>NC_060138.1:438708447-439017498 GCF_021461385.2 Schistocerca piceifrons
TCTTTCTGTGGTCCCAAGTTTCTATCGGTACAGTCTACTGAGCAAATAAAAATGAATTTAAGAGTGTGTCTCTGAGGGTGATAAATAATACTGCGGGAGTTGTTAGTCGTTCAGCCACAGGCAGTTATATTCCTTTACCAAGATGAACCCTATTCTGCACGAACTTATGCTCTTACATTGCTCATCTGCTGCATTCCTGAAGTTCTAGTGAACTAGGGCACTGGAAGTAGTTACAGTAATTTAAAAATGGTAAAGTGCTTAGGGTCTAGTATGCGTAAAAGTAGACTGTCAGATTTTAGTAGTCTGGTATGATACAACTGCTGAACGTGACTTCGGAGATATAGTGAATGAGTTTGCTCCTCCAAAGCAAGGCAGTGCAAAGCAAAATTATAACAAAAATACAATGTTCCTGAAAATTTATATTTTCTCATCTCTTAATAATAGCCCTCGTTCTTTTATTTATAATTAATAATTTATGCATTATTAACAGTTCTGAGAACCCACTTCGAAAAGTTAGCAAGCGAGGATCTGGGAGTGGTAAAGTGATAGGCAACAAACGTATAAGATCTCAGGTAGAAAAGATAAATTGATTTTGTTTAGCAAGTTTAGCAAACTTTTATTATGACTTTTTTAACAAGTGAAATTTATAACAATCCAAGAAAAGCAGCAACATATATTTAGTATTTGAAGTCTGATGACTATTATTTTGAGTTTTCAAATCATGACTCGCGTAGAGTTTTCCCTCACTCAGGTGGTTCTGTCTCAAAATAAATTCACTAAAGCACGGTATAAAATCTGATACTAACGGGACAGACAGAAAAACATATCAGTTAACGAATGTTCCGGAATAATACATAAGCATCAACAAAGATATAGTTAATACATCAGTTTACACTTGTAAGTACACGAGATAACAACAGGAAATAAAATGTTATGAAAACAATGTGAAATATAACCTTTACATAAATCAGGGTAGCATTATTTGAACTCTCATAAGTAGGTACTGGGTCTGTCACAATAGAATCATGGAGTAGGAGCAAATAGCCATACATGGAATTAGTTGTAGTACAGATCTCAGCAAAGAGAGAATGTACCAATGTTCATAGCTTCTTTTTTAAGTTGGTATAACTCAGGCTGTTTCTGTAAAAGAAAGTATAAATGAAACTTGAACAGGAACGCCCACATGGCTTAAAATAAAACAGCTGGCAGTGAAATTGCAACTTACATTAAACCTGAGTACAAAATAAATTCCACATATTCACAACAAGGCTTAAATCTGATAGACAGGAACCAGACACCTTGCCCCAAATAACTGAAGCACAAACAGTTTTAGCTATGTTGTTAGCCAAGTCGTAAATGGCAAACACTTTAAATAAATTGAAATTTATTCTCTGACAGTGAATTTCTGGAGATCAGCTGTATTAGGTATAGATCTACTACATAAGAGTGACATATGAAAATTTATGTCGGACCCGGGCTTGACTCTGGATTTCCTGTTTATCACAACTGTCGCCTTAACCATTTCGGCTATCTATGTACGCTCATCAGACCGACCAGCTGTGGATTAAGAACAGTGTGTGTTTCAGACATTCATGTAAATCTTTAAACAGAATCGGCGTTCACTCAAACATAAACCAATACAGCAGGCAAAATTTAAAAAAAACTCTACGGCACGTCAGATAGATTTAACCTTTCATATAATTTTGTATTTGTGGTGATCCACAGCCTCCAGATGCTGAATACACGAAAACACGGTTCGTTGTAACCTGTAATGCGATGTTTATTTAACCGTAAGAATAGCTAATTTCGACTAAGCGTCTTAAAAGGTGACATAGTAGTGTGGATCCTCCCGTAAAAATGACGGAATATGGCTATTTTTTTACCTGTAATTAAGAGTGATTTGAAAATGACACGAAATCTAGATGTTGCAAATGTGTTTCACCATGACACTTAGTCGAAATTAGCCGATCCCACGATTAAATAAACATCGCATTACAGCCTATTACGGGCTATGTTTACGTTTACTACGCGTTCATACATTCTACACATACGGTGGTCAAAAATTTGAGTCCACCAAGCGCCGCTGACTGCGGCTGTCTAAACCCACTCTGCCGTGAATTCTCTAGAAACAAATGGCAGAAAAGTTTTCAAAGCAAATACTCCCGTTCATTACACAGCATGCTGCAACCAACGTACAGTAGCTCCAACAACTGACATGGCGTATAGGGGAATTTTTTTCCAACCTCTCACAGGCCTTCAGCAAAAGTCAACCGAGTAAAAAAATTATTTTATGACTACAAGCTAGGTGCACTTGTGGTTACTTTCCGACGTAATCACCATAACTCTTGGGGCATTTGTCGTAATTGTGTACAAGCTTTTCAATGCCCTCTTCACAAAATGTTGCTGACAATGAACCGAAATGAGTATTGACGTTGTTTTTAAGCTCCTCGTTAGTTTTATATTGTTGCACTATTAGCCACTTCGTCAGTTTAGCGAAAAATGGTACTAACTCGGCACCAGGTCGGAACTATATGGCGGGTAACAACAAAGTGTCCCACAGAAACTGCTCAAGGAGCTGTTGGTTTGCACGAGCAGTGTGAGGACGAGGATTGCTACGAGTCAAAACAATATCAGAAGTCAGCATGGCTTTTATGTTGAATGGATCTCCGAAAACATAAAATTTCACAATTGACGGCTGCATTAATTGTGGTTCCTGACTCACAATTCTCACTTCGCGGAAGAATCCAGTAAAGAGTGGAAATGGAAAGTGTAAGTGCCAAATCTAACATTTGTCGGGAGAAGAAAAAGACACTGTATATCTTTTTGTAAGTAACTGATCTGTATCCAAAAATCTGAGAAGGTATTTTCATACCACAGAATTATGATGCTAACCCATACCACTGCAGAAAATAATAGGACAAATTTGAAAATAGATCATTGGGAATGTTCTAAGTGCCATATCGGAAAACTGACAGTTTTAAGTGCCAATAAGACAGTTTATTCCTGCAAAGAAGAATACAGCAAACAGTCACAGTTAGTAATGCTCATTATTTACCCAAATAACGCCGTTACCCGTATCGATACGACGTGTTCATTTTCAGATGGCTGTTCACCCATATACGACTATTACAGTTTTTAATATTAAATTAGTTGTTGAAGAAACGCCGAACAACTAATGTCATTTAAACGTGAATAGTCGTCTCAAGATCGCTATTTTTGTCTTTGCTAGAATCAGCTTCAGTTCTGTACGCAACCACTGTCTCAAAAATGGCAGTTTCCGACGAAATACTGAGACACTACGTTTTATTTGTGATCAGACAAGTGTAGAAATACAGCACTCGGTATTTAACTGAGAGGGCTGTAGCAAAGAAAGACCACCTCTCACATCTTTAATGTTTATGAACTCCAGACGGAAACGGCGCGAGGTAGCCGCACTGTCTAGGCTGCTTGTCATTCTTCGCGCGGGTTCCCCCATCGGAGTTTCGAGTTCTCTCTGCTGGAACATATGAGTGTGTGTGTGTGTGTGTGTGTGTGTGTGTGTGTGTGTGTGTGTGGGTGTGTGTGGGCGCGTGTTGTCCTTCACGTAAGTTAGTTTAACTTAGATTAAGTAGTGTGTGAGCCTAGGTACCGATGACCTCAGCAGTTTGATCCCATAGGAACTTACCATAAAGAACATGTACGATCTCCTAACGCATGTTTGAAAGACTTTCTTCATAGCTTGGCATCCGGATCAATCTAGAGACGTGCAAAAAGGTACCTAGAACATAACTGTACTGAAAATACTTTTTGAGAAAAATAGGCACAATGTTTTCCACTTGGACTCTTTAATTGAGATATCCATGTTAATGTGACTGCAGCTCAGCACAGATTGACGTCTTGAACTCGATAGTGACAGATCGTGTGGTGCGACAAATGCGCATTTGGATACTGTGTACATCACCCTCCTGCCGCTTGTCTGCCGTTTATGATGTGTGATCGGAGGCAGAAAAAAAAAGACTCTCATAGATAATGATTTACTTTCACCTTTTATACAATTTGTAACGTATCTACTAGAATGATGTATTTAATTTGTCGTTTGCAGTATTTCATCAATATAATTCGTTTACGTTCTATTTTCCAGAAATTCTTAAGTTTTGCTAAACGTCTTTTGTAAAAAATAGTCTTCGTAGCCGAGGTCGCTCACACTTTCTTGTGTGGTGGCGCTCTACTCTGATATTCACCGCTTTGAGTCCCGGTGGTGGAAAATGTTCACGCCAGTATTTGGACAGAGGGAGACAGGTGATGGCGTAAGGTTACTAATGACCCGTCTTTACACCAGTGTCCTGGATTAAACTGGAAACCTCTACCGGAGATTCCTAAAGTTAGAGTCCATTACAGTGTTGATGGTGATCCGCCAGTCGGACGAGGGCGTTAAGTTCGACGGCCATTCGAGAGGAAAAGTCTATATGCTGGCACCAGATTTCATCCTGACCCCCTCACCTTCATCCATAATGACACATACCCACCAGTACACTGTCCAAGCACTGATCAGTCTTTTACATGACACAGATAAGCAGCTGACACTTCATAACATGTCGGAGGGAGGCAACGCCAAGCCATCCTACGGTCGCAGGTTCGAATCCTGCCTCGGGCATGGATGTGTGTGATGTCCTTAGGTTAGTTAGGTTTAAGTAATTCTAAGTTCTAGGGGACTTATGACCACAGCAGTTGAGTCCCATAGTGCTCAGAGCCATTTTTGAGCCAAGCCATCTCCATCATTACCCTGCCTCGAATGGTCACGCTGTATTTCTAGATCTGCTCACATACGCTTTCAAATTCTGAAGGTGGCGGGGGTAAAACACAGGGAGCGAAAGGCTATTTACAATTTGTACAGAAACCAGATGGCAGTTATAAGAGTCGAAGAACATGAAAGGGAAGCAGTGGTTGGGAAGGGAGTGAGACAGGGTTGTAGCCTCTCCCCGATGCTATTCAATCTGTATATTGAGCAAGCAGTAAAGGAAACAAAAGAAAAGCTCGGAGTAGGTATTAAAATCCATGGAGAAGAAATAAAAATTTTGAGATTCGCAATTGACATTGTAATTCTGTCAGAGACAGCAAAGGACTTGGAAGAGCAGTTGAACGGAATAGACTGTCTCTTGAAACGAGGGTATAAGACGGACATCAACAAAAGCAAAACGAGGATTATGGGATGTAGTCGAATTAAGTCGCGTGATGCTGAGGGAATTAGATTAGGAAGTGAGACACTTAAAGTAGAAAAAGAGGTTTGCTATTTGGGGAGAAAAGTAACTGATGATGGTCGAAGTAGAGAGGATATAAAATGTAGACTGGCAATGGCAAGAAAAGCGTTTCTGAAGAAGAGGAATATGTTAACATCGAGTATTGATTTAAGTGTCAGGAAGTCGTTTCTGAAAGTATTTGTATGGAGTGTAGCCATGTATGGAAGTGAAACATGGACGATAAATAGTTTGGACAAGAAGAGAATAGAAGCTTTCGAAATGAGGTGCTACAGACGAATGCTGAAGATTAGATGGGTAGATCACGTAACTAATGAGGAGGTATTGAATAGAATTGGGGAGAAGAGGAGTTTGTGGCACAACTCGACAAGAAGAAGAGACCGGTTGGTAGTACATGTTCTGAGGCATCAAGGGATCACCAATTTAGTTCTGGAGGGCAACGTGTAGGGTAAAAATCGTAGAGGGAGACCAAGAGATAAATACACTAAGCAGATTCAGAAGGATGTAGGCTACAGTAGATACTGGGAGATGAAGAAGCTTGCACAGGATAGAGTAGCATGGAGAGCTGCATCAAACCAGTCTCAGGACTGAAGACCACAACAACAACGCTCATTTCCTGAGTGTGGGACTACTTTCACATATAAATCTATGAAAATTTGCTAAATTTGCGAAATAACTGAAGAAAGTTAGTTTTAGCTGGATGGGGCGCACGTCCTCTGGAAGTTCTGCCAGGGCCGCAGAATGACCTCTGTAGCTTAGTTTCCAGCATGCGGGCAGTGACTGTGAGGCGGCGTCCCGCAGGTGGTGTGTCCGGTGGAGGCGGCGGGCGGCCGGCGTGAGCTGCAGGTGTTCTCGGAAGGCTGGGAGCGCACCGCCACCTCCACCGCCTCCGCCGCCACCGCCGCCGCCGCCGCCGGCGCCAACGCTTCCGGCACCGCCGCCGCACACGCGGGGTCGTCGACGCCGCTGCTGCTGGCGCCGCACGCGCGCAGCTTCATCGTAGAGTTCCTGGAGCGACAGCCCGGCAGCTACGCCGTCACATGGATGGAGGTGTCGCGCCGACCACTCCTCTCCGCTTCCAGCTACTTCGTCATGTCCGTCGCTGCCCCAGAATGTCCCTACAGGTGAGTGTCGACTCCAGTTCTCTCTAAAATTTAACGACTTCTGCCAATATGTCACTACCGGATCCCTATATGCCTACCATAATCTCACCTCTGCATAGATTTGCAAGATATTTCTAGTCTGTAGTTACATTACAACCTGCATAAGTCATTATATACTGTATGGTGGAGGGTACTTACTTTACCAGAATTGGATTCTTCCGTATCATCTGCTACAAAATTCGAGTTCCTCTTCTGTGCCAACTACTCCATTCCATCTCTACTTCCACCCAACGTCCTCCATTACCTGCTGGGCATATTCCAATCTAACAGGTTTGTTTGCATGGCTATTATCCGCATCAAACATAAAATATTCATTTCTTCCTTCAATCTAAATTTACCCTAAGGTGAGAAAACTCATTGGATACACATCCGCCGGCCGTGCGGTTCTAGGCGCTTCAGTCTGGAACCGCGTGACCGCTACGGTCGCAGGTTCGAATCCTGCCTCGGGCATGGATGTGTGTGATGTCCTTAGGTTAGTTAGGTTTAAGTAGTTCTAAGTTCTAGGGGACTGATGACCACAGATGTTAAGTCCCATAGTGCTCAGAGCCATTTTTGATACACATCCTTTATCCGAAGTACAGAAGCAAGTTGATGTGACATCGACTCAACAAGTCGTTAAAAGTCCCCTGCAGAAATACTGAGCCTTGCTGCCTCTGTAGCCGTCCTTAATTGCGAATGTGGTGCCGATGCAGGATTTTGCGCACGAACTGTCCTCTTGATAATGTCTTATGAATATTCTATGGAGTTCACGATGGGCAATTTGGATGGCTAAATCACTCGCTCGAACTATCCAGAATATTCTTCAAACACATCGCGAACAGTTGTGGTCCGTGGCATCGCTCATTACCATCCATAAAATTTCCATCGCTGTTTGGGAACATGATGTCCATGAACGGCTGAAAATGGTTTCCAAGTATCCGACATAACCCACAGTCAGTGATCTGTTTAATTGGACCAGAGGACTAAGTCCGTTCCATGTACACAAAGCCTACACCATTAGGAGCCACCACCAGCTTGCAAAAAAATGGTTCAAATGGCTCTGAGCACTATGGGACTTAACTTCTGCGGTCATCAGTCCCCTAGAACTTGGAACTACTTAAACCTCACTAACCTAGGGACATCACACACATCCATGCCAGAGGCAGGATTCGAACTTGCGACCATAGCAGTCGCACAGTTCCAGACTGTAGCGCCTAGAACCGCTCGGCCACTCCGGCCGGCACCAGCTTGCACAGTGCCTTGTTGACAATTAGGGACCATGGCTTCGTGGGGCCTGCCCCGCACTCGGAGCCTACAATCAGCTGTTATCAACTGCAAATTTGGAGTCCGCTGATCAGACCACGGTTTTCCAGTCGTCTGAGGTACAACTGATATGATCTTCAGCCCAGGAGAGGCGCTGCAGGCGATGTCGTACTGTTAGCACAGGCACTCGGGACCGTGTTCTGCTCCCGTAGCCCATTATTACCAGATTTTGCCACACACGTTCGTCGAACGTCCTACTTTGATCCATCCGGTTATTAAATGCAGTGTTGCTTGCCTGTTAGCACTGAAAACTCTAGCAAATGCCGCTAATCATGGTCGTTAAGTGAAGGTCGTTGGCCACTGCGTTGTCCGTGTTCAAAGGTGATACGTGAAATTTGGTATTCTCAGCACACTCGTAACACAGTGGATCTAGGAATATTGAATTCCCAAATGATTTCCGAAATTGAATGTCCCATTCGTTGAGCTCCAACTACCCTTCTATCTTCAGAGTCTGTTCCTACGCGTCGTGCTGCCACAATCACGCCGGAAACCTTTCCATTTGAATCAACTGAGTACAAACCACAGATTCGCCAATGCACTGCCGTTTCACACCCTGCGTACGTGGAGTTTTCCACTTCCTCGGGCAGTTCTTGAAGTTTAGTGCGTGGAGACTGAAATGAATTTCGAATCTGTGCATCAAAGTTCCCGTTTTATACAAATCGGAGCAAAGATAGCTGAGCTCTGCTCACTGCATCTAACTCTAGCCCTATGAACGAGAGTCCGTTACACACCACAGCGCTACGATGGGTGTTGGGAGCTCGCAGCTCGTAAGTATATATCAGAGTGAGTTTACGGAGGACACTGCGACCGAAGGGACCGTCTTGTTTTCTGTGTACCAAGACATCTAAAAACGGGAGGCCTCAATTTTTCTCCACTTCTGTGGTGATGCAGATGCTCGGATGGAGGGAGTTAAGGTGTTCCAGAGTTTCAGGTAGCGTTACTGCCCCATGTAGGCATACTACAAAGGTGTCTTCCACATATATCCAGAAATATTTAGATTCCAAATTTGCCGACTGAAGTCCTTTTATGTCTAAGTCTTCCATAGAAAGGTTAATGCTATGGTAGACGAGAGACTAACCATAGAATCATCGCCAGATTGCTCAAATTATTGTTCATTAAATAAAATGTGAGTAGAGGTAAATATACATTTTAACAGATTTAAGATGTCCTCTTCCAGCTTAGCTTCAATAAAGTGTAGAGAATCCACCAGAAGTATTCGTCTGAACCAAGTGAACACACCGAAACTCACTAATACCTCAGCTGATTCGAGACACCAAGTCTTCAAGTTATCAGCAGTGCTTAGCCATCTTCGCTCTATGTTTGTACAAAACGGGTATTCTGATAAACAGATTCTAAACGCACTTCGTACTGCACCCATTAGCCCTCTAGAACAGCCAGAAGGAAAGGAGAACTCCACGAGGATGGTTTTTCTACGCTATTTTGCTGGCGCGTCCTAAGGCCGGCAGCCCGTTCAAGGATCATCAGACACAGTGTGTATTTCCGTCCGCCAGCGCGAGTGCAAACGATGTTGGGCTCTGTTAAAGGCAATCTACGTCTAAGGAGACTAGGGATATATAAAACCCTTGCCTGACCAGACTTTTTGCACTGTTAAGGATAGATATGTTGAATATAGATGTCACAACAGACTGGATAAGCCTAAAAAGTATGTTGTTGCTGAACGCTGTCTTGACACAGCACATACCACGAACTATGGGGATACTTTCGTCCACCTCCACATACTGGGACTCAACCAATGTAGAAGCAGTTGAAATACTTATAAGTAACGACCCGGTTAGTAGCCACACGGGATTTCAAATTACAAAGGCGTGGGGAACCAGCACTGACGGTACTATGGCGTCGTCTGGCGCAGACGACTGAATCTGACTCAAAACAGACGGATAATCGGAGTCCGCACACTTAAAATGGGCGCCAACACTCTGCCCGCGCGCGTACTGTGCCTCGGTTTGCAGCCGCGCTTTTCCCGCGTCGCGATGACGAAGACCGTGGCCCGTTTCTCCGCAGGTGGCTGAGGATCTGGTCGTCCTCTATGAACCGTCTACGACGATGTTATGGCCCCATCCCTTCGCACCCGCGCTTTTCTAGCGTGTCAGCGTATGTATCGGCGAACTCTGGCACCCACACGTCAGTAAGCACCAGAAGAAGACAAGGTAGCTGTCTCGTTGAAATATCGTTCATTTCTCACAGATTTATCCGACACGACGCCCGTGAATCACCGCAGCAGTTTTTACGGCGATAAAGCTTCAAACAGGGCAGTTACAAGCTTCTAAGCTTATCTGTCAGGTAATTTATAGGTATCATCAACAGCTACCTAGACCTGATAGCTTATGTGGAAACCCATTATTTACTTCATGGCTTTCAAATTCTCTCAACGTTTTAGTGTTAACTGGTACTGTACTTTGAATTCACTCAATTTGTTGACATTCCGTTTTTCGCATAATACACATCCACAGCCAAATTTGGAGTCATAAACAGATACTGTGCCCGTAAAAGGAAAAGGGACCATTTGCATCGATCTCTAAACTCCTGAATTATAGTCCTGACAAGTACACAACATAAACTGCCACACTCTTAATAAATTACACACATAATATTAATCTCATATTGTTCATCCTGCCATTTCAATAATTTACACGTTGTATTGAAGAAAAAGTTGTAAAATTGAGTCTTTTCAAGATGTTGTTTTAATTTAAGCCACGAAATAAAGGATCCATACATTCGTTTCGTATTCATTAGTAATTACAAACATTTATGTGTCATAATTTACATACTTCGATGTCGTAATTACTTGAACACACACTATACGCTATACCTTAACAGTTTACAGGAAAGTGCACTAAGCACCGTGTCAGAAAAGTGTACTAACCCATTAACCTTTTTAGTCATGTGTAGCCTATATATGCTTATGATTTTTCTTAGGGGTTAATCTCGATGTAGAAGAAATTTCGAATAAGAATGGACTTCGTATTTATTCCCCGTGAGGTAGTTCGTTTTATTTGATGATCGTTAAAAATGTTCTTTATCATACAATACACAAGTGAGCAATTCAGCTATGCTGACGGAGCTGTGCCTATTAACCCCTAATAAAGCACCCCACCGTTTAGTACGGTGTGAGCTGATGCATCACAAAGTTAAGATCAGAAACGATATCCTGACAGAGAGAATGCCGCAGCGTTCCCATTTGCCAAATGAGAGAGTGGCTGGAGCATGTGATCTCTCTCTCTCTCTCTCTCTCTCTCTCTCTCTCTCTCTCTCTCTCTCTCTCTTTCTGTCTTTTCGCTGAATCCGGTGGGGTGGCGCAGTGTTAAGCATAGTGACTGAAACCCCATCTGCCCTACCCAATCTAGGTGTTCCATGGTTTCGCTAAATCACTTCACACTTTAACCTGGGTGACAGCCACACTGTGTGACCTCTCGTGGTACGGAATCATCATCGCGAGCGAGTAGCGCTGTACTTGGAAATATTGAGTCAATGCGTTTGCACATGACACGAGACTACACGTGACGAAACCTATTTCCCATCCAGACTTTGATCAGCATTAGCGAAGCTAATTTCTGTGATTATGCATTGACTTATACAGTAGCTTACATTATTACTTTTGACATGAAATATACATTGAAGACCAAAGAAACTTGTACACGTTCCCAATATTGTGTAACGCCCCCGCGAGCACGCAAAAGTGCCGAAACACGACGAGACATGGACTCGACTAATGTCTGAAGTAGTGCTGGAGGGAAATGACACAGGAATCCTGCAGGGCTGTGCACAAATCCGTAAGATTGCGAGGGGATGGAGATCTCTTCTGAACCGCACGTAGTAAGGCCTCCCAGACCATAATGTTGATGTCTGGGGAGTTTGGTGGCCAGCGAAATTGTTTTAAACTCAGAAGAGTGTTCCTGTAGCCACTCTGTAGCAATTCTGGACGTTTGGGGGCGCCGCATTGTCCTGATGGAATTGCCCAAGTCCGTCGAAATGGACAGTGGACATGAATGGATGCAGCTGATCAGACAGGATGCTTACGTAGGTGTCACCTGTCAGAGTCGTATCTAGGCGTATCAGGAGGGACTCCAACAACTGACGGCCCACACCATTACAGAGCCTCCAACAGCTTGAACAGTCTCCTGCTTATGGATTATATGTATCTCAATACACTATTGTGCGATGTGCTGTAGCTAAAATTTGTTTGTTCCTTTCATTATTAGTCGACAGTATAAAACACCCAACAAACGAAATTGAAAAGAAATATGAACGGAACAAACGATTTCAATAAAAGTGTGTTAATAATTTATTTCGCTCAAAACGCATCGGCCAATTGAAAAAAAAGGAAGGACCTAAAACTTTGATTACTTGGATTACATTTTATAATACTACGTTGAATACAGCGAAGAGCTAAAAAACTTTGATCTGTCTGCTAGTGACGGCACACTTTTATTAGCCCACCATATGTTGGGCCTCGCAGCGAGGAACATTTTCATTCGAATAGCTGATGATGGGTTTTGTAGTAACACCCACGGCACTCTTATATACCTCATTACATTATAGGCCTTGTAGCGAGGGCATTAATCATAGAGTGAGCTTCATAGTGAGGGCACATCTTCATATCACCATCATACGGCGGTCATCTTAGTATGGCAATGTATTAGACTGGAATGTCGTATGATGGGCCTCATAGTGAGTGCACTCTTTCACTGGGCTATCACATGATGGGCTTCATAGTGATGGCAGACTTTCATTGTACCATTATATTGTGAGAATCATTACGTGGCCATGGTTTCATTGGGACATCATCTGATGGGCCTCTTAGTGAATGATCTCTTCCGTGGGACCATAATATGATGGGCTTCGTAGCGACGGTACACTTTCATTGCACCACCATATTTCAGTCATCATAATGTGGTTACGGTTTCATTGCACTATCATGTGACGAGACTGGAGTTCGGCATGTAGAGAAAACTGAAGGAGCGATCTACATTTAAATTGAAAGAATTTTATACAACCAAAACCGCATTAATTAATTAATATTTATTACTGACGGCCGGTTTCGATACCTAAAACTGTCATCTGATCTTCAACAATTTTTTGCTTAGAACTCCTCACGGAACACGATTAATAAGCAAAACATTTTTGAAGATCAGAAGGTGACACCCCCAACTGTCGAAACTGATTATCAATAACAAAAATTTATTAATACGGTCTTAGCAGGGAACTCTTTCATGAACCATAATCTGACTGGCCTCATAGCAATGGCACACTTTCGTTGCACCATCATATGGCAGGCCTCATGGTGTGGTCATGCTTTCATTGGAACATCACCTCACTGGTCTCACAGTGAGGGGCAGCCTTTCGCTGGAAAATCTTATAATGGGTTTTGTAGTAAGAGCTCACTGTCAAATGGTTCAAATGGCTCTGAGCACTATGGGACTTAACTTCTAAGGTCATCAGTCCCCTAGAACTTAGAACTACTTATACCTAACTAACCTAAGGACAGCACACACATCGAAGCCCGAGGCAGGATTCGAACCTGCGACCGTAGCAGTCGTGCGGTTCCGGCCGGCAGCTCACTGTCATTGCACCATCATACCAAATTTTCATTGCACCTTCATATGATGGGCCCCGTTGAGTGGTTATGCTTTCATTGGAACTTCATTTGACGGCCCCAATGTGCGGACGTCCTTTTATTAGAACAAGATACGATGGGCTTTATAGTGACGATATGCTTTCATAGAGACCGTCATGTTACGGGTTTCGTAACGGGCAGGCTGTTTGTTCCGACGATCCAAATTCTGCGTCCTCGCTGCTAATCATAAACGAGTGGAAGATGGCCAAATGATCCGTCACCATAGGAATTTTGACAGCCAAGCAGACGATTAGTTGACGCGAGTTAATTTTAAATAAATATAATCAACTCAAGTTGTGCGGAAAAACTGCTAAACTGTTAACTTTTGGCAGACGCTGCTAGCTATGAGCAGAAGCCCGACACAGGGGTGCGACTAAGTACACTGAATGTTTGCGGTAGAGCTAACTATCAATAACTCGATGTAACAATCGGCACTAAATTGCGTCACGAAAATAATGTCCACTGGAAGTAATCTTGAACTACAAGACTTGTGCCCAGGTGACCGCCGCTTGTAACACTATCGTGGCAATCTTCATTCGTCGGGAGCCTGGAGGTTCTTCATCGGTGGCGATGTTCAGAGCGAAAGATTCTTCGAGGTGTCAATTCCGGCAGTATCGATAGGCTGAACCGGCAGTGTCCAATCCGTAACCGGGCCAAAACGACCTCGTCCCGCCGAGAAGGGCGTGAAGAGGTCGTCCAAGCCGTGGGGAGAGGTTTCAAGGCCCGAAGCTTGTTTTCAGTAAGTGTAGACCAGTCGGCATGCCACAGCGATAAAATGCGCTGACAAATGAGCCTGCTAAAATGATGAAAGTGAGCGCCCACTACAAGGCCCGTCATGAGAAATTCCAATGAAACGTGTCCTGACCATGAGACCTATCACATGACGGTCCAATGAAAGAATGGCTACTCTACGAGGCGAAACGTATGATGAAGCAATGCATTGCACCCTCATAGGCAGCCTGTCATATGGTGGTCAATGAAAAAGTGCTCTCACTACAAGACCCATCACATGTTATTCCTATGGAATCATGGCACCACTTAAACGATCGTCATATGCTGGTGCAATGAGAGCATGCCATCATTGTGACGGTCCTAAATTAACAGGTCCAAAAGAGGCCTGGCGCCGTTCTGCCCATGTGGGCAATTGCTGACAGTACGCCACATTTTAACGTCGTTTCCGAATTTTAATACACTGCGTATTGATCTTGGCTTGCCATGTACTCTGGACGACATTTCAGCCGATGACCCAGGAGCAGCTGCTCGCGTTCTTCGTTTTATCCACTTGACAAACCTGTCTAAGGACATTTGATTATGTTGTTTTCTTTTAATCCCTTGCCTGTTAATGTGCCTTTTATAGTGTTGTCCTTTTTAGTTGCTGTTTTAACCTTGTGCCTCGCAATGCATTCATAACTTAGTCTGGGCGCTAATAACCACTGTAGTTGTGAGCCCTAAAACCACAAAAAAAACTTTCATCATATGGTGGCCTCGTAGTGAATGGCCGTCTTGATAAGGGAGCACGAGGGCACATTCGTTTAGTTCTGTCCTATGAGGGGTCTCGGCAATGAAGTGTTAAGGCAAATTCCAGGATGATTCTTTTGAAAAGTACATTGTTGATTAGTTTCCGATCCTTCCCAAATACGAGCTTGTCGTTTGTCTATAGATACCGTACCGTCCATGGGACATTAAACTGAAATCTTCCTTCCTCATCTATCGTGCTGAATGTCTCTGTGGTAACGTCGTCTACGAGGCATAGAAAACTGATCGTCATTTGGCTAAGATCTGTGCAGCGTCCTACACTAAAGCTGCTGCTCTTGCGACAGGTGTCCGGAGCTGAACGCGTGCATCAGCGCGGCGCTGTGGTGCGACGGCGCGCGCCACTGCCCGTCCGGCTTCGACGAGGACGACGCCAACTGCGCGTACCAGCTGGCGGTGCCGGCGCTGTAC
This sequence comes from Schistocerca piceifrons, assembly GCF_021461385.2. NCBI lineage: Eukaryota > Metazoa > Arthropoda > Insecta > Orthoptera > Acrididae > Schistocerca > Schistocerca piceifrons. Next base: position 438,723,726 of record NC_060138.1, read on the forward strand.
GTGGCGATCGGCGCCGCGGCGCTGGCCGTGCTGCTGCTGCTGGTCAGCGTCACCGTCTGCGTCAAGCTGGCGCAGCGCCGGCGCGCCGCCGAGCGCGACAAGAAGGTGGCGGCGGCGGCGGCGGCGGCGGCCGCCGCGGCGGCGGCGGCGGGCAACGGCGCGCGACAGCTGCAGCACAACGGCGACAGCAAGCGGTTCGCCGAGTCGCTCTTCCTCGACGCCAAGGACTCCCTGTGTTGACAAAACGTCGTTGCCATGGAGACAACCGTGTGACGCCCGACCGTCTCCAGGCAATGCTCGCCCCGCCACAAGAGGAAGGGCAGCCGCGCGCCGCGGGTGCGCTTCGCCGAGTCGCCGCCGGCGCCACGCCTGTTCCCCGCGGCCGAGCGGCAGGTGCTCTTCTACTGAACCCCAGGGCGTCGCCTCGCACACACGTGTGTGTGTGTGTACAGTCCCTCACAAACGGCCAGTAACGTATCCCGAGACTGACATTCACCGAGTTTAAAGCGTACGCTAACCGTATTTACTTGCAAAAACAGCGCGACAGTGCGGTGTTTGTCGCGATTGCGCACGTGAGCTGTTTTAACGGACGAATACTTACAGCTGGCTGTGCAGCCTATCTGGTATTCCATGAACGGTCATAAGAAACAGTTCTGCTTCCCGATACCGGTGGAATCGTGACACAGCGAGTGTGTAAGAAGTGGCATGGCAGTCAGTGATCCTAGAAGAGTAATTCCCGTAACGCGAGAAAAAAATAAATTCTCCGGTTGTATACGATGTGAACCCAAACTGCACCGGCAAAATTCCGGAGGTTGTTATGGGATGTTACTTGAGTATTGCGGTATAAGGGATCCGACGTGTCCGGTGAATCGTAATTGTCTGTAAACTGAAAAGAGAGAGGTAATTCCCCTCTCTCTCTATCCAGCAACGTCACAAGGAACAGCTCCAGACTCTTTCTCAATGTTATATCGGCCTTTCCGCAGCGCGGTTTTTGAATCAGTGGCTACGCACTGCTTTGACGTGCTGGCGATGCTTTATTGTCCACTAAATGTGCTAACTATGCGTGCAACATAGTAACTAGAAACTAATATAATGAGCGCCAAAAACGCGCGTCAGCCGAATCTCCGTAAATCAACCTAGGCTACATTGCACTACTTGACAGAAAAATGGTTCTTTTTTTTATTTTTTTATTTCAGTTCGGGCCCATACAACCATTGCAACAGTGAAAAGTCGATGCGACTGTGGTTAATACGATTTTCGTGTCAGTAATGATGACACGAATGTGAGGACAACACAACGCTCAGTCCCGGAGTGGAAAAGTTCTGCGACCCGGCCGGAAAAACAAATTCTTAGTCATAGTGTATGAAAGGCAAGGCGTTCTACCAGGAAATGCCACTTCCCCAACCACAACTGCCGCTTCTACTTCAGTTTACATTCAAACTATACGCAGTAATTGCATTTTGTTTGATTTATTATTACCTTATACCCTTGTGTCTATACTGCACGGAAAAATAGACGCATAACGGTGCAAATGTCGTCGCTATGTCTACGAGCAAACTTCTCCCATTCCCTCTTGGTACACGCTGTTGAAAACAGTAATTCCCACATTACTCTTCGCCCTCAACTTGCTTTCAATACTGCGCGCGTCTGTCTCGGCGCGCTAGCTACACGTTTTTCTTCGTTTCCCAGAGCAGAAAAAATTGGCTACCTGACTGGGAATCCAACCCGAGCCTTTTCGGATAGCAATTCGTCGCTCATATCTTGCAGTTCCCGAAGAGTACCAGCTGTACGCTAACAGTGGTGCACACCAATGAGGGTAAGTTTTCTGGTGAAGTTGGCCTATGTCCACCCCGCGGGTTGCTTCAAGGCGGTGGAAGAGCTGAACTGTTCCCACGGCAAAGGCAAGTAGGCAAACATCGCAACACTTTTGCATCAGTACATAGGCATTTGTGTAACGTGTCGTGCATTTTGGCTTCCACATTATTGTGAGGACTGTCACAGGAACAAATGCAGTTTGAGTAACAAATCAATCGTAATTACATTTTTACTGTCCGCCTAGATAGCTGAGGTATCATATTTTGCCGGCACCGTAGCTCAGCGTGTTCTGTCAGAGGGTTAGCTGCTCTCTGTAATAAAAAAACTGTGTTCACGGATGAACGATGAACTTGACCAAGCGTCATGGGAAGTTAGCCCCGAACAAATAGAACGAACAATCACGAACAAGATGAGGAAAAAAAGTGGTTAGCGTGTCGGAATCCCATGCCAAGGGCACCGGGTTCGATTCCCTGCTGGGCTGGAGATTTTTCCCCACTCTGGGACTGGGTGTTGTGTTGTCTTCATCATCATTTCACCCCATCGACGCGCAAGTCGCCGAAGTCGCGTCAACTAAATAGACTTGCACCAGGCGACGAGTCTACCCGACGGGAGGCCCTAGCCACAAGACATTTCATTTCATTTTTTTCATTTTTACTGTGTAAAAAGCCTCCGCAGGCCACCGTTCGAGAAACCTGAAATTCAGAAAATGTCCCTGAACAACCTCCGAAATTCTGTTGGTGACCTTCGGACTTAGAATGTATTTTGTGAAATGCTTGATCTCATTCGTTATAAGGTACCAACGTTAGATGGCCTGGAAGCAAATAACACCACCAGTGGCAGCTGTATTTTGTGTATCTCCACAACGCTAGGCTCGTAACCAATTGAAATTGACCCTGGGCTGAAACGGGACGTGTCATTTGAAAGTAAAATAGCAACTGCTGCTATTGCTTATTTTCAGTTATTATTACAGTTGCCGACAGTGGACCACAATGTTCGATATGCTGGACAAAAGAAGATGAGGTGTGCACGGGAACCTCAAATTTTGGTAACTACTTCAGAAAGTTACTTGCTGTAGAAATGATTCTGGAGACACTATTTGTAAAAACTGAACGTCGGCATAAAAACTAATTTTAATAAGGAATTTCACTAAGTCTCCGAATGTTGCAAAAAATCCAATTGCTAAACCATTACAAGTTTCAGGTCATAAAATGACTATGCTACATAAAGGATGTTGTGAAGAAATATTTAACATTTTTTTCGGCCGTGTGCTATTAGACGTTAAATAAGGCATTTGAATAAGTGGCGTTCATGTTTTACTAACAACCTCCGAGCACATTCTCTGCAATTCTTAAACTATGTCCCTAGATCACTGTGCTCTTGACAATCGAGTATATTTTATTCCGAGTATAAACGTTGCACAAGATAACTGGATATGCGAGGTTGTTACATGATGAAGAGACGTCAATTACAACATCAGATTCCTAGGCAAAGAGTACTTACAACGGAAGACAACTGACTTTATAAACTGATGAAGCTGAAATACTACTCAGTACTTCTCAGTGAATGTCCTATAAAGAGCAAGTTGAAAGTAGTAACAATAAGACGTATTTTCATGGGAATGATACGTTATCTTTCTTGACTGAGATGTATTACTTATTTTCTGGTGCTATGCAACCCATATATATTACCTCAAAACATATTTGTGTAATGGAGGTGACTATTTCATCAGTGTTGGAACGTGGAAGGACTGAAGACGAAGCTAAGGTGAAATGAATCCGGTGCAGAAGTCAAGGTCATGTAGACCATAAGACTGCTGTTAATTTATTTTGTGATCTAGGGGGGATCTGTAAATTGGTTTCTGTTATCTTTCAACTGACAACTCAATGTCGCTTGTGATGCTATGAGTGCATATTTTATACGGATGCGTTTTGTGAGACTGCAATGAAATGTGTTGAGTATTATTTCGTCTAAACAACATGAACAAATGTGAAAGATGTATGCCGATATATAAATAAAAAATAAGTTTGTGTATTCTGTGTTCAAATATATTTCTTAAGTTATGTAAGACGACGCATTTTTTATAATTTATGATTTCTTACATTTACTAGGCCGCTATTTTAAGAATGAATAACCATATTGCCCCATATAATACATTTCTCACATATTTATTGCTCTATCCAGTACATTTTCATCAGGCATTATTTCCATTATTCTTCTAAATCCAATGATCCAGACAACGCCCTTAGGCAGCCCTGGCACAATGAACAGGCAGTCAAGCTTTTCTACCTGTCGTTACTGGGATACAGACTATTCTTTACTCATTTAAGTTGTTGGACAGTTATACATGCAGAATACTTCGAAATACACTAAGAGTTAAGTCTTAATTTTTTATAACCTCTTATGGTCTTATTTATAATAGAATGTAACCTAAAATTTCACATATGTATATATATATATATATATATATATATATATATATTTTTTTTCTCGAAGTATTAAAGGAACATAGCTTTGGTCGACTCCCTTACTCCAATGAGCAATAATTGACGTATAGGTAAGTTACCACACTATACCTTTATCTTTCTATCTTTCACAAATTAAGTACACAATGGAACATCAGTACGTCTTCGCTCAATTATATAACAAGAACTGAAATGTCCAACAAGTGTTGAAAACAAAGCGGAAACAGTCTTCGAGACTATCAGTATTGAGTAATAGGAAGACGATACGTAGCTCGCGATCTGTGAGTAGTAACACTGAACAATAACTGCATCTAGGAGGCACACGAAGAAAGTCAAGTTATATTTCTTTTCTTTCCTATTAGTCTACAACTGTTATGTACAAATCATTTTGTATGCCTGCCACCAATTATCGCAACTTCTCTCCTTCCTTGTTTGTGTCGGTGCTGACTCCCACAGTTGCCGACACAACACCAGCAAAGTACTATTCTTTGCTTCCGAGTTACAATTACCCAAACCGCAAATAAATATACTTTAACAATTGTAATACATCACACTATTAGCTCAGTGTGCCCATTATTACACAATTTCCTACGTCGATCATTCAGTATATCCACAGTGTACCACATTTCTACACCAAACAACAGTCACAGAACTCTACTATAAAATGATCCTACAGAAGTAGAGCACACAAAAACAAATTTTGGTAACTGCTCCGACCAGTATCCAGTCGCTCTTTGCAGTCACAACTCATTAACCAGAGGCTGATCTCTGCACAGTTCTGTGCTACTTCGAACGAAATATTCTCACATTTTGCTTTCTCCCACTCCGCGCTGTCTAAAACCAAATCTCCCTCTTATCCCCGCTATGTTCCACGTTAACCTTCTACTACGAATTCACAGACGTAATTCGCAGTAACCATCTTTTGGTTATGCCGAGTAAGTCACTACTTTTACCAAAAGAACTAATTCACTGCACACTGTGAGCGCTACCATTCCATTGTGGCTAGAACCAATATAATTAGCAGTACGTCCTCTTCACTGAAAATATTAAGTATAGCCAGGCTCCTCTGCATTGAATCTCACTGAGAATAGCTCATCCACGATTGACTTAGTCGTCCTCGAAACCATTTAGGAACCATTTACCAAACAAATTCCGAGCTATACAATTTGTTTTAACAATTAATTCAATTTTTATTGATTGGCGACTCCATGGAGTGTTCTGTGCACCACGACCAGATAATGGATATAATTGGAAGGAGAAACAGCATTGGTTGTATTTTTTTTGTTTTATTATCCGCAAAATCGATTTTCGGTCGCTTAGTGACCATCCTCAGTGCTAGAAGTTAAAAATTTCACATAACGATCAGAGAGTATAAAACAGAAAATTACAACTATACCTGCATATGAACATAACAGTTGGTGGAACATACCTGTAATATACAATTAAAATTGGTAGGCACTGGGATCAACAAGCTTAGAGCGATCACATAAACTGAGGCCGCTGTTTACATGCACCTGTTCAGCAGACCTCGGTGTCACAGGGCTTGGAACGCCCTCTATGTGACATGTGTGACGTGAAGACTTAATATTACTGGTTTTGCAAGATATTAACACAAAATAATTCTTGTGCATTTGTGAATCATGAAGTAATTCAAATTTAAAATGTACGTAAAACACTTAGCAGACGAAGAGGGAAGGAGACATCTAAAATACATTGGCGTATTGTTTTTATAAAAACAAAGTTTCAAAACATAAAACAGATCGATAATAAGTTGTCAGAGTGCAGGACTCTGACTTCTAGCACTGAGGATAGTCACTAAGTGACCGAAAATCGATTTTGCGGATAATAAAACAAAAAAATACGACCAATGCTGTTTCTCCTTCCAATCACATAAATTCCGTTTTTAGATGGAAGTCGTCTCTTTTTCTCGTCACCGGCTGCTACCAACGTAGTCTCTGCAACTCGACTTACACTCTAACATAATGTTTGGAGAAAACATATAAGCAACATATAACAATAGCATCAAAATCCCATTCAACACATTTTATGTGAAATCCGCCCACTGTAACAATACGACGAAACAGGCTACCGTAACGGCTCTTCAAATTAACTGTTTGCTCGATTTCACCCTCCACCAAACATATGGAGCGTACACTGGCATTCTTTCCGCCCCGTACGCTATTGTCTTGAGGAGCTCTTCTAGCATTGGAGCTCCCTCTACACTTGTTCGGACTGGGCAGCCGCGCTGACCCAGAAGTATTAACAACAGTGGGTGGCTCCTCGCACCTCTTGCCAGGGCGTATAGGGCCAGCCGTGCTGCCTGTTTCCTCTTTCTCCTTTCATCCAGTGACACGGGAATCCATCTCGGCCCGCTATTCACTGTCGACTGTACGTTGCGTATCAGTAGTCGTAACGAGGATGGGTTTACCAAGGGACTCCAGTGGCACCACAGCTCCTCAGTAACGTCGTGATGTCGCTGCAGCTTTGAGCAGTGGCCCGAAGCCTGTCGACCGTGGCCAACGCTGCCTCCAGTTCTTTACGTCCTAACATTTGACTGATTCTCTGGACAGTGCAGCGCACTCCGGAGGTATCTGAACGTGAGGGACAGTGGTCAGTGGGCCACCCCTCCAAGGGCACCTAACGGTACACACGCCGCGGCGAGGGAGAGATTTGGCACTGGTGAATGGGCTGTCAGCCGCGCGGCTGTCCTTAGCTCGTGGCCGCGCGGTTGTTAACTTACCTGTGAATGAAAGTTCATTACAGTCTGAATCGATTCGAACCACTATACAGTCTTCTTCTTCCGGTACATCTACGTTTTCGTCTGCAGAAGCTAACATTTTGGTCCTCTGGGCCGGATTGTGATGGATTCGACGAAGTAACGCGCAGCGACAGCCATCCATCGGCGGAACGGCAGCGACGAGCTTCGACGGAGCAAGACGGATGCGCAGCCTGCAGCGCCAAGACGACGCATCTGAAAATGAAGCACCAGGTCTGACTATCCTGCATCCTGTAATTCCCACTCATTGCTGTTTTTGCTGTTGCCTGCCGCCGCTAGTTTTCCTTGATGGACGAAATATTAAGAAAGTTGTAACCACACGTTCGGTGGCGAAAGCAAGCTTCACACGGTTATTAAGGCTTGCAAGCGAATTCAATGTAACAGGTAAATCGGACACTTTGCACATTACTATGAGGCTAGAACAGTTGAAAAAGATGGTGGAAAAGCATGAGGACGCGCAGTCACAGCGCGCATTCTTTGATGATATACAGAGTCATGCTGAGGACAGAGAAACTTCCGAAAACATGGCCTTCGAGGTTTCGAAGAAAATGAAAGCGATTCAGGTGAATCACGCAAACGCAGTTGACAAGGTTGCGTCAGATGCTGGGTCTGCCTTCTCTGTATCAAAACAGAGCATCAAGCCGCCCACCATAAAACTGCCATCGTTTAACGGTGACGTAACGCAATTTTGCCATTTCCCCAACATTTTTGTGAGTCTCGAATCCTGCCTGGGGCATGGATGTGTGTGATGTCCTTAGGTTAGTTAGGTTTAATTAGTTCTAAGTTCTAGGCGACTGATGACCTCAGAAGTTAAGTCGCATAGTGCTCAGAGCCATTTGAACCATTTGTGAGTCTCGTCCTAAACAATGAGGAACTAGAGGACTTTGCTAAGTACCATCATTTGTTGATTTCATTAAAAGGTGAAGCACACAATGTAACTGCCCTTCTCCCTGTGACTAATACCAACGTTAAGGTAGCCTTTCATTTGGTCTGTAATAGATACAATAATGCTCGACTGATTGCATCAGCACACTTTAACAAACTGATAACGCTACCGGCAATGATAAAGCCTTGTTAAAGTGAACTTCGTGCACTACTGAACGAGGCTTTAAGCAATGTGCAAGGGCTGATGGCATTGTAGCTAGCTGTCTCTTTGCAAGACATAATTGCGTCACAGCTCCTTATAGAACGGACCACAACGGTCACAGCACAACTGTTAATAAACATCAGAATGCGTCCAACACCAAACAGTTTGGGCATTCGAAATAGACATACGTTGCTACAAGTACTGCATGTGTTACGTGCTACTAGCCTCACGCGCTGCACAAGTACAGCAAATTCAAACAAGCCACGGCAGTGAATGCAAGGGTGTTGTGACGTGCAACAACTTGTGCTACAACAGTCCGAAGAATGATCACAGGGCTTCTCAATGCAACTCCAGTACCTGTCATACCTGTGGTAAACGACACCACACGTTATTACATGCACAATCACAACGGACAGAAGATGCGCAAAGGAAGGAATGCACAGGTGACATGCAACACGAGCACAATGTCAAACATCAGTCAACAACATCGAGCTATTTTTCACTGAAGGTGATTCGAGGCAAACGAGCACTCCTTGCGACAGCGATAATAAGGTTGCAAGACATCAATGGAAAATAGCAGACTTTTCGTGCTCTATTAGATGCTGGGTCGCAGTCATGCTTTATACCCGAAACATGTGCACAACGCCTCAGAGTTCAAAGATGGCACAGCAGAGTGCCGATTCAAGGAATAGGTGCAACCCGCTCAGAAACAAAACACCACGTCTGTATACTAGTGGGCTCCTGTGTAAGCAACTTTATGTCATCTCTCGAATGCTTAGTCTTCCCAAAGATAACTGACACGTTGCCTGAACTAATAATTGATCGCAGTATATGACACTTGCTTAATGTACAACTCGCTGATCCAAAGTTTTGGTCCCCTGAAAAGATCGATGTGTTGCTAGGAGCAGAATTTTGTACATGCATTCATAAATCAAGGACTATCTCTATAGGAACTGATCACCCTGTGCTTCACGAGACAGAGCTAGGTTGGGTCATATCTGGTCAGTATCAAACGGCACAGCACAACATTTCGTCACGGCTTCCGGTCGTATCGTGCTTTGTAAAAACGAACACTGATGTTCAAACACTCTTTAAGAAATTCTGGGAGATAGAAGAATTAAATCGTGATGTAATGACGAAAGAAGAGGAACAATGTGAATCACACTTTGTGCGACACACAGCGAAAAATTCCACAGGCAGATTCGTTGTCCATCTTCTGTTTCGCGAAGAGCCAAGTAAATTCGGCGAATCTTTCAACACTCCAGCAAAACGCTTCTCTCAGGTTGAACAGAAACTGGCGAGAAATCCGAAGCTTAAAGAAAGCTACACACAGTTTATGAGGGAATATGAAGACTTATGACATATTGGAACCAGTAGCTACACCTGCTGCAATTTCATACTACACTCCTGGAAATGGAAAAAGAACACATTGACACCGGTGTGTCAGACCCACCATACTTGCTCCGGACACTGCGAGAGGGCTGTACAAGCAATGATCACATGCACGGCACAGCGGACACACCAGGAACCGCGGTGTTGGCCGTCGAATGGCGCTAGCTGCGCAGCATTTGTGCACCGCCGCCGTCAGTGTCAGCCAGTTTGCCGTGGCATACGGAGCTCCATCGCAGTCTTTAACACTGGTAGCATGCCGTGACAGCGTGGACGTGAACCGTATGTGCAGTTGACGGACTTTGAGCGAGGGCGTATAGTGGGCATGCGGGAGGCCGGGTGGACGTACCGCCGAATTGCTCAACACGTGGGGCGTGAGGTCTCCACAGTACATCGATGTTGTCGCCAGTGGTCGGCGGAAGGTGCACGTGCCCGTCGACCTGGGACCGGAACGCAGCGACGCACGGATGCACGCCAAGACCGTAGGATCCTACGCAGTGCCGTAGGGGACCGCACCGCCACTTCCCAACAAATTAGGGACACTGTTGCTCCTGGGGTATCGGCGAGGACCATTCGCAACCGTCTCCATGAAGCTGGGCTACGGTCCCGCACACCGTTAGGCCGTCTTCCGCTCACGCCCCAACATCGTGCAGCCCGCCTCCAGTGGTGTCGCGACAGGCGTGAATGGAGGGACGAATGGAGACGTGTCGTCTTCAGCGATGAGAGTCGCTTCTGCCTTGGTGCCAATGATGGTCGTATGCGTGTTTGGCGCCGTGCAGGTGAGCGCCACAATCAGGACTGCATACGACCGAGGCACACAGGGCCAACACCCGGCATCATGGTGTGGGGAGCGATCTCCTACACTGGCCGTACACCACTGGTGATCGTCGAGGGGACACTGAATAGTGCACGGTACATCCAAACCGTCATCGAACCCATCGTTCTACCATTCCTAGACCGGCAAGGGAACTTGCTGTTCCAACAGGACAATGCACGTCCGCATGTATCCCGTGCCACCCAACGTGCTCTAGAAGGTGTAAGTCAACTACCCTGGCCAGCAAGATCTCCGGATCTGTCCCCCATTGAGCATGTTTGGGACTGGATGAAGCGTCGTCTCACGCGGTCTGCACGTCCAGCACGAACGCTGGTCCAACTGAGGCGCCAGGTGAAAATGGCATGGCAAGCCGTTCCACAGGACTACATCCAGCATCTCTACGATCGTCTCCATGGGAGAATAGCAGCCTGCATTGCTGCGAAAGGTGGATATACACTGTACTAGTGCCGACATTGTGCATGCTCTGTTGCCTGTGTCTATGTGCCTGTGGTTCTGTCAGTGTGATCATGTGATGTATCTGACCCCAGGAATGTGTCAATAAAGTTTCCCCTTCCTGGGACAATGAGTTCACGGTGTTCTTATTTCAATTTCCAGGAGTGTACATGCCACACCATGCAGTTCTTAAGGAAGCCAGATCGACTACTACCAAAACACGAGTAGTTTTTGATTATTCGGTCAAAACAAGCTCTAATTTGTCGCTAAACGGTTTGGTAATAGTCGGACCAACGATTCAAAAAGATTTGTGCTTCGTAATATTACGCTTCCACATGCATCACATTGCCATCACAGCTGACATAGAGAAGATGTATCGACTAGTTCTGGTAGCGGATGAAAATCTCGCCTACCAACGAATACTGCGGGGGAGTGACCCATCTGCACCACTGCAGGAATATCAGTTTAAGTCAGTCACATACGGAATGGCCTGTGTACGTTTTCTTGCGGTACGATGTCTGTTGCAATTAGCTCATGAAGAGGGCAGATGCAACAAGGCAGCAAACAGTCTTGCTAATGACTTCTATGCGGTCGGTTGTCTCTCAGATGGCGATACAGTAGAGGCTGCAATCAAGGTCCAGCAAGATCTCACGAAGCTTTTGAAGAAAGGTGTTTTCTCATTACGGAAGTGGTCCAGTAGCAGTGTGGAATTCCTAGAAAATACCCCTCAGAGTTAAGAGAGACACGAGTACCCTTACAGGTTGATAACGACGAGGATATTAAAACGTTAGGCTTCCTATGGCATCCAGTTGCTGATCATTTCCAAATAATGAACAATGTCAAGCCAGCATGTAAGGTCTACAGCTTCACAAAACGCATTGTACTGGCTCTCACGTCATGGATTGTTAATCCTCTGGCATTAATCAGTCGCATTGTTGTCACATTCAAAATTCTTTTGCAACATCTGTGTCAGCTTCAGGTAACATAGGACGAAGCCTTGCCTCAATAGCTGAATTGCATGCGGCAGACACTATACAGAGATGTTCGTATAGTAGATAATATTCGTAGGAAAACTTGTCAGCATTCAACTGCACGGATTCTACGACGCTTCAGAGAAGGCCTATGGCTGTCCTATATATGCACGCTCAACTAATCATCATGGACTCACATGTGTGAAATTATTAAGCTCCAAAAAACGAGTTTCTCCATTGAGAAAGTTGTTTTTACCCCGCCTGGAACTCTGTGGTGCTCTCTTACTGTCGCGACTACTACAGCATGTAGTTCGCTCGCTGCGTAAAGGCACAGAACGAACTTACTTGTGTACTGACTCATCCATCGTACTGGCATGGCTCGCAACTCCACCCACGCGGTGAAAGGCATTTGTGGGGAACTGTGTCGCTGACATACAGGAAAATACAACAGCCGCGGTATGGAATCATTTATCTACAATGGAAAACCCAGCTGATTTGACTTCTCGAAGTGTATCTCCTGCAGATCTGCAAGAAAACAGCCTGTGGTGGGAAGGACAAGCTTGGCTTAAGGAAGATATCACTTCATGGCCTGTGATAGATACCTCCTGGGGCCCAGGAGCTGCCGGAAGAAAGGGCTAAAGTCCTCTGTCACATCAGCAGAGCAATTCAAGACGGTATCATCTGTCAATTCTCAAAGTTGTCACGATTACAGCGGATAATGACATACCGTCTTAGATTCATTAAAAACTGCAGGACTGCAAAGTGAATGAGACTAACTGCTGAGCTGTCTCACAGTGAACTGCCGGACGCTTTGCTACAGCACAAGAAGATAGAAACGCAACGGAAATCTACCAGTTGAAGACCGCAAGGCTAGTGGATAAAAACAGCAAGCTCAAATCACTGCATTCTATCCTCGATGACATAAGATTGCTACAGGTTGTAGGCAGGCTAAAAAATGCTGAACTGTCATATGAGGAGAAGCATCAACTCGTACTGCCACCTAACCATTATCTCACACAACTAATGGTGGAAAGTGAACATTGTCGTTTATCCCATGCTGAATGTCAACTGTTGTCTCTCAGAAAACAATACTGGATACCTAACGGACGAAATGCAATCCGGCGTGTTCTGCATCAGTGCGTGACTTGTCAGCGATTAAAGGCGAACCCTGCACAACAGCTCATGGGAGACCTGCCACGCCCACGCGTAGAAGCTGTGAGGCCATTCATCAATTGTGGAATTGATTACAGAGGACCGTTCTATGTGAAAACCGGCTCACGGAGATCCGTTTTAAAGGAAAAGTGCTACGTTGCCCTGTTTGTACGCTTGGCTACAAGAGCAGTTGTCGAGAGAATTTGATATTTCACTATATTCTCTGTCTTATGACGCGTGTGCGAATGGGAATGTGGTCAAGAGTCAACGGAGTGGAAACCTTCTTCGTTTTCGTTAGAAGCTGATAGTGTCCAAACGTCTACTACGCACATGCTTATAAATGTATTGTGTAACGGTTCATCTACATCCGATCTTGACAAACATAATAAATTACACATAATTTTGCATATCAGAAACTGTTGTTGTTGTTGTTGTTGTTGTTGTGGTCTTCAGTCCTGAGACTGGTTTGATGCAGCTCTCCATGCTACTCTGTCCTGTGCAAGCTGTTTCATCTCCCAGTACCTACTGCAACCTACATCCTTCTGAATCTGCTTAGTGTATTCATCTCTTGGTCTCCCTCTACGATTTTTACCCTCCACGCTGCCCTCCAATACTAAATTGGTGATCTCTTGATGCCTCAGAACATGTCCTACCAACCGATCCCTTCTTCTGGTCAAGTTGTGCCACAAACTTATCTTCTCCCCAATCCTATTCAATACTTCCTCATTGGTTATGTGATCTACCCATCTAATCTTCAGCATTCTTCTGTAGCACCACATTTGGAAAGCTTCTATTCTCTTCTTGTCCAAACTATTTATCGTCCATGTTTCACTTCCATACATGGCTACACTCCATACGAATACTTTCAGAAATGACTTCCTGACACTTAAATCTATACTGGATGTTAACAAATTTCTCTTCTTCAGAAACGCTTTCCTTGCCATTGCCAGCCTACATTTTATATCCTCTCTACTTCGACCATCATCAGTTATTTTGCTCCCCAAATAGCAAAACTCCTTTACTACTTTAAGTGCCTCATTTCCTAATCTAATTCCCTCAGCATCACCCGACTTAATTAGACTACATTCCATTATCCTTGTTTTGCTTTTGTTGATGTTCATCTTATATCCTCCTTTCAAGACACTGTCCATTCCATTCAACTGCTCTTCCAAGTCATTTGCTGTCTCTGACAGAATTACAATGTCATCGGCGAACCTCAAAGTTTTTATTTCTTTTCCATGAATTTTAATACCTACTCCGAATTTTTCTTTTGTTTCCTTTACTGCTTGCTCAATATACAGATTGAACAACATCGGGGAGAGGCTACAACCCTGTCTTACTCCCTTCCCAACCACTGCTTCCCTTTCATGTCCCTCGACTCTTATAACTGCCATCTGGTTTCTGTACAAATTGTACATGGCCTTTCGCTCCCTGTATTTTACCCCTGCCACCTTTAGAATTTGAAAGAGAGTATTCCAGTCAACATTGTCAAAAGCTTTCTCTAAGTCTACAAATGCTAGAAACGTAGGTTTGCCTTTCCTTAATCTTTCTTCTAAGATAAGTCGTAAGGTCAGTATTGCCTCACGTGTTCCAGTGTTTCTACGGAATCCAAACTGATCTTCCCCGAGGTTGGCTTCTACTAGTTTTTCCATTCGTCTGTAAAGAATTCGTGTTAGTATTTTGCAGCTGTGACTTATTAAGCTGATAGTTCGGTAATTTTCACATCTGTCAACACCTGCTTTCTTTGGGATTGGAATTATTATATTCTTCTTGAAGTCTGAGGGTACTTCGCCTGTTTCATAGATCTTGCTCACCAGATGGTAGAGTTTTGTCAGGACTGGCTCTCCCACGGTCGTCAGTAGTTCCAATGGAATATTGTCTACTCCGGGGGCCTTGTTTCGACTCAGGTCTTTCAGTGCTCTGTCAAACTCTTCACGCAGTATCAAATCTCCCATTTCGTCTTCATCTACATCCTCTTCCATTTCCATAATATCGTCCTGAAGTACATCGCCCTTGTATAGACCATCTATATACTCCTTCCACCTTTCTGCTTTCCCTTCTTTGCTTAGAACTAGGCTTCCGTCTAAGCTCTTGATATTCATACAAGTCGTTCTCTTATCTCCAAAGGTCTCTTTAGTTTTCCTGTAGGTGGTGTCTATCTTACCCCTAGTGAGATAGGCCTCTACGTCCTTACATTTGTCCTCTAGCCATCCCTGCTTAGCCATTTTGCACTTCCTGTCGATCTCATTTTTGAGACGTTTGTATTCCTTTTTGCCTGTTTCACTTACTGCATTTTTATATTTTCTCCTTTCATCAATTAAATTCAATATTTCTTCTGTTACCCAAGGATTTCTACTAGCCCTCGTCTTTTTACCTACTTGATCCTCTGCTGCCTTCACTACTTCATCCCTCAAAGCTACCCATTCTTCTTCTACTGTATTTATTTCCCCCATTCCTGTCAATTGCTCCCTTTTGCTCTCCCTGAATGTCTGTACAACCTCTGGTTCTTTTAGTTTATCCAGGTCCCATCTCCTTAAATTCCCACCTTTTTCCAGTTTCTTCAGTTTTAATCTACAGGTCATAACCAATAGATTGTGGTCAGAGTCCACATCTGCCCCTGGAAATGTCTTACAATTTAAAACCTGGTTCCTAAATCTCTGTCTTACCATTATATAATCTATCTGATACCTTTTAGTATCTCCAGGGTTCTTCCATGTATACAACCTTCTTTCGTGATTCTTAAACCAAGTGTTAGCTATGATTATGTTGTGCTCTGTGCAAAATTCGACCAGGCGGCTTGATTTTGTGTTTATAACCCTGTAGTCACCTGACCAGAAGTCTTGTTCCTCCTGCCACCGAACTTCACTAATTCCCACTATATCTAACTTCAACCTATCCATTTCCCTTTCTAAATTTTCCAACCTACCTGCCCGATTAAGGGATCTGACATTCCACGCTCCGATCCGTAGAACGCCAGTTTTCTTTCTCCTGATAACGACATCCTCTTGAGTAGTCCCCGCCCGGAGATCCGAATGGGGGACTATTTTACCTCCGTAATATTTTACCCAAGAGGACGCCATCATCATGTAATCATACAGTAAAGCTGCATGCCCTCGGGAAAAATTACGGCTGTAGATTCCCCTTGCTTTCAGCCGTTCGCAGTACCAGCACAGCAAGGCCGTTTTGGTTATTGTTACAGGGCCAGATCAGTCAATCATCCAGACTGTTGCCCTTGCAACTACTGAAAGGGCTGCTGCCCCTCATCAGGAACCACACGTTTGTCTGGCCTCTCAACAAATACCCCTCCGTTGTGGTTGCACCTACGGTACGGCTATCTCTATCGCTGAGGCACGCAAGCCTCCCCACCAACAGCAAGGTCCGTGGTTCACAAAATACGACGGTAATAAAGACACACAAAGATATAGTGGCTGCGAGTGGCAGCAGCGATGCTAAAAAGAGACTGTTGTACATTATATCTCTGACTTTGTTAGTCGACTTTTTCTTTGTTTTGTGTTGTCTTCCTAGGGGAGTAGAGACAGGTATATAATGTTGTATGAAAGGGATAGTCTGCCAATGCAATCAGAACTGTCACTTTTCACTTTAATGTTTGGTGTCTACATAGAAATCGTCAAAGACAACAAAATAGGAAAAGGTAATTCACTCTTTTAAAACCCGAACTCTTCACATTGAACGTTATATATGTTTAAGTTTTACCAGCAAGATTTACATCCTGTGGCCAAAATAATTTCAAGAATTATTTCAAGAATCGAATATGTAATAACACGGATCAAAACCAGCGACGAGCGACATTGTCGTGTTTTCTCAAAAGTAACATTCAGTAGCTCGGACGTGGATTTATTCTCGCTACAGCGATTAAGGATCTGCTGCCATTGTCCTTCCCCTCCCGTTTTTCTTTGAGATCCTGCAGAACCATCAATACTATATCGTCGATCACTGCAGTTGTGAAGTCCAGAGCTCGACATCAGAAGAATTCTTCCTCCAGCGAACCTCTATTGCTGGATATACAAAAATAATAATAATTATGATTATTTTCAGAGAATCTTCAAGTTTTTGTTAGGAAAATTCCTGCAATTTATTTCACAAACATTCATAAAATTCTTGTTTTTTTTCATTTTTTCATATGCACATTATTTCGATTAACTTGTGGAAGGGATATTATGTAGTGCATTTGGAGGTAGTTGGTAAGATGACGAATGAAGCGTTCCTGTCGGCTCTCAGAGGATTTGTTTCACGGCGGAGTTGGTGCCAAAACCTGTACAGTGACAATGGGAAAAACTTGGTCGGAGCTAGTCGGGAACTTCGCGAGTCACAAGCTGCTGTGTGCAGTCATTACCAGCAGACACTTTGGCGGAATATGGGAAGCAGGACTGGAGTCCTTCAAGTACCACTTGCGGCGAACGATGGAAACCATATGTCCAACTTTCGAAGACGACAACCATGACTTGCTAGATTGCTTGTTTGAGCTCTCGTTCTCTCACGCCACTGTCTTGTGATCCTACTGATCCCCAAGCCCTCATTCCAGGTCAATTCCTTACTTGAACCGCAATCACAAGTATCCCTCAGCCAGATCTATATAGGTACAGCCAACCTGAGTTTCCTCGTAAGGTGGGAACTACTGCAGCAAGGCTTGCAGATCGTTCGGCGGCGCTGGTCATCTGACTATCTGCATTATCTGCAGCAGTGGGCCAAGTGGACGGTCACTAATCAGAATGTGCAGCCTGGTGCGTTGGACATAGTAAAAGAAGATAACCTGCCACCCTTATGTTGGAAACTGGCCGTCATTGAAGGAGTACACCCTGGGAGCGACGGAATGGTGCGAGTGGCCACTATTCGCACACCGCAATGGGCTTTCAAGGGACCAGTCTGCAAACTATGTTTCTTACCGAGTGACGTGATACAAAGGTTAAAAGTGTATTCGTGATTTTTGTGCGTTTTTATCCTTTTGTCTTGTGTGTACCTTGCAGCTGACTCAGTGTATTTTGTCATTTCTTGTGTCTGAATGTATATTTGTTTATGAGATTGTGCTTTCCAGATACCAGTTACAGACTCTATGAACAGAACACCTGCTTGAAGGACGCAATGCTGTATTTACTTGTTTTATTTCCTATGATTTATCAGGACTTTTGTTACTTGTATTACGCTGGAAAGGAATTAATATTTCTGTGGCGGCCGGTATGTTCGGTCGTTACATTTGACTGAGCCTGTGGACAGTACTGCCCTCTCTGGAAGTATTTATACATAGGGGACAGTGGTCAGTGGGCCACCCCTCCAAGGACCCCTAACGGTGCACTCGTCGCGGCGAGGGAGAGATTTGGCAGTGGTGAATGGGCTGTTGGTCGGGCGGCGTCCTTAGCTCGTGGCCGGGAGCACCACGTAAACGGCAAAAATGTGTATTTTGATTATTAACTTACCTACGAATAATAAGTGATTATCTCAATTCTCGTGTTTCATTACAGTGTGAATGAATTCGAGCCATTATACATCCCAATTCATGGTCCTCCGGTACATTTACGTCTTCGTCTGCGGACGGTAACCCAGCTGTTTATGGACGACGGCAGTCTATTCTCCATGTGTCTGCACGCGACAAGCGCGTAGCTACTATATAAATTCTCAAAAGTATCACGCTTCAGGACAACTTGAAAAGAAACAGACCCCTACAGGGAAGAAAATTACCTGACTGTGGCGCTACTGATGTTGGGATGTAAACAAATACAAAAGAGAAGAATAAACAAATTATTAAATCTGCTCTATAGGTTCCTCACTAAACACTACGACTGCGAGATCACAAGCTCTTAAAACAGAAAAAAATTTCGCTGTTGAATTAAGACATATCAACAGCGGCTTTTCACTAGAAACTCAGCTCACACAAAAATTACTGCAAGAAATAAACACGCGAACTCGAAATGTAAATAAACACCAGGCAATCAAATAAGTACAGAAATATCTCGTGAGTCTTCACTCGGAAGAAGCTGCGGTTATTACCAGACTCAATCTAATAAAATTTTACATACAACTGCAAATGATTGTGCTTCACTTTTCTCTTAATTTTTTACGGCACCAATTTACTAACGCTAAGACAGGTTTGCACAGTGGTATGACATACTACTGCAACACATCAGGTATTTCACAATCTCGCCGACTGTCTTTGAGAAACATTGCCACACACAGGGAAACGTAGTTTACTGAAAGCGTCATTTATTAATACCTACGTGAAATGACTGAAGAAATCTATACAGCTAGATAGAATTCTGATTCACGTCATGAAACGTATCCTATGTCCTTCCTTGTCGGCAGTCCATAATGCTCATGCATCAACAGTGACACCGGTTAGTTGAAACTGGATTAACTGTAACCGATTAAGGAACCAAATACAAGATTGTCCCTCAATCGCGAAACCAGTCTCTGAAGAATGCCGTTGCTAACCAGAACTAGGAGCCTCCTAAAAATGAAGTATGGAAAACACCAGGACAGAGGCGTCGAGAGAATTGCCAAAGCTGAGTATTGGAAGCAATTACAGATAATGTACACAGATGGGCACAGCCGATCCGGCATGCAGAAGATGGGTAGATGGGGGCCCTTGGACTCGCTTGGAGCTAGAGGAACCTGTCTCCACTGACCCGCAGCTGACGTGAGACGAGCGTAAAACGATGATCTAAGGAAAACGCACATCTAAACATGGGAAGGCGAAGATAAGGAAGCAACGTCGTGAAAACAAAAAATCATAAGACTCGAAATCAATTTCCCGAAACAGATGGCTCTGAGCACTATGGGACTTAATTTCTGAGGTCATCAGTCCCCTAGAACTTAAAACTACTTAAATCTAACTAACCTAAGGACATAACACACATCCATGCGCGAGGCAGGATTCGAACCTGCGACCGTAGCGGTCGCGCGGTTCCAGACTGCAGCGCCTAGAACCGTCGGCCACCCCGGCCGGCCCCGAAACAGAAACGAGGCACCTATAATAGTGACAAAAGCGCTGTCATACGGGAACCAGATACTGTTACGTGCAGCAGGCGGTAGTGTGTCCAGAAACTAAGGTAAGCTATTACAGTTAAGAATGCTACCAGAACCACAAATCACAGGGGATCGGATTATGAACCATTTCTGCCCAAACCTTCTTGGGAAACACTATCTGAAAGTGTAGGTTGTGATACAGCCAAAACCTCATACAGTGATGTGACCAATGCCCACAGTCGCTATCACATCGCTTACTCGTAGAATGTTTGTTACTCAAAGTCTCTTTCACGGTACCCTTGGTATCTCACATTCTGAAATCAAAAGTCTCATTGCCATACAATTCAGGATGATGACATACGAAATGTAATGTGAATGTGTCTTGTAGATATGATGAGTGTCTCTTACTGCCCACACTGCTCAAACGCTCCGGATACTCTCTTTCGAAGTACTGACTCATCCTCCATATAGTCATTATCTCGCCACTTCCGAATACCACTTGTTTGGTCCAGTCAGAGAGACAATAAGGGAGCATTGATTCACGTGGGACCAAGAAATGCATGCGTGGCTCGCTGCTTAGCCGAAACCTTAATTTCTGAGGGCCTTGCTTTCTGAGGCCATGATGAAGCTTGTACAAGGATGGACCAAGTGCGCTGAAAAGCAAGGGAACTAATAAATGTCGAGTGACTAGGGCCTCCCGTTGGGTAGACCGTTCGCCGGGTGCAAGTCTTAGGCGACTTGCGCGTCGATGGGGATGAGATGTTGATGATTAGGACAACACAACACCCAGTCCCTGAGCGGAGAAAATCTCCGACCCAGCCGGGAACCGAACCCGGGCCCTTAGGATTGTCATTCTGTCGCACTGACCACTCAGCTGCCGTGGGTGGAAGACAAGGGAACTGTAATGAGAAAGATGTTAATGTACGTCTGTTATTTGTATTGTAATAAAAAGTATAGCTGGAATGGAGATAATTTTTGATTTGCACTCGTACGTCACCGTCCTCAAACTGCTGCTCTTACTGAGCTCAAACAACAGGTAGAACATGTGGGTCCTTAAAGTCATACTTGTAACCTCGCCACAAAATTCTTTCTCCAGTGTAACCTCGCCACAAAATTCTTTCTCCAGTGCAACCTCGCCACAAAATTCTTTCTCCAGTGTAACCTCACCACAAAATTCTTTCACCAGTGTAACCTCAAAACAGAAAAATTCCTAAACTTCTCAACAGTAAAAATTATAATTATGTCGTTCACATTCAGTGTAACGTCCCAACAAAATAATTTCCGTAACCTGGTAATAATACAATGTAACAAACCTCTCAATTAAATTGCCGTTCACTTACAACTTTTCAATAATTGACTGTCAATTTAACCTGGTAAATTTTGGACGTCAGCAGTGCTGCGTCATGGCCCTGAAATATCATTCTGAATAAAAAAAGAGAAGAAATCTTACCTCAATGAAGTCGCCGGATAACGCATATATATCTGCTCTTACAATAAATTTTTTTGGCACAGCCCTGTGCAATGCTGGCCGATATATTTGTCATTTATGAAAGGAAGCAACTGATTTTTCTTTTGCAACAGTCGGGATGATCATGGATTGGAGAAATTAGTAAATTCTTTAAATTGAAATGAATGGTTGTTAAAAGTTACTTTTTATGAGAAAGATTATTATTACGAGATTTTTAATACATTTACATGGGAGTTGAGATAACATTACTACATATGGGCGAGGCTACTTTTTACCTTATATAATAATACTCAGGCTCCGGCATCGCTGCACCGCGACCGGCCCAGCCAACACGATACACCAGACAAGACCAGAGCAGACTGCAGACTAGCAACAACTTACTGCTACAGCTACACAGTTCGTACTGCAGTCAACACTGCTCTCTGGTCGGAGATTCTCTTATACCTTGCATATCGCAGGCAGCACATGAGCAATACATCGAAATTACATCTGCTCGGACCTCTTACATACTTAAAAAAAAAAAAAAAGGTCAGCAAAGCGAGCCACCCACCGGGTAGGCGCACTTCCCGGACTGGGAAGTATGCTGATGGTTGAAATGGCTCTGAGCACTATGGGACTTAACTTCTGAGGTCATCAGTCCCCTAAAACTTAGAACTACTTAAACCTAACTAACCTAAGGACATCACACACACCCATGCCCGAGACAGGATTCGAACCTGCGACTGTAGCGGTCGCGTGGTTCCAGACTGTAGCGCCTAGAGCGGCTCGGCAAGTATGCTGACTTCGGACCGAATCCGCCAGCCGGATTAACGACGAGAGTCGGTGTGCCGGTCAGCCAGGATGTGGTATTTAGGCTGTTACCCACACACCACCAGTGATTCCTATGGTCCGCCCTTAATACAAGTTACGCAAACAGTTAATACACTTCCTCACACTTGTAAACAGAATTTACTCTATATGTTGACAAGTGGTTACACTGGTTTTGTCCTGGGGGGTGAACAGCAGACTGATGACCCTCACTGTTGGGCTTCCCTAGCCATTCAGCTGCAGCAGCAGCAACAACAAACCGAACTGGGGTTCGTCTGACCTAGGTCTCACCACCGTCGTGTTTACGCCAGAGAAACAGGGAGGAGAGGTACAGTCCACATGGTGGACGAGTCCTGACGCGGCATGACTGCTACCATAATATATTGGTTGGTTGGTTGGTGGTTTGGGGAAGGAGACTAGACAGCGTGGTCATCGGTCTCATCGGATTAGGGAAGGATGGGGAAGGAAGTCGGCCGTGCCCTTTCAGAGGAACCATCCCGGCATTTGCCTAGAGTGATTGAGGGAAATCACGGAAAACCTAAAGCAGGACGGCCGGACGCGGGATTGAACCGTCGTCCTCCCGAATGCGAGTCCAGTGTCTAACATAATGTATTAGGTTACGCGATTTCGTACACGTCTCTACGGCAACACCGCGGTGTTGCTGCAGCTCTATACTTGAATATTGATTTCAGTCACATATGGAGTGTAGAAAATCACTTTGTCAGTACCCTGGCAGACTGTGCGGTAGGAGAGGGGACAACAGTAGTGGTGGGCGTTCCGATGTGAAAATTGAAAATGAATTGCTCCGTAGTGGAGGTGCAGTTTGACAATTGAAGTGTACGAACAAACTAATAACTTGTAAGCTAAAGGTAGTGAGTCTGAAACTATTTTATTAAAAGGTAGTGTCAATACGACCGTTAAGAGGTAACTGTCAACGTCGATGAAATTCAGCAACAGCCGTATAACTTAAGTTATTATTTTATTATGCCGTCTTCAGGCCCCATATGCATCTACCCAAACAAAAGAAACTGTCATAAGGAGCCATAAATCTCTGGCTGTCGTGAATTCAATCGTTACACAAATGCTTCATTCGAAGACCTGATAGCAACTTGATATTGACGTTTACTCAACCAGCCGATGCCCCTGTCCATGGTGGACCAAGAGAGATATTAATAGGTAAGCCCTGTGGCGCAGGACCATGATCAGGCTATTGTCCTGACAGTAATTCGAGAGCAGTCTTTCTTCAT
This sequence comes from Schistocerca piceifrons, assembly GCF_021461385.2. Taxonomy (NCBI): domain Eukaryota; kingdom Metazoa; phylum Arthropoda; class Insecta; order Orthoptera; family Acrididae; genus Schistocerca; species Schistocerca piceifrons. The sequence goes on from NC_060138.1 coordinate 438,747,145, forward strand.
CACGGCACTTCGACAGGGCGAATGGCTCGCACTACGCCCCCTTCGCCTTTTCTCTCCAAGAAAGACTGAGAACAGACTGAGTGGACCTGTGGTTCTCCTGGAGCTACAGGGACAATGAAAAATTCCTGCCCCTCTCCAGGTTTGAAACTGGAACCTCCAGGGCCAGTGATCGTTGGTCTTCGCGCTGGACCACCACTGCGACAGTCAAACCAATAAGTAAACAAGTATAGACATTCAAAGTCAGTAGTTTCTCTTCACAGTACAGAATAAATAGTCACATGACCAACGGGCCTACCAAAGCAAAGGAAGTCCGAACAAGAACTACCATGAAGAAAACTAATAAAAGAAAACGGGGTAAAAGTGTACTGTAGAGAATGACATTGCTTATTATAACATTGACAATGTAAAATAAAATTTACTCTGCATATGCCTGTCTAAGGCGTTTTAAGTTTTCTAGCGTATTTTTGGTATTGAAGGCAAGTGATATGCGCTCTACACCTTATTGCATGTGCCATATTTCGCATTTGTACATTAAATATTTATCAGGGTTGCTTTCAGTAGTTGATATGTTACGCCACAGCAGTTCGGTACAGGCAAAATGATTGTAAGTAGGCTGCTTAGGTTTTTATATTGGTAACGCCACGTAGCGCTCTGTATGAAAATCACTGGCTGTGCTGTGTGCAGTCTGTGGCTGGGTGGCATTGTTGTAATATTCGCTATTGTAGTGTTGGGCTGTTTGCTGTTAAACAGCGAGTAGCGTTGCGCAGTTGGCGGTGAGCTGCCAGCAGTGGTGGATGTGGGGAAGTGAGATGGCGGATTTTTGAGAGCGGATGATCTGGACGTGTGTCCATCAGAAACAGACATTTGTAAGAATGGATGTCTTGAACTGCTATATATATTATGACTTTTGAACACTATTAAGGTAAATACATTGTTTGTTCTCTATCAGTCTTTCATTTGCTAACTATGCCTATCAGTAGTTAATGCCTTCAGTAGTTTGAATCTTTTATTTAGCTGGCAGTAGTGGCGCTCGCTGTATTGCAGTAGTTCGAGTAACGAAGATTTTTGTGAGGTAAGTGATTTGTGGAAGGTATAGGTTAATGTTAGTCAGGGCCATTCTTTTGTAGGGATTATTGAATGCGATGCGCTAAAAAATATTGTGTGTCAGTTTAGTGTTGATCAGAATAGGTAAAGAGCGAAATGTCTGAGTACGTTCAGTTGTGCTCAGCTGTTTCAAAATCAAATAATGTAAGAGATTTATCAGCACAGTAATTCAATAATTTTTCTAAGGGGACGTTTCATGATCTTTTGTTGTCAGTAGTGTTGTCGTTTCAGTACGAATTCATAGAGAAGCTATTGAGGGAGTCGGGTATTTCTTACGCTACTCCGCAGTCTGAAATAACTTGCAGATCACAGAGAGAAAGATCAGAGGATGATGAATTATGGTATATGATTTGGTAAACATGAATTGTACAAGTGAAGATTATGAGGTAAAGTTGTCACTGTATTTCTTGTTAAGGACTTAATTGTGATGTGTTCGAAACATTTAAGTTTTAGTTTTATTTTTTCCTTATTGTTTTATGTTAGTTTATTGTTCAGATGAGAGTAAGCAATCTGTTCACAAGGTTTGCACTCAGAGCTTGTAGATTTACCACACTTTTTATCAGTTTCAGTAAATAATCACTCGTCAGAGTAAAACTTGCTGTAAAATATAAATTTTGTAAACACAGTTGTGATAGCAGTTTCAGTTTTTGCCATACCATTTTTTTTAAAGGTCAGTTTTTCTTCAGTCATTTAGCAAGCTCAAAATCGACCACCGTCTCCTCACGAAAGAATGTCATTTTCATGATTCTGTGTGTCGCCATATTCCACAGAAAGGAACACCATTGTTTAAAAGCTGAAGCATGATCTATTTAGAAGGCTTTTTCTTTCCTTTTAGCTTGCTTGCTGCTGCGTTGCATATTTTATGTTCATGACTTCGAGCACTCCCGAGATTCCGTTGCCACAAGTAAGTCGTAAAAATTTGTCAGTCCCATTTACGTTACAGTTAGGATACAGTGAGCAGTCGTCCCCAGTGGCCGAGCGGTTCTAGGCGCTTCAGTCTGGAACTGCGCTACCGCTACGGTCGCAGGTTCGAATCCTGCCTCGGGCATGGATGTGTGTGATGTCCTTAGGTTAGTTAGGTTTAAGTAGTTCTAACAAGGGAACCTCCCCATCGCACCCCCTTCAGATTTATTTATAAGTTGGCACAGTGGATAGGCCTTGAAAAACTGAACACAGATCAATCGAGAAAACAGGAAGAAGTTGTGTGGAACTATGAAAAAAATAAGCAAAATATAGAAACTGAGTAGTCCATGCGCAAGATAAGCAACATCAACGATGGTTCAGGAGCACCGTGGTCCCGTGGTTAGCGTGAGCAACTGCGCATCGAGAAGTCCTTCGTTCAAGGCTTCCCTCGAGTGAAAAGTTTACTTTCTTTATTTTCGCAAAGTTATGATCTGTCCGTTCGATCATTGACGTCTATGTTCACTGTAATAAGTTTAGTGTCTGTGTTTTGCGACCGCACCGCAAAATAGTGCGATTAATAGACGAAATGAGGTGCCTCTCCAATGAAGTCACGAGCTGTATTTGCTGGACTCGCATTGCCCGCGGAATACACCTCACGTATTTAATGCACTCTCGTCCAAAGAAGCGAACAGTCAACTGCCAGCCAGGGAGCCTCGTTAGCAGGAATACTCTCTCTTCCGTTCGCTGTAGTCGACTGACGTCGTGTGTTTCGATGTTTGTTTAGGTGTAGCGTCCCCATACTACGGCGCAGTTATCTCGCATCGAACAGACGAACGGACAGATAATAATTGTCTGAAAATAAAAAAATTAAAATTATCACTCGAGAGAAGACTTGAACCAACGCCCTCTCGCTTCGTAGCTGCTCACACTAACCACAGGACCACGGCGCACCTGAGCCAACCATCTTGTTGGGGTTGTCTATATTGCGCATGGACTACTCAGTTTCTATATTTTGCTTATTTTTTTCATAGTTCCACACAACTTCTTCCTGTTTTTTCAATTGATCTGTGTTCAGTTTTTCAAGGCCTATCCACTGTGCCAACTTATAACTAAATCTGAGGGGGGGTGCGATGGGTTGTAAGTTCAATGGTCTGATGACCTCAGATGTTAAGTCCCATTGTCCTCAGAGCCATTTAATTTACTTTACAGTGAGCATTCAGTATTTTGCGTTGTCTCCGATATTATTATCAGCTTCAGTTTAGGTAATGATCACTTAATATTTCATTTCGTATACAGACAGTCCTTTTTCACAGTGCACTGTTACATTTGCGTGTGCATTATTCTATGTTAGAATTTCCTTCAGTCGGATTGAGTACGAAAATTCAAAGGGCATTTTTATTGAAATATTTTGGTGATTTATTCTCTCAAAATTTGATTAGTAAATTTTATAGCGAATTTTTATTCTCTTAGCTTTGTGTGTTGGAATTGCAAGTAACGTAGTGTGACGTCACGCATTGAAGTAATGTTCATTTCTGCACATTACGGAGTTTCGCGGGATAGCTTATTTAAAAATGGTCCAAATGGCTCTGAGCACTATGGGACTTAACATCTGAGGTCATCAGTCCCCTAGAACTTAGAACTACTTAAACCTAACTAACCTAAGGATATCACACACATCCACGCCCGAAGCAGGATTCGAACCTTTGACCGTAGCGGTCCCGCGGTTCCAGACTGAAGCGCCTAGAACCGCTCAGCCTCACCGTAGCTTATTTAGTTTACAGTTTTTGTCTTTTAATTACTTTGGTCAAGTTAGTTAAAGGTAGAATTATAAAATTTCAGTTCTGGCGACTCATATATAGATAGGTTGTCCGTAACTACACCTATTGCATTGTTCAGGATTACAACTCAGATACACGAGTTACAAAGAATAGCAGTACAGTCCAGTCCAGGTCCAATTCACAAGGTTGAACTTAGAAATGTTACAGCGTGTTGTAGGATAGTATTAAACTTTCTCCACTGATGATCAACGGTCCTGGAGGTGAATTTTTGTATGGTCTACTATAGTTGGAGTCACGAACGACGGCGGTCCAGTTTAAGCTAGTTCGGCGTGTCTACGTCACGCATTCGGCAGCCACTGAGCGTTCAGTACTGTGTACTCTACGCTCTCCTGGGAATGTCGTAGCCGATGTCAGCATTAAACGTGACTGTAGCGAATTATTTAGAGAATGTTTATCGCACGCGTTGCTAGTTGTCACCACTGGTGGTGATGGTAAACACAAATTCTGCACAAGCACGTGAGAGATGTAATTTGCAGTTTACACGCTTTCTTCAAGCGCAGAGCTCGTGTATGCGCTTACCGCAGCCGTCGCTTGAAACCGGCAACAATGTAATCTCCGTTCGTGCGTTTATCTCCGCGAACAGCCATTGTTCGTGGATCGGACTGTAATTGCTTCAACTAATACAGTGAATGCTTAGAAGAAGAACAAGAGCAACTACGGGTTATATGTAAATTGAAGGTGGAGAGGGGAAGAAAGGAAAGGAAAGGAAAGGGAGGGGATCTCTGCTGTCAGCTTCATCGGGACATTACGCAGAATCAGTGGCGACGGGCGAAAACGTGTACCGGACCAGGATTCGAACCCAGGACCTCCTGTTTATGCGGCAGGTGATTTAACCACTGCGTCATCCGAACAGCGTTATCGCAACTGCGTGAACTATCTCGGCACGCCTCACGGTCGATTCACATTCCTATCGACCGCCACCAATCCACAGTTCCTGTCCAGCTCCTTCCATATTCGCTCTCTGAGGTTCCCACAGGAGGTCGGACGTATTTGTGCATCCGCACTGCAGGAGATGGATCCATTGTCCAGCTAGCCCAATAAAACTAAGTGAATGCGTGGTGTCTGTTCTTCCGGACATGTCCCAAAGAGTAGACTCCACGCGTTAAAAAGTATATGTCCCTTATATATATATAAAAAAGAGAGAGGATCGTCTGTGTGTGTGCTATAGGCCCTTGAAGACTGTCGGTGAGAACTTGAAATCTACATCTACATCTACATGATTACCCTGCAATTCACATTTAAGTGCTTGTCAGAGGGTTCATCGAACCAATGGTATTATCTCTCTACCATTCCACTCCAGAACAGCGCGCGAGAAAAACGAACACCTAAACCTTTCTGTTCGAGCTCAGATTTCTCTTATTTTATTTTGATGATCACTCCTACCTATGTAGGTTGGGCTCAACAAAATATTTTCGCAATCGGAAGAGAAAGTTGGTGACTGAAATTTCGTAAATAGATCTCGCCGCGACGATAAACGTCTTTGCTTTAATGACTTCCATCCCAACTCGCGTATCATATCTGCCACACTCTCTTCCCTATTACGTGATAATACAAAACGAGCTGCCCTTTTTTGCACCCTTTCGATGTCCTCCGTCTATCCCACCTGGTAAGGATCCCACACCGCGCAGCAATATTCTAACAGAGGGCGAACGAGTGTAGTGCAAGCTGTCTCCTTAGTGGACTTGTTGTATCTTCTAAGTGTCCTGCCAATGAAACGCAACCTTTGGCTCGCCTTCCCCACAATATTATCTATGTGGTCTTTCCAACTTAAGTTGTTCGTAATTTTAACACCCAGGTACTTAGTTGAATTGACAGCCTTGAGAATTGTACTATTTATCGAGTAATCGAGTTCCAACGGATTTCTTTTGGAACTCATGTGGATCACCTCACACTTTTCGTTATTTAGGGTCAACTGCCACCTGCCACACCAAATAGCAATCTTTTCTAAATCGCTTTGCAACTGATACTGGTCTTTGGATGACCTTACTAGACGGTAAATTACAGCATCATCTGCGAACAACCTAAGAGAACTGCTCAGATTGTCACCCAGGTCATTTATATAGATCAGGAACAGCAGAGGTCCCAGGACGCTTCCCTGGGGAACACCTGATATCACTTCAGTTTCACTAGATGATTTGCCGTCTATTGCTACGAACTGCGACCCTCCTGACAGGAAATCACGAATCCAGTCGCACAACTGAGACGATACCCCAAAGGCCCGCAGCTTGATTAGAAGTCGCTTATGAGGAACGGTGTCAAAAGCTTTCCGGAAATCTAGAAATACGGGATCAACTTGAGATCCCCTGTCGATAGCGGCCATTACTTCGTGCGAATAAAGAGCTAGCTGCGTTGCACAAGAAACCATGCTGATTACGTATCAATAGATCGTCCCCTTCGAGGTGATTCATAATGTTTGAATACAGTATATGCTCCAAAACCCTACTGCAAACCGACGTCAATGATATAGGTCTGTAGTTCGATGAATTACTCCTACTACCCTTCCTAAACACTGGGGCGACCTGCGCAATTTTCCAATCTGTAGGTACAGATCTATCGGTGAGCGAGCGGTTGTATATGATTGCTAAGTAGGGAGCTATTGTATCAGCTCTACCCGTTCAGTATTTTGTACAGTCCTTGTTTTGTAAGTAGAAGAAACAGTCTAGATCGCACGAATCACATTAATTGGTGGGCAGTTTCAGTCCAAAGGTGGGCCATCTTCAGCCAAGCGAGCGGTATGCCGCTTCCCATCGCAGAGGTAAACAACTGAAATTTATTACAACTAAGGCCAAATATGTATCAAATAAAAATCGAAAGTGCAAATAGACTGCGATTTTTCAAAAAAAAAAAAAAAAACGTATACTTCTGCTCAAATGTAGGAGCCCATAAATCCTCTATAATTGCCATACTGTTTGCATGCAAATTAAAAGCCCGTCCGTGATAGCGAAACAAAGCGACACATTCCGGCCTTTCCCGTGCCTCTCGTTTAAATCCCCGGGGCAATTGCGTGAAATGAAAAATATGTTGCACAGCGCGGCGGGCGGTCTCGGCAGAGCAAATATTGTCCCACGGCATCCCATCGCTGCGCGACGGCCTGGAAATTCCGCCCCGTTGTCTGTCTGTCTGTCTGTCTGCCTGTGTGGTGGAAACGGCGCGCCAGGTCGGACAGAAACTCTCTGATGAACGCACACATCTTCGTAAGGCGTGGCAAGTGTGAGCACCGACTTGTCTTACAAGGAGAGGGTCTGACATGTGTGTCACTGACCTTGATCAGATCTTGCAACAACGTTCTATGCTGAAAATAACGAGACAAGTGTTTCGGTTTTTTGCTAGACTCTCCCTAGCTTTTGAAAAAAATCAGTGTCAAATTTGATGACGGAAAATCGTATTGTCATTGCTTTACATGTAAGTCCGTCTAAATACAAACTTTTTTATTAATATATTAATATAATATGAGGTCCAACGTCAATAATCTTCGAGATATTAAAGTTTCGGGTTTTCGTGCTGTAGCTTTGGTGCCAGTCATTCACTGTATCTAGGAGAGTAAGCTCGACGATCAAGCACTCAAGGCATTAGACTACCAAACTGCTGCTCCGTGTTCGACTATTGACTGTTTTTTCGGTGTATCTGATAATATTTTGATAACTGGAACACTTTTATTTGTCTGTTTGTAAAGTGAATAATTGGGAAGTGTGATTAATAACCAAATAATTATATGTTATAATGTAATGCCCGTTAGTACCATCGTAATATATGGGACAAAAACACACTTGAAGTATAATCCTGCCTAATCCCAACTGATCATCTATTCGCGAACGTTCTCGCAATCAATTGGATGAAACTTATCATAGAAACAGGCAAAACATAAATATTTCTCACACTGTGGGCAATACACGAACTCATTGACGCGTTTTCCTGTACATCGACAATGGAAACATATCTGATTCGCGTTGGTAAAAACAGATCTACGAGATATCAGCTTGGATGTGTACCGAGCTCATAAAATTATATACTGAAAAAACAGGCATGTACAGCCAGTTATGAACCAGCACATGAATTTTGATAGCATCCTTCTTACCTTGTAATTCTCTGCCCTGCTGTGATGCCGCATGATATCGAAGTCGTGCACGGAAATTCTTTATCTGTCGGAAAAAGTAAACATCACATGGTTTACAAAAATGCGTATAAAGCTTGGTATCAGTTCCACGCTTTAGGTCCATTTAGCGTCATCACCTACGAAAGTCCTGTCTAGGCGTCATGTATCGTGATTAAAATGACTGTCAATGCATTATAAATCATACTTATTATTAATCACCCTTCCAGACGTTGTACTTTAAAAAAGGAAAACAGGGTATTCTTATTATCAGAATGTTGTCAAACGCACCAAGAAAAATATCGAGGGGAAAGAAGCAAAGGCCAAGAATGGAAGACAGACAAGCAGCTACGTTGTCTAATGCCATGACCGCTCGAACGCCGATCCCGCTATGCTAGACATGTAGTATGATGGGTACCCAACCTACAGCATGAAAACACAAAACATTAATAACTTGAACATTATTTACGTTGGCTCCCATATTTTATAAATAAATAATGTTTGTTTTTAGACGATCTTTCAATGTATAGCATTGAAAATATGATTTTCCGTCATCAAATTTGACGTCGATTTTTAGACACGACAGTTTGCGCCTGCAGATGACATCGACCAGTACTCAGTCCTTCTAGCACCGTACATCGAAATGAAGTAAGTGGCGATAGCTCGATTTCTGTGAGTATCCTAGCGCGAGGACACAGTTGGTCGCTGGGTGCTTCGAGCGTGCGATGATGGCGGAGCGGATGCTCGGCTTCGCTGCGGCTGCGAGGGAATCAGCGGCAGGGACGCGGCCTCCTCCCTGGCAAATAATTAGGTTGCGCCTCTCGGTCGGCAGCCACCTGGCAGCGTGATTGGATTGCCCACAGCCTCTCCCACCTCCCCCCCCCCTCTCACCCTCCCGCTGCCACCTTCGGGTAATCTATGGTCCCCACCTCAATGTGCTTTTGGTGACTTCCGCTGCGGCGTGCGTGCCGCCGCCCGCAGACCAATCTCTTAGCCGTTTGAAAGCGTACTGATTTAGTTCAGGGATAGCGGCTGTTATTACGTATTTACATATAGCTGACTGTTGTAAATCTCCTTGTGTTAATGCTATGTTTATTTTTGTTATGTTTATGCTTACTTCATTACATGGCATACATTTTTGCTTACCGTAGTGTTCAAATGAAAATAAATTAAATTGACATGACAGAATTCATGGGAGAGCGATGAGCAATATACTGGAAGCGGTAATATCCCGTACACAAGACATTAAATGACGGCGCACTGGCGGAGTTGTTAAGAGTGTGCCGAGGCATTACCCTCACCACGGACAATGCAGTGGCCAACGGCTTTCACTTAACGACTGAGAGCAGCGGCGTTTGCATAGCATCGTCAGTGGTAAAGGACAAGTGACATGTACGACTGTAAGTAGGCTGTTTAGGCTTTAATGTTGGTAACGCCACATAGCGCTCTGTATGAAAATCACTGACTGTGCAGTGTGCAGTCTGTGGCTGGTTGGAATTGTTGGAATATTTGCTATTGTAGTCTTGGGCAGCTGGATGTGAACAGCGCGTAGCGTTGCGCAGTTGGAGGTGAGGCGTCAGTAGTGGTGGATGTGCGAGAGAGATGGCAGAGTTTTGAGAGCGGATGATATGGACGTATGTCCGTCAAAAAAACGAAGTTTGTAAGACTGGATGTCGTGAGCTGATATATATATTATGACTTTTGAACACTATTAAGATAAATACATTGTTCTCTATCAAAATCTTTCATTTGCTAACTATGCCCATCAGTAGTTAGTGCCTTCAGTAGTTGGCGCTCACTGTATTGCAGTAGTTCGAGTAACGAAGATTTTTGTGAGGTAAGTGATTCATGAAAGGTATAGGTTATTGTTAGTCAGGGCCATTCTTTTGTAGGGATTATTGAAAGTCAGATTGCGTTGCGCTAAAAATATTGTGTGTCAGTTTAGTGTTAATCAGAATAAGTACAGAGAGAAATGTCTGAGTACGTTCAGTTTTGCTCAGCTGTTTGAAAATCAAATAACGTAAGAGGTTTACCAGCACAGTAATTCATAAATTTTTCCAAGCGGATGTTTTACGACGAACGTATCCGTTACGACAGTGTGGCAAAATTTGGCGTTAATGGGCTGTGACAGTAGATGACCGACGCGAATACCTTTTGTCAACAGCACGACATTGCCTACGGCGCCTCTCCTCGACTCTTGACTGTATCGGTTGGACCGTAGACGGCTGAAAGACAGTGGCCTGGTAAGCTGAGTCCCGATTTTAGGTGGCAAGAGCTGGTGGTATGGTTCGAGTGTGGCGCAGACCCCACGCAGCCGTGGACCCAAGTTGTCAACACGGCACTGTAAAAGCTGGTGATGGATCCATAATGGTGTGGGTTGTGTTTACATGGAATGGACTGTTTTCCCTGGTCCAGTTGAGCCAATGACAAACTGGAAACGTTTATCTTCTGCTACACTGAGTCCATTTGAAACGATTCATGGGCTTCATGTTACCAAACAACGATTGAATTCATATGCATGGCAATGCAGCATGTCACAGGACCATAATCCTTCATGAATGGTTTCAAGAACATTTCGAGCGCATGATTTGCCCGCCCATCAAAAATTTATGGCACATAATCGAGAGATCTGTTCTTACATAAGATCGTGCACCGACAACACTTTCGTAGTTACGTACAGCTATATGGGCACCATGGCTCATTCCTGCAGGGGATTTCCAACGACTTGTTCAGTCCATGCCACGTCGAGTTGCTGCACTATGCCGGGCAAAAGGAGGTTCTACACAATTTTAGGAGTTGTTCCACGAATTTTGTCACTTCAGTGTATCTATGATACAGGAAAACAAGTCGAAGAAGTTGTTGAATATAAACCAAATTGCGAGTTAATCAAATGACGGCTGTACCTGAGTTGCAAGGGGAAGAGGGGGAATGGAGAAACGATGGCTGTACTCTGATTTGGAGAGTGATGATGGTGAATGGATGGTGAGAAAAACGTAGTCCATTAGTTTTTGTTGGGCTCTAGATTCTGCCATCTAAAGATGGGCTACGGTAGGAAAATATTGATGGCTAAATGGATTTGGTGCTCTTCATTTTGTCTCGCCCTGTTCGCCCGCAACTGGTAGGTCCACCAGCCCAGCTGATCCATCCATTGGCCTACTTCCACAACGAACAAAAACAAGAAATTTTACAGGATATTTATACATGACGTCGTGACCAGGCGAAGCTACAACTGTGGGTTCTTTGATTGCTCTTGGAGAAGGCTCATCAAACTATTTCACTTTATTACAGACATGAGTAAGAGATTTAATTAACTTTTTCACACTTCTTTGACAGAGAAGTACTTGATAAATTACAACTCTCGCTGGCTATCAAAGCATCACGTGATGCACTTATTAACAAAGTGTTCTGTTCAGGCACAGTGTTCAACATTAAAAACACTACGAGTGTACTTGAAACTTTAATTACTCGTTGGTCGTAGACGACGATGCTGACTGCTGTAGCTGAGGTCCCAGAATTGGTCTGCACTCTTGCATACTCGACACTATATTAACCTCAGTGTGAAGGCACTGCTGTTTCTGAGAGGGAGGTGTGGCCTTCTGCAGCACCTCCCATTGGTCGCTACGGATTGCAGCGAGCACTCGCCAATGTTCGTGGTATCGATTCGCGTTGCCAACTTTGTTGTGGCAACGCAATGTCTGTATGATACTACATATTATTTTTGTTTAATTGGTCATGTCAGTGTAGTAGCACTTGTAACCCACATTCTCAATTATTTGTTGGATATATTCCAGTCTCTGCTTCTCCTACAGGTTTTACCCTTTGCTGATCCTTCAAATACAATGATGTCTTCACACATGACCTGTCGTCCTTCCTTTACTCTTGTCAGTACTTTCCACATGTTCCTTTCTTCGCCAATTCTGCACAGAACCTCCTCCTTCTTTACCTTATCAGTCCACCAAGTTTTGAGCATTATTCACTAATACCATCTCTCACACACTTAGATTGTCTTCTTTTCTGTTTACCCACGGCGCATGATGACCCACTACTATAGTGTTGTGCTCCAAACGCACATTCTCAGAAGTTTACTCCTCACATTAAAGCAATATTTGATACCAGTAACGTACCCTTGGTCAAAATGCTCTCTTTGTCTGTGCTAGTCTGTTTTTGTATCCTCTTTGTTCCATTTATCATGGGAATTTTGCGTACAAGGTAGCACAATTCGTCAACTTTGTCTACTTCGAAATGACCAATTCTGATGTTACATTTCTCGCTATTCTGACATTTGCTACATCTCCTTACATTTTTCCATTTCCGATGTTGTCTCAGTTCATGTTCTGTTTTCATTAGAACATTCATTCCATTCAGTCGACCCGTTAATTCTTCTTCACGTTCACTGAACATAGCAAAGTCGTCAGCCAATCTTATCATTGCTATCCTTTCACCCAGAATTTTAATCCCACTCCTGCATCCTCATTTTATTTCCGCCGTGGCTTCTTTTATCTATAAATTGAACATTAGGGGTGATAGACTAGGTCCTATTACTAAACCCTTTCTAATTCGACCACTTAATTCTTGATCCTCCACGCTTATTTTTCCCATTGATTCTTCCATATGCTGTACATTACCTGTCTTTTGCTTTTACTTACTCCCACTTTCCTGCGAATTTCGATCATCTTGCAACATGTTACACAATTCAACGACTTTTGTAGATGAACAGATCCTGCAACGTATCTTGAATTTCCTTACGTGTTGCTTACATGATCAAGCTTAACGTCAGAATTGACTCTCTGGTGGCAATACCATTCCTAAAGCCAACATTGTCATCAACTAAGACGTCCAGAGTTTAGTTCTACGTTCTGTCTGTGAATTACTGTCACCCGAAATTTGTAAGCAACAGCTATTAAGCTGACTTTGCGCTAGTTCTGGCAGTTACTTGCCCTAACTATCTTCCGGATTGTAAGGATAACACATTTCTTAAAGTCCGAGGGTTGGCCTCAAGCATCATCGATTCTACAAACCAACTTTAATAGTCATTTGGTTGCCGCTTATAATCTCCCCCCCCCCTCCCCCCTCCTTCTTTCTTCCGTCTAATGTCCACACTAAACAATGTCCAGTCCAAGTAATTAATAAGCAAAGCCTTTTGTGAAGATTTGAGAGGAGCGAAGATTACAATAAACTTTCAAGTTTATTTAGCCTGTCGTGTTGAGATGTCTCCAGTCCTTCTTGTCTAGGGGTCTGATTCTTGAAGCTGAAAATCTGGCATCGGGTCCTAAGGGTTGGTTTGAACTAAATAAATTGGAAGATTGTTGTTGCAGAATTTTGTATGTAAATACATTTTCCAGTGATTTTCTCGCATATCATACAGTATTTTGGTTTTTCACATTAACAAAACCGAAATTACATTTGTATACCTGTTATACAAAATACGTCCGATCACATAAGAGGCAAGCGTGCGACTCCTACACTCTGCGTAAATAACAATATTCCAAAGAGTTTACAATTTTTCTTAACAAATTAATTCCTACTATTTTTCTTTAGATTACTAATTTCGGTTATTATTTCTTAAATGAATCCAGAAATAAATGTAGTAAACAGTACAGGATTGCGTAAATAATAATAGGAAATGTTAAATGTGCAAATAATTCGTATTTTCAAACGTTTCTATAAAAAAAATTATTTTAACTCTGCATTCAGAACTAGTACTAGTCGATTATAACATCGAAACTAAAGTATTTTATAAGGGGTGGTCAAAAAGAAACGAGCCAGAGGCATAATTACAGAAACCAGTACCAGTATGTCCCACTGTGACACAAGGCGGTGAATGGCTGATTCATAAAATTCCAGGGGCTGCGACGGTAACCAGTTCCGCGCGTACAGCTGGACTTCGTCGTCGGAGGTGAATCGTTTGCCCCTCAGAGCCTTTTTAAGGGGACCCAAAATGGCGTAATCACAGGGGTAGAGGTCCGGACTGTATGGAGGGTGGCCGAGAACTTCCCATTTGAATTTTTGCAGGAGTGCCGGGACTATGTTGGCCGTATGAGGCTTTGTTTTGCCGTGGAGCAGAATGACCCTACGGGTGAGATTGGCTGGTCGTTTTGATTTGATCGCTTGGCGAAAGGTGGTCGAGGTTTATGAGCAGCGCTGGGCGTTCACTGTTGTCCCGAGCTGCAGGAAGTGAATCAGAAGGAGGCCATTTTGTGTGACAGTGGGACAAGTGTCACAACAGCCAACGTCAATACTTCCGACAAACAGGTACTGGTTTCTGTAATTATGCCTCCGGCCCGTTTCTTTTTGAACACCCCTTTTCATAAATTGTAGCTTGAAGTATAACATACTATGTAAAAATTATATGAAAATTTTCAAAAAAGCAACTAGGATAATATAGACCTGTCCAAAATTCGAAAAAAATACTAGTACCGACAACTACTGCTGAAGAAAAGCAATGCTAGAGGAGGATGTCCCGTTACACACTCTCCCCCAGAATTCTAGAAGTTCCGGAGGAGTGTCTTGAATGCCTTCCGCATTCCCTCACCTTAAGCCTTCCAAAAGTCTTTTAAACCCTGATTCTAATAATAGAGTCCCTACGTCTTCCACACCGACTCCCTCTTCTATGACATCACATAGTTGCCTCTCACCTTCGCACAACTATTCAGTCTACGTCTCTATTCTGTCATTTGCGTTTAACAATGGAATTTCCACGGCCGTCTTAATGTTGACGCTTTTGCCTTCCGACAACTATTTCTTTTTCGATTTCTTCGCATTTTTGCTGCAGCCATTCCTCTTTGGCTTCCCTTAATTTCTTATGTGTTTCATTTCTAAATGATTTATATTGCTATATTCCTGCTCTTTGCTGAACACTTTTATATTTACCACTTCAGTTAACTTCCTTGTACCCATATTTGTCTGTCCGACGACTATGATTCGCCTTTGTTCCTCTGCCTACTGTGGTATTCAATTACCACAGCGTCGCGAAAGAAAAGTCTAAAAACGTAGAGCAAATAAATATACCACTAAACGAGAAAGAATGGTCCAAAATTCGAACATGTGAACAATACTTGATTTTATAGCTCAGTCTAATGTTATTTGTTGTTCTTTTTGTGTGCTGGTTATTGTTTCACTTGGTTCGTTTTGCTCAGGTTCCAGTTTCTTGTAGTTGTGTCCAGTGTTTATATTTTCTCCTACCAGTTAATGAGCGAGGTGGTCATTCGGTGAGGAAGGGGGCCTAATCGCCTCCCAGCTTCAAAGATTTACGTTTTCCGCAGTTTCTCTAAATCTCTTAAGACAAATGATGCGTTAGTTTATAACCCAACCAGTTATCAGGGGTGACAAAGTTCCTGATAATGTTACTCGTATGATAAGAATTAAAGTTTGACGATGGTCGTGTGTTAATGGAAAGAAACCGGACTACATGTTACCAACAGAAATATTACATTTTGACAGGGAGCAGTAGTTAATTGAAAGGGGATCGAACTAACGTTATTCAAGTTGAAAAATGAAACTGTAGTATGTAAAATACATGGTCGGCACCTAATCGGGCAAAATGATTCCAGGTAAATATACTACTGACCGCGAAAACTGACTGCTGTACATGACTTTACAGTGGAATCTATTCCGTAAATTGGACACGAAACAATAGGACAATTTGCAAGTATTTGTAAAGTAGCTGTTCATGAGCAACACAGATAAATACTAAAATGTCTCCGCAACAAACTATGTCTCATTAGCGCACATTGTCTGTTTAAAGCTAAAAAGATAACGTTCATTACACAGTGCTACTTAAAAAGGGAGGAGCACAGCTGAACTGGATGTGAGTTGGCTTTAACGTTTTACTCTTGAAAGACAATAATACAGAAATTAACTATTATGCTAACCATTATTATTGCTGAATGTTCTACAGAGCGACGTACAGGTCTTAGCACTATGCAAGACATAAGTAAAACCTGGGGACCCCTAATCCGTTAGGGTCTTACTAAGTTGAACCCAATTATATTCAGTGAAACACAAATGTTCCGAGCAAAATCACTGTACTTAATGTCCGTCCCTGGTAGCTGAGTGGTGTTCGATCAGAGGGCCGATTGTCCTGTGTAATAAAAAAAAACTGAGTAAAGGAATCAACGATCAACTTGAACGGATGCCACGTGACGTCTGCCCAGACCAAAGGTAATGAACTATACTGAACAAAATGAAAATTTAAAAAAAAAGTGGTCAGTGCGACGGAATGTCATACCTAAAGGCCCGGGTTGGATTCCCGGCTGGGACAGATATTTTCTCCGCTCAGAGACTGGGTGTTGTGTTGTCCTTATCATCATCATTTCATCCCCATCGACACGCAAGTCGCCGAAGTGACGTCAACTCGAAATACTTGCACCAGGCGAACGGTCTATCCGACGGGAGGCCGTAACCACACGGCATTTCCACTGCACTTCGTAAAACCTGTCACTGTAAGAACTACTGAACTACTGACTCAACATTAAGTGGGGCCCAAAAACCTTTACAATCTGTTAACAGAGTTTACTACATCTGACACTGTACTGTATGGATGCATAGACAAATAAAAATATTAGAATAAAAGCACCATAACAAACCTGCGAAGTACAGAATAGTTCTGTTGGTCTACGAATATTTCTGATAATCTCCACTCCATTCTATTACTTCAGTACTTCGCCAAGTTTTCGTTAGTAAAAACTGAATAATGTAATTAGGCCTTTTTCTTCGCATTTATTCTTTTTCAGAACTTTTACTTAACATGTGGAGCGTTTCATACAAAGATTAATTAAACACTTAAGAAAATTATAGCTCCACAATAGTAGATAACACTTTTGCAGTTCATTAGAAATCGGACGCTCGGAATTGTTTTAGCACAGGAGATAGGAACCTATCTAGGTAACTGACTTGTCAATAAATCTTAAAAAGAAGATCAAATTGAGTTATTTACTATTTGCACTTCAAGCAATTTACTGTTCCAAGCAAATAAATGCAATATTCAAAAAAATGGTTCAAATGGCTCTGAGCACTATGGGACTTAACATCTATGGTCATCAGTCCCCTAGAACTTGGAACTACTTAAACCTAACTAACCTAAGGACAGCACACAACACCCAGTCATCACGAGTGCAATATTCAACTTTCCTTCCAGTGAAGGTGGTGGCGGTGGTGACCTTCTGTGGCAAAAGTATGACGTCGTCATATATGATCATGACTCCTAATGTGAGACTGTTTTCTATAAATTACCCTCTAGGTGGCGAAATATTCTGATTCAGAGCAAGCAGGTAAATGCCATCCAGTGCTAGCACTTGACAAAAAATTAGTCACCCCTTAAGAAATCATTACAAGCGTCATTTAATACCGTTCAACTCCGCTCCAGCACTAGATGACTGCTTCGATTCTGTTGGCAAAAGAGTCCACAAGGTTGTGCAGGTATGCGTCACGCAGGTGAAGCCACTCGCTCAGGATGTGAACGCGCATTTCCACCGAACTGTGGGGATGCTTACGGAGGCGTTTTATCCGCTGTAGCAACATGTCCCACAGATTTTCTACGGCGTTAAATTCAGGTGGTTTTGCAGATCAGTCGCGATGTAATAGAGAGGGGTATTTTTTAGAATATCAGACACATATTTTTCAAGCCGATGAACTTCACAGTTGTCGTGATCGATGACCTGTTGTGAAATGACCGTCTCCACCAGTTCACTGCACGCTGTTAAGGTCGCAAAGTTCTCTCCCTAAAAGCTTGTGATGGATCTTCTTCGTTCACTGCCTGTAGCAGTTCCGGCCGGTCTTGGAAGCGATTTTGATTCACAAGCAGTTACTCTGTCAGGAGGCTACACCGAACACAATTCTGACATCGAGTTACGTGGCTGCATGTGTTATACCACTGTTTGTAAGACACGTTAAACAAACAGCCGCGAAACACAAACAAAGCCAGAAACTTCACACACCGAATGGCCATGGCCATGGCCAAACACAATTGCCCCTTTTCGCCACTCCGCCATATCCTTATATTTACCCATGTTTCTGTACAACGTTCGCTTGAAACATAAATGACCTACTGGTGGCTACCATCTCATGCTCACGTAGAGGCATTGTGTGCGCGGTTGAGCGCGTGATTCAATAGCTGTGCCATCAGTAAATGTTTAACGATTCATCTGTGCGTGCGCACCAGGGTGACAAATTTTTTTGTCCGATGAGCTTACATCCACATCCGAGGCGTAATTAACCCAGTCTTGATGCTATCCTTGCCTTCTTTTGTACTCAGTATATTCATCGATTGCAAGCTAGCCACCGGCTATTTCTCTCACAAAGAATTTTTACAGCATTTCGCACCAAACCATCTTTTACCTTCCTCGCTATCTTTTCGTTGCGGGGGGACTTTCTTCTAACTTTTACATCTTCATCTTCATAAATCTACGTACCCATGCATGAACCAGTTTTACTCATAAAATTTTAACATATTACAATATAACACAGCATAGCTTTAACATTTACATTCACAAATCAGTTATTGTTAAATATCTTTACAGATATTAAGAACAATTATTTATATATTTGATGAACGGAATACAGTCATTACTGACCTTGAGTGTTAATGGTTCCTCTTACAGGGTCACGACTTCCTTCCTCATCTTTCCCGAGACGAGTTTATGCTCCGTTTTAATACCATCGTCCATGATGGCTCCAGCAACATCCTAATCTTCCACTCTCATTTGTTCCATTTTTCTTCCTGCAAACATATCTCTAATAACATCTCGTTTTTATAATTACTCTTAACTCTGATTATTATTTGTACTAAATTACTCCTTCATTATGTTGTTTCTGTTGTTCTCTTTATTTCCATGTTGTTCATTATTTCCGAGTCATTATTCCTCAATGGCAGTTCTGTACATTTGCATCCACCAGTTCATCGCATTATTATTCGTCAGTCGTTTATTGTCGATTTATTGATGTAGAGCTGTTCGAGACTTCACCATGAAGAACAATCTTCAGCATTCTGCCTACAAGTTTCTCCTGATTCCTTCTTTATGTCGTCAGGAAATATTCCTTTGGAACGACCTCAGCTTCCCTACAAGACAACAATTTACTTATCAGAGAGAAAATGGGATCTCTTGAATTCTCTATGTTCTTTAACTTTCCCTTTCGAATCCGGGCGCCCATGGTGGTGGGCCGTAAAAATTTATTACCGATCTTTAGGTTTCTGCAACTGAAACGATACCCTGTCGCTGAAATACGGGGTGATTATAACTGAAGTGCAGCTAATCGCAGATGTCCAGTGTGAGATGTAATTATCGTATGGCAGTTAGACTTGGTAGATAGGCTAATGCGTTACTGCGTAACCTATTTACTCTGGAAAAAGATTAGTTCCAGTTTTTATTACCAGGTCCAAATCAGGCGGTCTGCAGCACTCGTCGACGTCTCCAGTGCTCATATTGAACAATGTGTGTAAGCGACAGTAAATAAAATCAGCATTGTGCCTTTCACACTTGTTTGATCTTTTCTGCCCATGTCCCGTTCCTAATCAACAACATAAGGAAACATTTATATATGTCTTTCTTGGATTCGGAGCGCCAGATTTGAGCTTGGTTACAAGAACTGAAACACTTTTTTTAATGTAAATCGGTTTCGCAATAAATCATTATAATCTCTACAAAGTTTCGCTGCCATACGGTAATTGCAGGCCACACCGGACATCTGTAAGTAATTGCGTTTTATTAATATTTATTTGAATAACCATTTCATAGGGTACGATAAATCAATTTTAGTTTTGCTTCTTTGTTGCTCTCAGACTTCCTCCATCCTTCAAGCGTGTCGTCTCTTTTCTTCCTGGGTCCATTTACAGGCTTTTGCAGACCTCTTTCTTGGCCGAAATCCTACCGTCTGTGTTTTCTCTAAAAAGTATTCTGTTATCTATTACGTCCATTCTAATTCCTGGATTTTCTTGTATTTGTCAGTATCGGTGAGGATCCGGATTTGTAGCTGTAGAAAGTTGAAGATATGCTTGGTTAGTATGTTATTATGCATTCGGTATGTGTGTCCATGAAACTGTAATCGTGTTTTCCTCTTTTCACCAGTTAGCTTTACCATTTTCAAATAAAGCTCTCTGTTTATTCTTAATTTGTATTCAATATTACTATTACTCGTAGGTCCCAGTATTCCCTCTGGAATTCTTTTTTCAACTTTCTCCTGTATTTAAAGATCCCCAAATCTTGTTGGTTTAAGTGTTTCCCCTGCATGCAGCGTTTCACGCCTTACCACTGTTTGATAGTTCCTGTTTTATGTTGCAGGACGAATTTTTTTGTTATATATGTTTTTTGTCATTTGGAATGCCCTTTCCATTTTATGTGCTCTAGTTTCTATGGTTATCTTCTCTTTTGTGTTGCTTGTTATTCATTCTCCTAGGTATTTAAAACAGTTTGTTTTCGATATTGTGTTGTTACGAATTTTAAGATTTGGAGGGGTATCATTAACATATGTCCAAATTCCTTTAAAATGATGATTTGCGCATTTCTGTCAATTCACTCAAGTGCCTTTTTACAATCTACAAAAGTTATCATATATTTGAAGTTTCTAATTTTCCTCGTTTCTGTTATGTTCTTTAGATTTAGTATTTCTTCTGCACAAGAGCTTCCCTTCCTAAATTCTGCTTGACACTCTCCTAGTTGTGGGTCGAGTATTTCCTCAGCTCTCTTTAGAACTGTCGTGGACAAGATCTTATATGTAACCGGCAAGATGGAGAGTCCTCTATGGTTGTTAGGTTCAGTTTTCTTTCCTTATTTATGCAGTGCGTGTATTAGTGCTAATGTTCATTCTGTTTGCTGTCCAAATTTCATTAATGATTTACATTAGATATACAGCAATGTTGTCACTAAGTGTGCACTTTAATTGTAACCACATACTACTACGATGATGACCATCAGATCACCCACGAATCTGCTTCTGACAAATTTTCCTCTGCATAAATTCGTTCAGAATTCTGTTTCTATCATTTCAGCAAATACATTTAACGGTCGAGTGGATCAGAAGTGGCGTAAGCCTGGACTAGCAGCGCCACGAGAGGAGGTTCACAGCAGCGCAAGAGCGCTCCGCTTTAAGGGTCGAGGGAACTGGCGCTTGACACTTCTCGCTCCGCAGTTTTGATTCAAATTAAAACTAAGTTACTACACGGACAACTCTAATTGAAAAGAGCGCCGCCCGCGATGGGCTGTGAATTCTCATTTAATATCGTGCAGGTACGAACCAAAAAGCCGGGTGCCGTATACACTAGACCACGCGCTGAAACGAATAATGTAATGCGCAAGCGCAGCTGCAGGTTCTGCAAACTGTTTTGCCATTGTCCTTACGCGTCATGTCAAACTCAGAAACATTATTTGCGAGCCTTAATTACTTTAAACAATGCTGTCACTGTTGCAAACTTCAGATCAAAGGAGTGAAGTAAAACAAAATTATTCGCTGTGTTTTCCATTATCCACTGTGCTTAAATTACGAGCCGTGTGTTTGTTGGATTTCCCTTCACGTTGCATCAAAAGCAGGCAAAGTATCATTTCCCGAGTTTCGTAATCAGCAAGGGTAATGCCCTCACCAAAACGTTTTACGTATTCGAAACTGTAAATCACTTTACGTCTGATTTATAGGAATACTTGGCATAACGGTAAAACACACTTTAGTCTCTCTGTTTTGTTATGAAACTTTATAAGATTTGCATCAGCCGATAAAACTTGATTCTCTGCATTTACAAATGGCTATTGAGCATTCAGACTAAGTGTAAAACGAGTTTTCCACTCATTTTCCGTTTTTTAAATTTGCGATTTGACTGACTATGTTAGAGACCACGTGATAATGTGAATTTCTTCTCTTTTCCCCTTTCAACATATTTTAACCTTTCACCATGTGTCTTTTTTCTTTCTTCCGACCACTTTTACCTATTCTCTGACTGCTCCTGCCTTGGAGTACCTCTTAATTTAACAATTTCCTTCTGAAAACATATATTTCCCTACTTCTTCTGCTTTATGTTGCGTAACTGTGTAACCTCACAACAGTTTATTTCCGTAACCTCGGAATAAAAATGATGATTAACTTATTAAAACTGTGACTCACATATGACCTTTCAATTATTAACTGACTTTGAATCTAAAAAAATTCTTACCGCAGTGAAGTCGCCGGATAAAGCGTATGTATCTGCTCTTATAAGAAATTTTTCTGGCACAGCCCAGTGCAATGCTGGCCACTAGATTTTGTTGTGTATGAAAAAAACTATTTTCCTTTATGATAATTGGCATCACTATGGATAGGAGAAATTAGTAAAAACTTTAAATTCGCATGAATGCCTGTCAAAAGTTATCTTTATAAGAAATATTATTATTGACCAATTATTGAAAATTATTTACACGTGACTTTGATATAACAGTAGTACAAAATGAGTTGTTGCAAATTACATATGCGCGCGGCAATAAATAATAATAATTTTTGTTTTACCTTATACTACATCGCTCAAGCACCGCCATCGTTCTCCACGACCGGCCTTGGTAATTCCATACAGGACAAAAGTGCTCTCTGTGAGCTATACAACTAGACAACTGCTCTCTAAGAGCGACCTGGGCCAACCGCCCGACTGCGAGCTACTACTGCTACTACTGCTGCCGACACTGCTCTCTGGTCTACAATTCTATTGTAGCTCTCATATCGCAGGCAGCGCGTGAGCAATCCATCGAAGTTACATCTGCTCGATTGCGCTAGCAATAAATTCCTTAGTCATGGACCTCTTACAACTGTAAATCTTTTGTTTTAGTTTCTCAGTCGAACCTGTTCTTAGTTTCTTGTCCCAGAGATACTCAGAATATTTGTATTGTTCACTTGTTGTTAATAGACTCGTATATACTATACAACATCTTTTACTTTAAATTTCCTTCCTTAGCGTGTAGAACTTTGATAATTGTCGGAGGGGAGGGGGGGAGGGGAGGAGGAAGCCACGAACCATATGTAATTGCATAATTACATAAACAACAAATTGGCCACTAGTACATTTTTCCATATATTCGAAGTTACACTGATGATGTCATTTTTTCTGGCACTATGATCATATTACTTAACAATATTCATAATGGTACGTAAAATGTTGATTAATTGTGAAAACTCTCAGCGCTATTGGAAGAGATGTGAAATACATGGACAACTTTTCTCTGAAGTACAGTCTTTCAAACAAAAACCTATGCATATTAGAACCAGTGGAAAAATGTTCCCATCAGTTAGCAAAATAAGCGGCAGTGTTCCTGTTTATTTAAAAGGCTCTTATTGGAAAGTAGGATACAATCAGTCTCATTCTACCTTCCTCAGTTCCTTTAAAAATTTTCCCAAATATTTTGGCATGCCAACATATTCGCGCCCTTTTGATTAATGCAACCCACCTCAAACTCCCACAAACTCGACTACCTGTACCTCACTCACACCCACTAGTCGATCGCTGTAAGTTGGTCATATCCATCCACTCCAAGCCGCCCTTTTTCACTCACTCATTCAGCGAAACTCATTGCCATTTGCTCAACTCATTTTCATTTCTCTTTGTATCTCTCTGTCACTGTCTCCTGTTGCCACAGCCACAGGCCTCTTCGTGTGTCCTGCTACCACAGTCTCATCTCACTGACACTGTCTCCCTCTTGCTCTCTCTTACTGCTAATATCTCATTCTTTTCTTCCTACTGCCCGCTGTCTCTTCTCACGTTCACTATCTCTCTCTACCTCTAAGTCATTGTCACATAGTCTGTTTCTCATGACACTGGCTCACCCACTTTCAATTTCTCAATCTCTCTGTTTTTCTCATCCCCCCCCCCCGCACGTGGCACTGTCTCCTCAACTTTTTCCTCAGCACTGTTTTATCACTGTCAACTATCTTCCACTGCCACTGTCTCCCTCTCTTACTCTCACACCGCCATTCGCTACTTCGCTTTTTTTATAAGACAACAATTGATTACTATCGTCCAGCACTTATCTCTTCTCCGTTTCTTCGCCACTGCTGCTGTCTTCTTCTTGCATAAAATAGCCCGAATACGTCCGAATGATAAAATTTTTGGGAAATTTTTTAAAGGTGCTAAGGAAGACAGAATGTGGCAGCTGCTACCCCACATTTCAGTAAGAGTCTTTCGTATAAATATTCGCATTTTTTTTCTGCTCCGATAGGAGCATTCATTCCCTTTCATTTTCCACCCGCAAACGCATCGAGGTAAAAACGACTGCCTATATGCCTCCGTGTGGGCCCTAAGTTTTCCTATCTTATCTTCGTAGTCCTTACGCGCAATATACGATAGCGGCGGCAGAATAGTTTGGCAGTCAGCTTCAAATGCCGGTTCTCTAAATTTTCTTAGTAGTGCTTCTCGAAAAGAACGTCGCCTTCCCTCCCCTCCTCCCCCCCCCCCCCCCCCGCAACCCCGTAAGCGGAACCGAATTCCATTCAAGTTCACGTCTCATTCGAAGCAACCAGTAACAAATTTAACGAATTTCTTCAATGTTTTCCTTCGATCGGACCGTGTATGGACCCCAAACACTCGAGCAGTACTTAAGAATAGGTCGCACCAACGTCCTGTATGTGGTTTCCTTTATAGGTGAACCATTCTTTCCCAAAATTCTCTCAATAAACCGAAGCCAACCGTTCGCCTTCCTTACTACAGTTCTCACATGCTCACTCCATTTCACATCGCTCAGATATTTAAACAACTTCATTGTGTCAAGCAGGACGCTTGTAATACATTATCCGAACATTAAAAGGCTGTTCTTCCTATGCATCCGCATTAACTTACAATTTTCCACATTTACAATTAGGTGCCAATCATCACACGCTTGTATCTTCCTACAGTCACTCAACTTCGACTCCTTACTGTACACCACAGCATCATCAGCAGACAACGGCAGATTGTTAACCGCCCTGTCCATCAAATCATTTATGTATACAGAGAACAACAGCGGTCCTGTCACACTTCCCTGGGGAACTCCTGACGATACCCTTGTCTCTGATGAACACTCGCAGTCGAGGACAACATACCGAGTTCTATTACTTAAGAAGCCTTCGAGTCACTCACATTTCTGTGAAATTATTCCATACGGTCGTACCTTCGTTAACAGCCTGCAGTTGGGCACCGTGTCAAATGGTTTCCGAAAATCGAATAATATGGAATCTGCCTGTTACCATTTATCCATAGTTCGAAATATGTCATGTGAGAAATGGGCAAGCTGAGTTTCGCACTAGCGATGCTTTGTAAAACCATTTGCTTCGTGGGCATAAGCTTCTCAGTCTCAAGAAAGTGTATTATATTCGAACTGAGAGTATGTTCAAAGTTTCAGTAGTAAACCGGAGTTAAGGATATTGGTCTGTAAATTTGTGGGTCTGTTCATTTATCCTTCTTATATACAGGAGTCATCTCCACATTTTTACACTCGCTTGGGACTTCGGGCTGGGCGAGAGATTCACGATAAGTGCCAACGAAGGGGCCAATACCGTAGAGTACACTTTGTGAAACCGAATTGGAATTCCATCCGGACCTGGTGATTCGTATGCTTTCAAATCTTTCAGTTGTTTAGAAATGGGTGGGAGGGGGGGGGGAGGTGGTTTAGCTATTTTTTTCAAATTTGTACAAATAACGCCTGTTTTTGAAGATACGTGGGGAGGTCGCAGACCGAGCAGCTGGTATTGTTACGTTCACGTGAAACACTACCAGTTCTCATTAATGTCTTGTAAAGTAAAGCCCGCAGAAGCTATCGCTTTACCTCATTTCTTCTTGATAGCAGCAGTTCCGCAATCTTCTTCTGCGGCCTTCTTCTTATTAGATAAATTAATTTCTTCTGACCGTGTCGTGTCGATAAGGCGTCGTCTTCGTGATATAAAATTTTTGTAGAGGGAATCTTAATGGACGTAGGTTTCTCCCCATACTAAATAAAATCCTACTCCGAACTTGTAGTAAATACTACATTGAATACCTTTCTTAGACAAGTTTAAACTTTTTTCCGTTACACAAAAGATGAAGCGTATCCATAAAACGTCCTACCATGGAGGAGTCCGATACAAGATAAGTGATTGATAAAATGAACCTGCTAACAAATGAACATAAAAAAATGAAATTACGGAGATAACACTGAGTCTATGTCACAAATGGTGTAATCTTGTTAGGGTTATCTTCCCATAAATCATGAGAAAGAAAGAAACAAAGAATTAAAACCTTACAGTCTTTCAGGTATTCCAGTTTAGGTACACTACAACTGCCACCTCCCCCCCCCCCTCCCCCACCTGCCACCTCCCCCCCCCCCTCCCGCCGAACACACACATACTGACATTGTCCATACTTTACTGGTGCACTTTCCTGGTTGTTTAGGGTTTATTTATTCGCTGCTCAAAGCAAGCGTTACACGACATTTTCTAAATTGGGTCTTTGGCCTGTAGGGGATAAATACCATTTATTATTTGCCGAGATTTAATACATTTTTATTTTTCTTATTTTTTTATTTTTTGTTCTCCTATGCGTGTCAGCTTCTTTACATTTTAACCAGTTATTTAATATTTATTTTACGAATTTCTTTTATACAATAATATTATTTGCGATATGTAATATACATCTTTTCTTTTTCCTCTTCTCTGTGGCCTCCTTAGTTGATTTGATATTTTCTTACATACTGCCCCTACAGTGTTCGTATTGATTGTTTATGTCCAGTCTCAGCTCCGCATTGTCAGCACGTAACCGTCGCGCAGTACTGTAGCCAGTCAGTATGTTCGTGCAATACCGTGACCTCGTGTGGCTCTTATTCCTACCGGAGCCTCAACGAAGGGGCCACATAAATTCCCGTCTACTAGGTTTGAGGCTACGACGTACCCTACACCGCGGCAGAATCTGAAGAAGCCACTTCGTACAATCGACACACGATGATTGTCCTCTTTTTTTCCGATGTTGTAACGAAGGAGCCATATAAATTCCCGACTACTTGTTCGTAGATTACGACGAATCCTACATCGTCGGAGAGTTCGAAGAAGCCACTTCGAACAATCGATGCCGTGACGAATGTCTACCGAGGACAAGGTAAATTTGTTGCCTTTTTTTCATTCATTTCCCTCCTGTGGCCATGTCTTGCGCTGCTACGCCGCTATAGGTTTATCATTTTTTATCCTTGTCATGGGCACACGCTTTACACTTCTCACGGTTCAGGTATGTCTTCCATCACTATCATCTGGTGTCAAGCTTTGATTCTCTTATTTACAGTTCTGTCACTTCTTGTAACCTATGTACATACTCATAGAGCCATATTCCAGAGACAGGCGTTTCCGATTGACAACTAGCCGTTTAAAACGCTATTTGATACATACACCGTATGTTATGTGCCTCACAGAAAATTAGCTTTTAACTCATTTGTTGTGGTATTAGACCTTTTATTTACCTCATAAATTCATTCACGTACTTTATTCTCCAAAGAACTCATCTTTTCCACACATATACAGATACTTACAGATTCATACACACAACATTTGCAGTACGGTGGGGCCATCTCCAAAGGTATCTACCACCACAATATTCCCCTGTTTCGCTGGGACTTGGCTTTGCATCATTCCCTAGAAAATATTCTTATCGCTAATTAAACTACTAAGTACGTAACTACCCGTGGGTCAGCTCGCATCGCATTTTTCCCTTCATCACATACTCACACTGCCCCAGTACCTGGGACTATTCGGTTTTTATTTACTTTCACTCACGGCAGAGTTAAAAGTATTCTTGTCTTCTAAAACTTTAGTGTGCACACATGTTTTGTTTTTAATATGAGCATAAATATCATTATTATAGTTCTCCTCGACTTGCCAGCCGCTTCTATTTATGCCTGCTGCATTATGGAAACGACTTGGCGTGGAAGAATTTGTTATCTAAAGCGTAACACAAATAATGGTTCAAATGGCTCTAAGCACTATGGGACTTAACATCTGTCATCAGTCCTCTAAGACTTAACTACTTAAACCGAACTAACTTAAGGACATCACACACATCCATGGCTGAGGCGGGATTCGAACCTGCGACCCTAGCAGCAGCGTGGTTCCTGACTGAAGCACCTAGAACCGCTCGGCCACAGCGGTCGGCTGTAACACAAAACAAGCTAGTGGTTGTTCTAACACACGGTCCCCAGTTTTCAGTTCTTTCCCACATAGTTTGTAATTTTGTCGAAATACAATAGTTAGCCTATACAATTAATAGCTCCAACTTAACACACAGTATAAATTGTAAATACTAGCCTAATTCGTAGTTAAGTGTAGTATTTGTTGACTTCAATTTCCTCTCGTTCTCCTGTAGATGTTCTTTTGTTCATTCACCCCTTCGTGTAGTAGTGTTTATTTTACTTTAGTTTTATACTTTAGTTATTATCCTGTCCCCTGTAAATACTCCTTCTAAATTACCTGAATCCTGTTATATACATATAAATATGTTACTTAAAACACGTTGTAAGCAATTAAGTGTCTCCGCCCCTCTCCTCGGTCACTTTGCGTTACTTCTACTGTTTGCACAGTATTGTCATTGTTTCAGTAATTTGTAACCTGCCCAAATTTCGAATCAATTTCCCTTTGACCTTGTCCTCTCTCCTCTACGTATTCCGTGTTTCTTTGCCTGTGACTACTGATATTAATGTTATGTCGTTATGTCCTGGCCAATTGCGATATCGATTTTTGTTGTCTACTGACGGTGGACCTTGAAATCTGGCCACTGTAACCTGAATCATATTCTCACAAATCCCGTCTTTGGTACCTGTAGTTGCCTGTGTTACCGTAGTTGCTATTTTTGTTACTTTGCTTAGGCGCGTAAGGATGCCAACCGTGGCGGTTGTTTCCACTGTTATTGCTATAATGGTTTGTGTAACGCGATGTTTCAGGCTATTCCTGTGCTGAGAGAGGGTGTTGTCCCCCCTCGTAAATGAGATCGAGTGAGTCGAGAGTAGAGAGGAAGTACTCAGGATTTTTCTCCAGCATTGTTACCAATTTTTCCTTGATATGGAGCGTCAACCGAGTCTTGAGTATCTTTAAGATGTCAACGTTGGTATTTTTCAAAATATCGACGCCATTCTTCCTGTTTACTGTTAAAGGGCTGAGGGTTAAACACCTCCAGACCAGAAATTGCTCAAATTGTTCGTAGGCGTGGCAACGCTCTTCCATGTCGGTAGCCCAAAGCAAAGCGTCTCCTTGGATATAGCCTACAATGAATCTGATCTTTAGTTCTTGCGTCCAGCTCATTCCGGAATGCCCTTGCTCTCCGTCGAATATACTGGAAATTACCTATGCCTAATTAGGCCTTCATCTGCCAAAAATAGATGACAAAGTGCTGTGCTCAGAGGCAGCGGCGTCGTGTCCGGCTGCTTGCGATTGTACCCAACTTAGGACTGTGCTGTCATTGGGATCGGTTGTTGCAAATTATATTCCCTTCCTTCACCGTAAGGTATAGCCGCAGTTGAATGCGTGTAAGCTTTCCCGCTTCCTTACATATCAATTAGGCTTTGATTGTTGTTTGCGGTCGGCGGCTTCTTTGAACTACAGCTACCATTCACGATATCTTTACGTATTCGTCTTCTGCTGCTTTAAAATCTGAGTCGACTCTAGCTATTATTTCGCATCCCTACTTCTTGCACAACATCTACGTACGTTTTACGCTGTACCAGGAACTTTTACGCATGTGTATTGTTGCTATCTAATAGCTTAACCGCGGCTCTTTCAGTCTGGTTTTTCATATCCTTGTCAATACGTTTCTTACTGCAGTTCCGTGACGTTTCCATGCACAACCACGGTTTTTGTAATTTTGGTCCGCGCGGTTTGTAAATTATTGTGAACCTTGGTAATTCTGTTTAAGTCTGCCCATGGTTTCCTTTTGATCTTGGATTTTAGGCAAGAACTTCTGATCTAACTCATTCAAGTCATTGTAGAAGCCTGTACGCAAATTGGCGCATGTCCGTATTTAGGTTACAAATATCATTTAATATTACTTGAATATCGGACATTGACTGACGCGTTAGCGCCTTGTGTATCTTTTAGATTTTGTTCCCTCGTGACCGGGTTCTCTACACATAACGTCGGAAAAATAGATTTTTCGGAATCCACGC
Organism: Schistocerca piceifrons; assembly: GCF_021461385.2. Classification (NCBI taxonomy): domain Eukaryota; kingdom Metazoa; phylum Arthropoda; class Insecta; order Orthoptera; family Acrididae; genus Schistocerca; species Schistocerca piceifrons. Next base: position 438,777,168 of record NC_060138.1, read on the forward strand.
TAGCGCGTCTTCCGCTATTATCTTAGGGAAAAATGTGCACTGGTGTCGCTTGTGAGTTGATTTCATCTGTTGCAGGCGCAGCTCGTAATTAAAGGCTCTGAGGCGGAGCCGCCCCAAAATATATGTTAAAGTAAATTTCGCAAGAACGTATTACATAATTTAAGTTATCAGGACGAATTTCGCATATTTCCCATTGCGATTAAAATAACGGCAGTCAACGTTTTTGGAACTGTTTGTATCGATAGATGTTTTCCGAACGGTTAGTAGTGTTTAGGCTGCGCCTTGGAACGTCCGTAAGCTGCATGTTGTAGCGGTTTGGGGACGTGGCTTGTACATAGTACTTCTCTTTATGGGTGACCTGAAGGCTCAGAGCTTGCAGCCTAAGGGTGTCATACCAACCACCACACATTTTTCAGGTTCCAGTATCTATGTAATAAAGGAATGTAGAGTGGCCGAAACTTCGCTACCCAGTCTCTGTCTCTGCACATCTCTAATACGCTTCGATGCGTCATTAATCGACGTTTAGTATTATTGTTTTGATAATGTTTTACGTAGTTGTTTTGTTTCTGCCGTTGGCTATTTTATCCACATTTAGAATAAATTTGCAAATATCCCGCCAGAGTGCACTACACTACAGTAACATAACAGTACTGCCATCTAGCGAGAGTTTCATAAGTGGTTAGAGGACAAAGCGCGCGAAATTTGTCCCGTTACTTTACTTTCCTTGCTTGCTGATGCTCTCACTGCTTTTGTTGATACCGTGTGATATTAGCAAGTTTCTTTTTCGGAGTATATTTTGCAAGATTTTAGTGAGTTTTACTTGCTGGTGAATATCTGCGACATACTGCGAGTGTGAAACATGCGCAATATGAATACAGTGTGCAATTTAATAGATCAAAACGTGGAACACGGCCATAGGATGAAAGTGAAAGAACTTGGTGCATCCAGACCCGCATTAAAGATCTTTCCGAAACGCGTCTTTTCATATGATTTGCTGCAAAGTGTCAGAAAATGTAATGATGACATATAAAAACACTAACCTAAGATTTTAACTCGAAGTTAGCTTCTAATGATATTTAATACCTGATTATAGAAGATACAGTACGTAAATTTATGGGTAGAGAGTGATCTCCCACCCCCTCCCCCTGAATTCTTAGTTGTTTATGTCAGACTAATCTGTAGCGTTACCCGAGGTCTATGTTGGCTCCGATCGATAAATGCCACAGCCTTCCCCGGTATAGAAACCACGAGCCGCGCCTGATCTGTTGTGAATAATGTACCCATCAGTACATTTTCCTCTCCTATATGAGTTGAGTTTAAATAAAATTCATGATTATTCCGCTGATATCCGAAATCTCGTAGCTCACTAGCATTTGTTATACGGCTATTTGCAGCGTTATTTTCTACATCTAAATTTCCGCCACTGCTGCTAACAACATCTTTCCTGACTGGTTCCATAGTGACAAATAAAAAAAAAAAAGCGTGGAAAATTAAAGTACTTATCGTCGTAACAATATATTACGAAGCTTTTAAAATCATTATGTGCAATTGACACTCCGTCCAAATGGCAACTAATTGTTGCCTGCGTTATGGTCTGCGTAAAAATGAACAGCATAATCATGCCAGCTTAATAATAGGTTGGGATGGTTCCTACTTTTATTACAAACTGGTTGCCTGCATCTTTTTGGCAGCTTACCTCTAGTATATTATTAGCATAGTTTTGATCTGTAGCTTTTTCTACATCCTCTGTTTCTCTACTCGTCTCATTCATGCAAAAAAAATAGTTCAAATGGCTCTGAGCACTATGGGACTTAACTACTGAGGTCATCAATCCTCTAGAACTTAGAACTACTTAAATCTAACTAAGCTAAGGACATCACACATCCATGCCCGAGGCTGGATTCGAACCTGCGACCGTAGCGATCGCGCGGTTCCAGATTGTAGCGCCTAGAACCATCCGGCCACTCCGGTCGGCTCATTCTTGTACAATAGTTGCAAACATGAAACACAAAAATAAAGTACAATTAGAACATTTACAATTTTTGCAATACTATACTTTTAACTATATACTTATACGTTCATTCAGCACTGTCCTTTAACTGGTAGCCAGTTGAAATGGGGGATTTAATTATATTTTTTAATTTGCATAAATACTGATAAGTCTTTGAAGATACGTGGGGAGGGCAGCAGACCGAACGGCTGCTAATGTTACGTTCACCTGAAGCACTACCATTTCTCATTATGTCTTGTATAGCAATTCCCGCCGAAGTTATCGCTTTACCTCGTTTCGTCTTGATAGCAGCAGTTCCGGAACCTTCATCTGCGGCCTTCCTTTTACTAGATAAATAAATTTCTTCTGATCGTGTCGCGTCGATTACACTTTTTTCTTCACACAAAAGACGGAGTATCCCCATAAAATATCCTACGCCGGAGGAGTCCGAAACAGGAGAAGTGATTATTCAAAGATAACTGTTAACAAGTGAACGTTTTAAAAAATTTAAATTACTGAGATAACAATGATTCTGTACCACGTGTACTATATTATCTTGGTGGGGGTATCTTCCTATAAATCATGAGAAAGAAAGACAAACAATTAAGAAATTAGTTTTTCGGGTATCATAGTTCAGGTACACTAAATTTCTCTAAGGCAGCGATGTTTATTACTATGTCGCTGTACGGGAGTCTTTTCGATGGTCAGATGACGGTATGTTTGTACGATTCTCTTGTGTGAATGATTTCTTGAACGTTAAATTTAAAACTTAGACTTTTACTTCGTAAAAATTACAGCCATTTTCTGCGCATAGCCCTCTCGAAAGCATTGGCTAGGTTTTGGTACCCAAAATACAAGTTTAGATGTGTTTCTCGATAACGGAAAAATATTTTTTAAACGGGGATATGGAAGATGATTGCCTAGAGAATATATCGTTAAAATTTGAGCAGTTTGCTGCGTTTATCTATTATTTAGATTTGACCTCATACTGCATTTTACATGTTGGAGCAGGGTGAACAACTGTGTATTTTAGAAACGGATAAAGATATCAAAAAAATTTTCAAGGTTGGTCGAGATCAGGATCTTAGGAATATATCATAAATATTCAGCCATTTGCTGTGCACAGCCGTCTTGGAATCCGGTTTGGTTCAAATGGCTCTGAGCACTATGGAACTTAACATCGGAACTACTTAAACCTAACTAACCTAAGGACATCACACACATTCATACCCGAGGCAGGAGTCGAACCTGCGACCGTAGCGGTCGCACGGTTCCAGACTGAAGCGCCTAGAACCGATCGGCCACCCTGTCCGGCAATCCGGTTGGGTTTCCGTCCGCTAATGACCGAGGAAAAATACTAAAAAATTCTTTCTGTAGGGTTTTCCGAGGAACTCATTTGCTCCATTTACCTAAACAGGGAGAAGTGTGTAATATTGATACTTTGAACCTGTACTGTAGGATACTAACACTTTAAAGGGCGCTGTCCTATTTGCCACGAAGATTTTCATGGAAGTTTTTGCCATAAACGTGAATGAAGGAGCGAATTTGGTAAATGTACGTAATCTCTGTGATATCGATATAATCAGATTCTTTGTAATACTGTGATTGAGACCAGGGATGCATGCTAGAGTAAGATAGATAGCAGCAGTAGCAGTGCGTGTTGGGTATCCAAAAGGATGGAAGCTGGCCTGCTGCGTAGTGGAGACAGCATTATTTAAAAAGTATTTTGTAATAATATGGTTCAAGGAAAAATAGTGAGTAAAGGAGACTATGTTAATGGAGGAATGATAAAAGCCAACTTTCAAGGTAATCCAGTATTTTTATATTTGTAACAGTGTAGTTTACTGTCGTCAGACCATTGTGTATGGATGAAGTGCGCTGTGTAAATTTTTTTATGAAGCACAAGGCCTTGTCTTATAGTTGAAACAACTATCAAAGAAGGCAATTGTGTTATTAGAAAATATTTTGCAAACTTTTCTAGGTGTGAGAACTTTATGAAAATGTGTATTGATGTCATGGCGTAATGAATTTTTAACCTACTCCGAATTCTTCTTTTGTTTCCTTTTGCTTGCTCAATATACAGATTGAATAACATCGGGGAGAGGCTACAACCCTGTCTCACTCCCTTCCCAATCACTGCTTCCTTTTCATGCTCCTAGACTCTTATAACTGCCATCTGGTTTCTGCACAAATTGTAACCCTGCTACCTTTAGAATTTGAAAGAGAGTATTCCAGTCATCATTGTCAAAAGCTTTCTCTAAGTCTACAAATGCTATAAACGTAGGTTTGCCTTTTCTTAATCTAGCTTCTAAGATAGGCCGTAGGGTCAGTATTGCCTCACGTGTTCCAACATTTCTACGAAATCCAAACTGATCTTCCCCGAGGTCGGCTTCTACCATTCGTCTGTAAGGAATTCGCGTCAGTATTTTCAAGCCTTGACTTATTAAACTGATAGTTCGGTAATTTTCACATCGGTCAACACCTGCTTTCTTTGGGATTGAAATTATTATATTCTTCTTGAAGTCTAAGGAGCTTAAGCCTGTCTCATACAGTTTGCTCACCAGATGGTAGAGTTTTGTAAGGACTGGCTCTCACAAGGTTGTCAGTAGTTCTAATGGAATGTTGTCTACTCCCAGGGCCTTGTTTCGACTTAGGTCCTTCAGTGCTCTGTCAAACTCTTCACGCAGTATCATATCTCCCATTTCATCTTCATCTACATCCTCTTCCATTTCCATAATATTGCCCTTAAGTACATCGCCCTTGTGTAGACACTCTATACGCCTTCCACCTTTCTGCTCTCCCGTCTTTGCTTAGAACTGGGTTTCCATCTGAGCTCTTGATATTCATACAAGTGGTTCTCTATTCTGCAAAGGTCGCTTTAATTTTCCTGTAGGCAGTATCTATTTTACCCCTAGTGAGACAAGCCTCTACATCCTTGCATTTGTCCTCTAGCCATTCCCGCTTAGCCATTTTGCACTTCCTATCGATCTCATTTTTGAGACGTTTGTATTCCTTTTTGCCTGCTTCATTTACTGCATTTTTATATTTTCTTCTTTCATCAATTAAATTCAATATTTCTTCTGTCACCCAAGGATTTCTACTAGCCCTATGGAGAAACATTGCTAGGTCGGCGCTGACCTACAGGGTCCTCGATCGCCGATTTCATGATTGATTGATTACTTTTATTGTAAAAGTTTTGTTTCTGTCATTTGACATTAGATTTACCGTACTTTACTCAGTGTCCGTTCTTTCTGAGGTTTCCTGTATTTCTCATTGCCTCCCGTGTTGCAAACGCTCCGACATCCAAACCACACTGTATCAACGGTCTCGTCCGTGCACAACAAATGGCTACGTAAGGGTGCTGATTGTTGGGGCGGCATCTGATGCTTTAAATTCCTCTCGCCAATAATTATTATCCATTGCTCACATTTCTGGCTAGAACAGCCGGAGACAGCGGTGATGTGTGCGTGAGTTTTGTGTGTGAGTGACTGGATGAATATGCATGTGTGATGTGCTTCCTTTCTGAAGAAGGCTTTGGCTGCAAATTTATGCGATCATCCTTTGTGTCGTCGCTGTTTCCTGCTCGGCTTGTAACAAACTATCCGTTTCACAGTAGTTATTCCTTTATGAAGTTTGTTGTAAATAATCCACTGAATCCAACAGGAACACTGACGAACATAATTATAATACCAGAAGAAGAAAATGACATTCATTAAACCACATTAAGGTTGTCTGTAGCACAAAGAGGGTTTCACAGCGCTGCAGCCAAAGTTTTGATCACTTACTTTTTGATATAAAATGCCCGACACACAGCAAAGAAAAATTTGAAGCTAAACTGAAAACGTATCTCTCTGATAGCTCCTCCTATTCCGCGGAAGGTTATCTGCTACTGTAATGTGTAAATGGTAATTGGTAAAAATTACTAACATCTGACTGTCTTTAATCAAAAAAACTTGAAAAATTAATAAATGATCAGTATGGAAGCATATTTACAAAAATACTGTTGTTGTTGTGGTCTTCAGTCCTGAGACTGGTTTGATGCAGCTCTCCATGCTACTCTATCCTGTGCAAGCTTCTTCATCTCCCAGTACCTACTGCAACCTACATCCTTCTGAATCTGCTTGGTGTATTCGTCTCTTGGTCTCCCTCCACGATTTTTACCCTCGACGCTGCCCTCCAATACTAAATTGGTGATCCCTTGATGCCTCAGAACATGTCCTACCAACCAAGCCCTTCTTCTAGTCAAGTTGTGCCTAAACTTCTCTTCTCCCCAATCCTATTCAATATTTCCTCATTAGTTACGTGATCTACCCATCTAGTCTTCAGCATTCTTCTGTAGCACCACATTTCGAAAGCTTCTATAGTCTTCTTGCCCAAACTATTTATCGTCAATGTTTCACTTCCATACATGGCTACACTCCATACAAATACTTTCAGAAACGACTTCCTGACACTTAAATCTATACTCGATGTTAACAAATTTCTCTTCTTCAGAAACGCTTTCCTTGCCATTGTCAGTCTACATTTTATATCCTCTCTACTTCGACCATCATCAGTTATTTTGGTCCCCAAATAGCAAAACTCCTTTACTACTTTAGGTGTCTCATTTCCTAATCTAATTTCCTCAGCATCAACCAACTTAATCCGACTACATTCCATTATCCTCGTTTTGCGTTTGTCGATGTTCATCTTATATCCTCATTTTAAGACACTGTCCATTCCGTTCAACAGCTCTTCCAAGTCCTTTGCTGTCTCTGACAGAATCACAATGTCATCGGCGAACCTCAACGTTTTTATTTCTTCTCCGTGGACTCTAATTCCTACTCCAATTTTTTCTTTTGTTTCCTTTACTGCTTGCTCAATATACAGATTGAATAACATCGGGGACAAGAGTTACTGAACAGGGCCTTCCGACATGCCTTCACAACTGAAGACGAGGTAGATATTCCAGAATTCGAATGGAAAACAGCGGCCAACGTGAGTAACGTAGAAGTACATATCCTCGGAGTTGGAAGTAGCTTAAATTACTTAATAAAAGCAAGGCTTGTGGACCAGGCTGTACACCAATTAGATTCCTTTCAGAGTGTACTTAACAATCATATACAACCGTTCTTTCTACGAAAGATCCGTACCCAAAGACTGGAAAGTAGCGCAGGTCACACTAATATTCAAGAAAGGTAGTAGTAATCCACTAAATTACAGGCCCATGTCATTAATGTCGATATGCAGAAGGATGTTGGAACATATATTGTGTTCGAACGTTATGAATTACCTTGAAGAAAACGGTATATTGACACACAGTCACACGGATTTAGAAAACATCGCTCTTGTGAAACACAACTAGCTCTTTACTCGCATGAATTGTTGAGTGATATTGACAAGGGATTTCAAACTGTTTCCGTATTTCTTGATTTCCGGAAGGCTTTTGACACTGTACCACACAAGCAGCTTGTAGTGAAACTGCGTGCTTATGCAATATTGTCCCAGTTAAGTGACTGCATTCGTGATTTCCTGCCAGAGAGGTTACAGTTCGCAGTAACTGACGGAAAGTCATCGAGTAAGACAAGTGATTTCTGGCGTTCCCCAAGGTAGTGTTATAGGCCCTTTGCTGCTTCTTATATATAAACGATTTGGGAGACAATCTGAGCATTCGTCTTAAGTTGTTTGCAGAAGACACTGTCGTTTATTGACTAGTAAAATCACCAACTAGTAAAATCGTCAACAAATGGCAAAACGATTTAGAAAAGATAGCTGTATGGTGAGAAATTTGGCAATTGACCCTAAATAACGAAACTTGTGAGGTCATCCACATGAGTGCTGAGAGGAATCCGTTAAACTTCGGTTACATAATAAATCAATCAAATCTAAAGGCCGTAAATTCAACTAAATACCTAGGAATTTCAATTACGGACAACTTAAATTGGAAGGTGCACACAGAAGGCTCTGATGAAGGCTAACCAAAGACTGTGTTTTATTAGTAGGACACTTAGGAAATGTAACAGATCTACTGAGGAGACCTACACTACGCTTGTCCGTCCTCTTTTAGAATACTGCTGCGCGGTGTGGGATCCTTACCTGATAGGATTGATGGAGTACATTGAAAAAGTTCAAAGAAGGGCAGCACGTTTTGTATTATCGTGAAATAGTTGGGAAAGTGTCACTGAGATGATACAGGATTTGGGATGGACATCATTAAAACAAAGGCGTTTTTCGTTGTGGAGCGATCTTCTCACGAAATTTCAATCACTTACTTTCTACTCCGAATGCGAAAATATTTAGTTGACGCCTACCTACATAGGGAGACACGATCATCATGATAAAATAGGGAAATCAAAGCTTGTACAAAAAGATGTGGATGTTCGTTCTTCCCGCGCGCTGTAAGAGATTGGACTAATAGAGAATTGTGAAGGTGGTTCGATGAACCCTCTGCCAGATACTTATAAGTGATATGCAGAGCATCCATGTAGTTGTAGACGTAGAAAGCATGGTTATCACATCACTTCCTTCTGTTTCTGTTTATCCGAAATACAGCAGCAAAAAACAAGTTCCATTAACGAAGGCAAATGTGTCGTATTACTAAAGAAAATACGCATTCAAGAACAGAAGAACGTTCTAAACTGCCTTCCTGACACTTAGTAATTCATGTAATATCTATAATTTTTAATACTTAAGATAGTTGTTGCGCGCACACGACGGAGATAATGAACAAGATACAATCGAGTAGCAGTCTGCTATGTTTTGGGCTATTTAAAATGGCAGCTGGCCCCGCTCACTCTTTGCATCAAAACAAAGTACAGAGTAAGTCTGCAGTGCTACCTCCCTTCTTTTTTTATGTAAATGATAAGTGTACCATCATTTTGTTTTTATCAATTACACAAAAAACCACTAAATCAGTCACCTTTATGATGAGATTCGAGGGAACACACCGAAATCAAGGAGCCTAATGGTGTGGGGGCTCGCCTAAATCAACCTCGAAGGGAACAGAACACTCGGACATTAAACGTACCTTAATTACCAGAATTTTAAATGTCTAAACGTAAAAGTTTTACTGTACCAATTTTAGACAATAATATCAACTATTGAGAACAAAAACGCTTATGTTTTTATCGAAATTGTGAAGTACAAGCAAATGAGTGGATCTTTTATATGTGTGGTGTATGTTCTTTCGAACACTTCAAGTCATCTCGTCTTACAATTTCCGAAAGAAATACGAAATGAGTTAAGACAAGGAAAATAAAAATGTTTGTTAACATTAATATTCCATTTTAACGTATATATTCTCACAGAGATGTACAAGCTTGAAAAAAATATAGCCACCCCTTATTACACTGTGTGTCTAAACGAGACAGAAGGCAAAAGAGAGTGAGTGCGAAGGAGATAAAATTGCTCGCTAAAGGAATTAATGTCATTTGTTTCAAAAGTTATAACGTAGCGCTATTATATCAATGGGATGACAGATGGCGCAATCAATTTGGAAAACGGGGTATAAACAGCCCTCTGGAAGGGCGTTGACGTAGTTTATTGCCTAACTTGGCGACGCTATTCAACATGTGAGATGGTTGCACTTAACTGACAACAATTCAGTAATCTAGTTTACAAAACACTGTACAGAATTTTTCATTTCATTGCGTGCGTTTCTTTCTTTTTCTCACTTTAGAGCTGTGTTGTCTTTTCCTTTAATGTGTATCGTTCTCAACACATAGTCATTCCATTGTTACAAAATAAGGCGTCTGATACGTCTTGCGCTGCGTATGTGCCGGTCTTAGCCGGCAACAGGAGTTGACTTTTTCCGCTCCTTGAAACTAGGATTATATTACTCTGAAACTGTCTTCGTTATTATGAGCTATATTCTTGGCTCATGGAGCAGAACCATGTTATTTGACGATAGCACTGTTGCTGAAAATTTAAAAATTATGATGTGTATTCTGGTGAAGATAGTCCTAGAGCTATCGAAACCTGGTTAATGTGTTTTTTTAAAAAAAGTTTATTGAAACCGATTGGATGACAGTTACATTTTATATGTCACGACTAATACTAGCCGAGGAAGTAGGACCCGAGCAAAGAGATATCCAGTCGGACTGACATATGACGTTGTACGCTGACCAGGACGTCATTCGGAAAGGCCTCAGGTGCTCAACAGGTTTAGGAGCAGTGGAAAAGTTACACAGTAGAATCATTGATACCTCAGCACGACACACAAGGGTTGTGCTGGAAGAACAATATTAGACATAAAAATAAATACAGAATTGTCATTTTCAACATCAGGTTTAGAGATAGACAGCACATGGTTTTTGTATTTATTTTCTAGATCCGCTAAATTTTCTGCTAAGGAGCATGACCTTTCTTAAAGTCTGTTTGCCTTACTTTGTTGACTACTTTACTTTGCGGCGTAACCAAGCAAGATCTCCGATTGCTGTTAAGACACAGCGCAGTCTCTGTCACCTTAATTCACAATAAATGTTCCTAAGAAGATTTATTATTTACCGTCCATTTTATTCATTCTCTTTAATTTAAAGACTTTCTTGCAGACAGGACTCAACACGTCGCTCTTAGCGGAACTAAATCGACAGATGTAAAGGTAATTATCTGGAATACTGCAGAGGAGTGTGATACGACCGTTGCTATTAACAGTATGTACAATTGATCTAGTAGAAAGCGTCGGATGCTCTTTAAGGCCATTCGCAAATGATGCAGTTGTCTGTACCAAAGTAGCAAGCCCAGAAGATAGTAAGAATTTGCTGAACGCCCTGCAGAGAATTGATGAATGGTGCAGACTCTGGCAGTTGCCGCTGAACGTAAATAACATATTGCGCATACACAGGAAAAAAAAAATCCACTACTGAACAGCTACACTCTTTGATAACAAACAGCTTGAGACAGCATCTGCCGTAAAATATCTAGGCATAAGCGGCCGGACTGCTCGAGGGGTTGTAGGCGCTGCAGTCTGGAACCGCGCGACCGCTACGTCGCAGGTTTGAATCCTGCCTTGGGCATGGATGTGTGTGATGTCCTTAGGTTAGTTATGTATAAATAGTTCTAAGTTCTAGGGGACTGATGACCTCAGAAGTTAAGTCCCATACTGCTAAGAAACATTTGAACCATCTAGGCATAAGTATTCAGAGCAACCGCATAAAACATATAGAGGGAGAAGCAGACACCAGACTCAGATTCATCGGAAAAACCTTAAGGAAATGTAACTCATCCACGAAAGAAGTGGCATATGAAACGCTTGCTCGCCCGATTTTTGAGTATTGTTCATTATCTGAGATCCCTAGCAGGTAAGACTGATAGAGGAGATAGGGAAGATCAACGAAGAGCGGCGCGTTTCGTCACGGGATCATTTAGCTGGTGACAGAGCGTTACAGAGATACTAAACAAACTCCACTGGCAGACGTTACTAGAGAGACGCTGTGCATCACGGAGAGATTTACTATTGAAATTTCGGGACAGCACCTTTCAGCAGGAGTTGGACAACATATTACTGCCCCCGCCCCACATACATCTCGGGTATTCGAGAAACAGGAGCCAATACAGAGGTTTACCGACAATCACTCTGCCCACGCATTATTCACGAGTGGAACAGGGTTGGAGGGATCAGATAGTGGTACCGAAAGTACCCTCCACCACACATCATTTGGTGGCTTGCGCAGTATGATGCAGATTGAAATCCGGCATCTGCGCTACTTACGCTACATTCAGCTCGACAATCGAGTCTGTGGTACGCAGCCAGGATTGTTGCCGGGCGTGCACAGGCGGCGATACAGTGGGCTGAGTGTAGCTGCGGAGCGCGCATCATGTCCCGAGTGAGAAACGCAGGATGATGCCGCCACGAAGGGTCCATTGGCACCCAGACCTCCCACCATGTATCCACAGGCAGTCAACTGCACACCGGTTATAGTTCAGGTAAGCAAAAGGTTTATTCTTTCCTTGAGTGCCAACGAAATATTTCGTTCACAGGTAGCCACACAAACCAAACACTCGGACCCGCTTTGGGTTCAAATCTTTACTTTCGCGAACACGTCACAGTTGGCACACATATTCGCAAAATGATTTCTTATAGTCTTTGCTCTATTTCCCAAATAATACGGTCATTTGGTAGTTTTTCGTTTTTGTTTGAAGGTGGCAGGGGTAAGACACACGGAGCGAAAGTCTACAATTTGTACAGAAACCAGATGGTTGTTATAAGACTCGAGGGATATGAAAGGGAAACAATGGTTGGGAAGGGAGTGAGACAGGGTTGTAGCCTCTCCCCGGTGTTATCCAATCTGTATATTGAGCAAGCAGTAAAGGAAACAAAAGAAAAATTCGGAGTAGGTATTAAAATCCATGGAGAAGAAATAAAAACATTGAGGTTCGCCGATGACATTGTAATTATGACAGAGACAGAAAAGGACTTGAAAGAGCAGTTGAACGGAATGGACAGAGTCTTGAAAGGAGGATATAAGATGAACATCAACAAAAGCAAAACAAGGATAATGGAACGTAGTCGAATAAAGTCGGGTGATGCTGAGGGAATTAGATTAGGAAATGAGATACTTTAAGTAGTAAAGGACGTTTGGTATTTGGGGAGCAAAATAACTGATGATGGTCGAAGTAAACAGGATACAAAATCTAGACTGGCAATGGCAAGGAAAGATTTTCTGAGGAAGAGAAATTTGTTAACATCGAGTATAGATTTAAGTGTCAGGAAGTCGTTTCTGAAAGTATTTGTATGGAGTGTAGCCATGTATGGAAGTGAAACATGGTCGATAAATAGTTTGGACAAGAAGAGAATAGAAGCTTTCGAAATGTGGTGCTACAGAAGAATGCTGAAGATTAGATGGGTAGATCACATAGCTAATGAGGAGGTATTGAATAGAATTGGGGAGGAGTTTGTGGCACAACTTGACTAGAAGAAGGGTTCGGTTGGTAGGACATATTCTGAGGCATCAAGGGATCACCAATTTAGTATTGGAGGGCAGCGTGGAGGGTAAAATTAGTAGAGGGGGACCATGAGATGAATACACTAAGCAAATTCAGAAGGATGTAGGTTGTAGTAGGTATTGGGAGATGAAGAAGCTTGCACAGTATAGAGTAGCACGGAGAGCTGCATCAAACCAGTCTCAGGACTGAAGACCACAACAACAACAGTCTTGGCTCTAGTTCCCAAATAATACAGTCACTTTGTAATTTTTCTTTTTCGTTTTTATTGGCATTTATGAGGCTAACCTTGTCCTTTAGAAAAGCGTTTAATTTGTATCTCATCACGCCAAGTAAAGGCGAGTAAATAGCAGATAGTCCGATGTGGTTTACTGAATTCTCATAACGTTACCGGCGCTGCACTATTTTAAATTAAGACATGAGGCGTAGGAAAGATCTGCACACGGCGTAGCAAGAAAATCCGAAAAGTATTTTAAATCAGACGCCAGCTAAGTCAAGCAGATTAAAAAACGGAAACACGGAGCATCACTGTACAGTATGCAGGCTATTAACTTCATCAAAACTTTCGTCCACTAGACACCATTAGGTAGGTTTCGAAGCTTGTTGCATAAATTACCATAAAACAAAATACTTACAGTCAGAATACTGCTTCAATGTAAAATACAGGGAGTCTCAACGAAAGACGCCCGGGAGCGGTCCGCAGGTCGCGCGGCACGACTGCCGCCACCGCATCCGCCGGCCGCTGCCTCGCCCGACTCTTGGACACTAATCAGCCGGTAGTCGACTGCGCGCGCGCTTCCCCTGAATCAGGCATTAACAACGTTGCCATCTGATCCACTTAAGCTGCCCTTTACCTGCAGTAGGTGCTCAAAATTATGTCCGTCTGTGGTAAGAGCTGCCTGATATCTGAATTTCCCTACCGAATTGTGGGAAATAGCTGTTCGAGCATATGGGGATTGGTTGTATGCCACAGAGGAGTGTTATGGGACCATTGCTTTTCACAACATATATAAATGATCTAGTAAACAGTGTCGGAAGCTCCATGCAGCTTTTCGCGGATGATTCTGTAGTATACAGAGAAGTTGCAGCATTAGAAAATTGCAGCGAAATGCAGGAAGATCTGCAGCGGACAGGCACTTGGTGAAGGGAGTGGCAACTGACCCTTAACATAGACAAATGTAATGGATTGCGAATACATAGAAAGAAGGATCCTTTATTGTATGATTATGTGATAGCGGAACAAACACTGGTAGCAGTTACTTCTGTGAAATATCTGGGAGTATGCGTATGGAAATACTTGAGGTGGAATGCTCATATAAAATTAATTGTTGGTAAGGCGGGTGCCAGGTTGAGATTCATTGGGAAAATGTAGTCCATCAACAAAGGAGGTGGCTTACAAAACACTCTTTCGACCTATACTTGAGTATCGCTCATCACTGTGGGATCCGTACCAGGTCAGGTTGACAGGGGAGATAGAGAAGATCCAAAGAAGAGCGGCGCGTCAGAGGGTTATTTGGTAAGCGTGATAGCGTTACCGGAGATGTTTAGCAAACTCAAGTGGCAGACTCTGCAAGAGAGGCGCTCTGCATCGCGGTGTAGCTTGCTGTCCAGGTTTCGAGAGGGTGCGTTTCTGGATGAGGTATCGAATATATTGATTGCTTCCCCCTACTTATACCTCCCGAGGAGATCACGAATGTAAGATTAAAGAGTTTCGAGCGCGCACGGATGCGTTCCTGCAGTCATTCTTCCCGCGAACCATGCGCGGCTGGAACAGGAAAGGGAGGTAATGACAGTGGCACGTAAAGTGCCCTCCGGCACACACCATTGGGCGGCTTGCGGAGTATAAATGTAGATGTAGATCTTGTCTTGTAACATTCCCCAAAGATGAAACTCGCACGAATTTAGATGTGGAGAATCATTGGCGATGTGTGGATATGCATTGTCCTGCATGAAATAATCGTACATGTTTTCGTTAGGTCTTAGTTCTCGAAAAAAATTATGAAGTATATTTTTCAAATACCTGACAGAACGTTGTAGAGGTTGCTGATGTAATTCATGCGGATTTTCGGAGCTGCAACGTCGATTGTTCCTAGAAGTTACATATCCTGACAAATGCAGCCATGCGTCATCAGAAAAAAAAGTATCTTCCCAATCGTCCAGACTGTAACAGCCAGCTGCAATAACGACGTCGAGCAACAGTATCTGAGTTCCTCAGCTGATTCACTACCGATATTTTGTATGGTTTTAATTTTAGTTTGTGTATAGCTCTGTGAGCAGATGCTCCTGACTCACCAGTTTGAAGGGCCAAACGGCGCAGAGATTTTCTCAGGTCTATTCCCAAGCGCTTTATTTTCGGTAAAAACACTAGGTTCTCTAGCCCTTTGTTTAACACAAATCCAGTCCCTTGAAATTTCTTCACTAATTTGCAGATCGTCGGATTATTGGGAACATGCACGCCGGGAAATTTTCGTATCTATTCAAGCCGATATTCCACATACGATTCTGTTTCTGCATAGTTCAACACGAGAATAACTCGTTGATCCTTCGTGTATACCATACTGAATGGAAACACGACAGGAAACCCAAAACAAAACACCCGAACACTCAGTCGCACAGTATAGAAGACAGGCGAACGGAGTTTCTGTCTGAGGACCGGGCCCAGCGATATACGGGCAGGGAAAGCCCCGGACTCGGCGCAGTTGCAATAATGACGTATAGAAACAGTATTTGAAGCCATTGGACTTAAAAAAAACTCAAAAGGAAATAGTGCTACACTAAGTCGCACAGTGTAGGGGCATGCACGAACTATTGGTGTCCGACAACTATGCATAGCGACAAGCGGCCGGCACCAGCCGGCAAACGCGACCCGCTGAGCCCCTCCCGGGCCTCTATCGAGATACACTAAAAGTTCATGTCATTTGTATTCATGGTCGTGTAGTAGTTTAGTGGGCGTTACATTGCAAAGAAAAAACTAATAAAACGTACAACTTAATTCATATTCTTCTTCAACATAAAATCGAAGTAGCTGCTAAAGATTGTATAATACCTGCCTCTCTTAGTTGTCCCTAGAGCACAGTAGTCACATATTACTCTGAAAAATGTCTTGTTCAGAGTTTCCATGTCGGTTTACATTAGTGTCATGGAAACAATAACTTATTTTCACATACAAAATATAGCTTCTAGCACTGCTAGTTTCTTGATAGCGTAAACAAATAGCTAAAATGAGATTGCTATATCAAAACTTAAGTGCATGTCTTTTCAGGTTAAAGAAAGTAATGGAAATACAGACTACTCTTTTATTTCTCATACAAGTAATACCTCAATCCAGTATACTCACTGTACCAACTATAAGGACTTTTCAAAGAGTGTAGTTTTTTGAATCCGTCATAACACTTCTTTATCTACCGCTAGTAAATAGATATATTTTATAATGATTCTCAGCTTTAAAACATGGTAGCTAAGTATGTAAATATTTCTATGGACCCATTGTAAAGCAACTGTCATTTACTATTGCGTTTATGCAGAGCAGAAGATTTCGGATGTGATTTTAGCAAAACTATTTATCAAAGAGAGTATTTTTGTCCTCGTCCTGACTTTTCACTGTGTATTTTCTTTCTAACGTGTTCTGTCAGTGCGGTTAGTGTGTCCTTAATTTTTTCTTGCGGAATGATCTCTTCCTTCCGCAAATGTGGCAAAGGACTTGTCCAATCATTTGCTTCTTTTTTGTTGCTCAGTACTTTATCATGTGTGTCCGCTGTGATGTAAACTGGAACTTATTTACTATTTACTCCAAAGGTTCCATGATATCGACACAGCTTGTGTGTTGCGCATTTGCATATTCATTACAAATCAGTTAAATTACTTAAAAATAGGTTCAACGGGATTAGTTTCAGGTTCAAAGCGGGATATCGAAACAAGCTAAATGTCATTGCCTGTCAGAAAATCTTCTCATTTTCTACAAGTAAATCCGATGCGTTGTCTGTAAGGAATGCAACACGTTTGTCAACCGTGGCTATGTTTGTGAATCTTTCTTATAGTAGCAGATGCTGTTCACTTTAGGGCAAATAGTTGAACATATACAGACAAAAGATCATAGAAAGCTAGTAAATATTTGATACCATCTCGTGCAGTCGGCACTGGCCCAGCTATATCGATGAGTACTAAAAGCATGGGTTGTGTTTGTAGTATTGAGTGTAGCTCGATGTTACAGAAAGTCTCTGTAGTTTGTTGGTGTAGCCTTGTGGCACACGAGACTGGTTTTTTAAAACTGTTCAATATATTTGGCCATATTTGTAAAATAACAGTATAAATTCAGTTTCCTCCAGCAAATAGTAGCATCGTAGTGACCCCAGACACAGCGAATATGCCAAGCTAAAGGTTCTCTCCACGTGCTAGGTTACATACATACACTCCAGGTGTGACGACTGACATGGCGTCGGTAGAAAGAAACGTCGTTGTGTATCTTGCAGTGCAGCTAAAATTTCTCAAACTGGTTGTCTGATAAGAAGTGTTCTTATTTGATGAGCATCGAGAATCTAAATCCTGCAATGTTGCCATGTTACTAAACATGTCCAAATATCACTGCGTGTAGTGAGTGTGTTTCATCAAAAGTATTCTGTAGTTTGTGTCTGGTTCAGTGATATCAGGAAGTTCAGTTAATCCTCGTGGCAAACGCTACTGAACGACATTATCCCTACCTTTTACGTGCATTGCCAACGGCCTTGCCGCAGTGGTAACACCTTTTCCCGTCAGATCACCGAAGTTAAGCGCTATCGGGCTGGGCTAGAACTTGGATGAGTGATCATCCGGTCTGCTGGACGCTGTTGGCAAGTGGGG
Source organism: Schistocerca piceifrons (assembly GCF_021461385.2). NCBI lineage: Eukaryota > Metazoa > Arthropoda > Insecta > Orthoptera > Acrididae > Schistocerca > Schistocerca piceifrons. The sequence continues at coordinate 438,794,914 of NC_060138.1, forward strand.
TGCACTCAGACCTTGTGAGGCAATCTGAGGAGCTAATTGATTGAGAAGTAGTGATTCCGGTCTCGCAAACTGAAATACGCCCGGGGAGCGGTGTGTTGACCACATGCCACTCCATATCCGCACTGAGTGACGCCCGTGGGCTGAGAATGACGCGGCGGCCGGTCAGTACCGCTGAGCCTTTATTGCCTATTCGGGCGGAGTTTGGTTTAGTTTAGTTTTTATGTACATTTTCTCAAAGTCGTATACTTCAAGAAATACTTTCGATCTAGCATTTCTAGGGCGCACTAACTTGCATGTTCAAATGGTTGAAATGGCTCTGAGCACTATGGGACTTAACATCTGAGGTCATCAGTCCCCTAGAACTACTTAAACGTAACTAACCTAAGGACATCACACACATCCATGCCCGAGGCAGGATTCGAACCTGCGACCGTAGAAGTCGCGCGGCTCCGGACTGCAGCGCCTAGAACCGCTTGGTTACCGCGGCCGGCACTTGCATGTTAATATAAAGCTAAGTGCCTGGTGATCACAGTACACTTTTATGTTTTTACCATAAATGTAATAATTAGTTTTCATAAAAGTCATAATGGCAGATAGAGCTTCAAGCTCGGTAGCTGAATGTTCACGTTCACATGCACACAAAATCCTATTTGCAAAACTGGTTACGTCAGTCCCAACTTGACAGTTTCTCTCATCTGAAATAGTCCATTCCTGTAAAGGATGCATCAGTGGAAACACAAAAGTCTAACCTCATGTCAGGACGACGTAATAAATCGGAATTCGTAAGTGCATCTTCAGTAGCATCAAAATCTTTTTGTCAGCTATCTGACCACATCCTAACTGTGTTCTTCTTTAGTAATCCACAGTTGTGATGGTTGTTCATTATACGCAAGTTAAGCAATGCGCGGACAAATTTCGACACATAGCTCATCAATATTTTTATATACAATTAAATTTAATAAAGGCAAATTTACGTTTATTAAACACTGGTGGACAAATACTCGGACGATATTAATTGTACGCCCTGGAGCAAGGAGTTTGCTAAGCCCAGTGTCTGTAAATGAAATAGCTATGTTGTCACATCTGCGTCTTATTTTGCTCTTAAATTACCTTATTATTCAATTTCAGAATAGCAATACTTTCATGCCACATCGGTGAGGCGGAATTCCAATCGCTTACTTTTTGTTTATAATATAAGACTCTTCGAAGGGATTTTATTTCTCGATATAAAGGAAACGAAAATATCGGCATAGCTGGTTTCCGTGGTAAGTCATTAACGGGGTATTGTCAGACTGTGATCGGTAATAAAGGTTGAATCAGCAATGCAGGCATGCATAAAGATACGTTCCTGAGACGGTAATTCGACTTAGTAAATCGTGAAAACGTAATGAACGTAGGTTCTTTGAATCATCGTGCAAATTTGTATGTAGGCGGCTACAATGGCCTCCTATCAACCGCATCACCGCATCAAGACTTCCCGTCCTGTCATCTTACAAATTCTGAAAGAAATGCGAAATAGGGGGTCTAATGAAGCAGGGGATACAACCCGTCGGCTTTGACCAATGACGTCATACATTACTCATAGATAGTAATGTCTTCTCTTTGAGCCATAGATAATAAAACAGTTCTGTGTTCCGGGTAAGCGCTATCATTGTACATTAAAATAACTGAATGTGATTTTAAAAGAGATCGCTACATCTACATCTACATCTATACTCCGCGAGCCACCTTACGGTGTGTGGCGGAGGGTACTTATTGTACCACTATCTGATCCCCCCTTCCCTGTTCCATTCACGAATTGTGCGTGGGAAGAACGACTGCTTGTAAGTCTCCGTATTTGCTCTAATGTTGCTGAAAATACTCTTTGTGTGCATTAAGTGGTTGTTTCTAATTCATTCGGTACTTAATTTCATTGTTAGTGATATTGAGGTAATTTGGACTATTAGATTCTTATTTTAAAACAATTTTTAGTATTTCATTATCGTTTGTAGGTATGGATTTACCTATTCCGATGAACCTTGATGATTTACGACAGGCTGTGGGCGAAGACATGTGGGCACGATTTATTTTTTGTAAATGTGGTCCCATTGCCGAGTATGTTCGATGTCGTGAGTGCGGCGAACATATGCGCCTCACAAGTGTATCTCGTTGCCGTACTCACGACCAATTCGTATGGTGCTGCAGCAGAGATAGGTTGTGGCGATCCATTGGAAGAGGGACGTGGTTCGAAAAATCTAAGCTCGCCTTGAGAGACATTATGAAAGTCACTTACTGTTTGTGTTTGAGATATCCTGTGTGGTTGTGTGTGCATTAATGTCGTGTGAGTACGCGTAAAGTCGTGGGTTGGTATTCTTTTTGTAGGGAAGTGTGTGCGGAGTACATGAAATATAGGGGGCCGTAGGGAGGGGGAGGGGAGGGGGGCGGGTGTTACGGTCGAAACTGACGAATCGCATTTTGGCAAAAAGAAGTACAACGTGGGGGAACCTCCTGTGGGATTATGGGTTTGGGGGGTAGTAGTTTCAGGCCAGGTGTGTGACGATGTTATGTTCAAAGTAGTATCCAATCGAAGGAAGTAAGTTTGGTCAGCTTAATTGAAGATCACGTTGCAGAGGAGTCCACTGTAATTTCAGACGGGTTTTCTTCATATAGGGATTTAGAGGACAGGGGTTATCAGCATATCGTAATAAATCACAATATTGAGTTCAGATCATTATTCACAGGGGCTTGCACAAATAGCATAGAGGGTTATTGGTCAGCTGTGAAATCTATTGTAGGGAAAGTTAAACGCTAGATTTCCTCACTTCAAAGGACAAATCGGTCGCTAAAGAAAAGGTTTCAACGGAGCGTTATTCAGTGGGATCTAGAACGATACAGTTTTGTTATTTTTAAATTGTCAAACAGTTCACGTCAAGTTTTTCATATAAAAAGTAATTACTTTAGAGTTTCTTGACATCTGTGTTTCCTCTCATATGGCCTGGAGATCGCACTACCACGTAATTTCCGTAACATAAACACAATTTTGCATTCCGATCTTTTTCTCTCAAACTGCTCACCACGTTTCTCGATCTTCTTTGAGGTGCACTATTATTCTTTTGCCACTAGCTATAGCTTTCTATTTAATCATTGTGCTACTCACGACGTAAATATTGTTAGTTCATTATGTGTTTCCTCTTGTTTGGATTGTTTACCTACATTTTGCCAACATAACGAAATACATGTTCAAAATTAACGTTTATTCATGTAGATTTTTATTATTACTATGATAATAATCCTCTTTTGGAGGTGTAGGTTCGTATTATTATTATTATCCTCTATAAGTGTGTTATTCTATTATTTGAAATATGTACTTGATCGTTCTACAGGGTTTTACTTTCTGCTTTGGCTTTCTGTATGCAGTAATTTCCTTGTAGGGCTAGGAGGTGTATCTTTATTGTTGGTTCTAATTATTTTCACTTCTTCTCTAGTGATTCGGTTTCTGGTTATAATATGGAGTGGTTTGTCCCATACTTCCAGGCTCTCATGTGTTCTTTGTATCTGACATCAAATGTTTTACCTGTTTGTCCTATGTATCTGCCATCACAAGTGTTACACTTTAGTTGATATATACCTGCTTTCAGGTGTATGTCGACTGTTCGTCAGTTTTGGGGTGTATTTTTGTATAGAATTGTCTGGTGTGTATGCTATATTTATTCCCTGTCTTTTGAAAATGTTGCTGACTTTATGTGTGAGTTTGTGACTGTGTATCATCTTGCGTTTTCTTTCATAATTTTCTGATTATTCTGTGACGTTGTTATGGTATTGACTGTATGCGGTTTTGTTGTGTCGCTGTCTGCAGTTTGGTGTTTTCTGATTTTATTTTATTTTTAATTTTGTTGATTAGATGAGACAGTGTTACTATTGTAATCATTGTTTTGTGATATCTGTATTATGGTGTCAGGTTTTTTTGGTAGTTTTCTTTGGTGAGTGGCACTGTGTTTAGTATAAGAAGCATGTGTCGAAGTGCTTCTCGCTTTTGTGACTGTGTGTGGTTCGAGGATTGGGGAATAATAATATCCGTTGCTGTGGGTTCACGGCAAATTTCAAACCTACTGAATAGGATGTTGAGAATCAGAGACAATGATGATCTTGTTATTGGCGTTCAGACAATACATTTGGTGAGAAAAACTTAATCATAAATACAAATTAACATCCTTTTCGTCTGTCAGGGCTTACTTCTGATCTGCATGTGATTATATCGTAACAAGTTTCCCCTCAGTGATGAAGTACTCAAGCATGCAGAGGTTGCAGAAATTTCCAAAATAGGGGATGCCAAGTTTCCTTCTGTGGAATTTCTTGTAGAAAGGTTTTCATCACTGCCGCCGAGGAAGGGAAGAGAGTCAGTTGAGGGAGCAATGAAAGTGCTTCAGAGCCAATTTGTGGCCCTGCAGATTGATGACTCTGCTACGGTTGAGAGCAAGAACTTGACAGATGATACCAGATTGCCTCACTTGATGAGCATTCGTGGAGCTGATGGTGTCCCTAAGTACAATAGGTTATCCAAGCCAATATTTTCTGTTTTGACTCAACCGCACAGCAATGCTGAATATGAGAGTGTGTTCAGGTAGGTGAAGGAGAGTTGCAATCAGTTTAGGTCCTCCGTATCGAATGAAACTCTGGGATCCATTTGTGCTTTGAAAACAAGAGGCAGTGCTCCATGTTAAACGATGAGTTTTCCCTCAGAATTTCTGAAGAAATAGAAGAAAGCTGCTCATCTTCATCTCTCCTCTGCATCCTGCGATGGAATATAGCCAGTAAATAATTGTAAATAAATGTTCAGTTTAGTAGTTTTGACAGTGTCGTTCATATTGTGGCTTGCAAGATCAAGTGCAGAAAAGCTCATTTTTGGGTAGTGTGTGAACTGTTCCCAGTGTTGAATGACAACAAAAGAACACTAATCAGACGTTAGTTTTCAACATGTACTTCATTAGGTTGGCAACATGTAGGTAAACAAACCAAACAGGAGGAAACACATAATGAACTCACAATATTTACGCCGTGAAAAACCACAGTTTTCGAACAAATAACTATAATTAGTGGCAAAAGAATGATAGTGCACCACAAAGAAGAAGGAGAAACATGCAGAAAGTTTTGATTGCAAAATTGTGCTTACGTTTCGGAAATGAAGTAGTAGTGCGACCTGCAGACCAGGTGAGGGGAAACACAGTTGCCAGCAAACTGTAAGTAATTACTTTTTACATAGAAAACGTGATGTGAACTGTTTGACAATCTAAAAATAACAAAACTCTGTCGTTCTAGATCCCACTGAAGATGCCTTAGAGAAAGAAATGGCGAAACGCCTCTGGAAAAATAAAGTTACAGCAAGAAAAGGCATTTTATTTACAAAACAACTAAATATCTCGAAAAAACGCATCTTACGAAAAAATCATCCAGCTAAAAATTAATAATCTCAAGGGCGACTTTTTTCTGTGTCAAAACCAGCCAATCCTAACGCACCAACCCCATTCGTGGGGGGCAAAACATTACTTCTCAAATGGGAGCCCCGTCTCATTTATTGAAGATTCGGATTCTTCGATAAAGATATCCAGGGTTTAGCACAAACCTTTTTTTTTCCTTTCGTATTAGTTAACGCTGGACTAGAGAAGAATTCTATTATTCTGTTTTTTACAGTTAAGAACCGACTCATTTGAATGAAAGGGAAAACGGGCGTTAACTGCAACGTGCCCATCTGATAATTTGTACCGTACTGGGACTCGAACCTAAAAATTAATTGTACGCTCTGGAGCAGAAAGCTTGCTAAGCCTAGTGCCTGTATCTAAAATAGCCATACTTTTACGCCTGCGTCCAATTTTGAACGAATTTTTTTATTCCATTTCAAAATAAGAATGCTTTCGTCCCACGGCGCTGAGGCGGGAGGCATTTATTTTCCAAATAAGGAAATAAACAGGCGCGGCAGTCATGGACTGTGCGGCTGGTCCCGGCGGAGGTTAGAGTCCTCCCTCGGGCATGGGTGTATGTGTTTGTCCTTAGGATAATTTAGGTTACGTAGTGTGTAAGCTTAGGGGCTGATGACCTTAGCAGTAAAGTCCCATAAGATTAAAAAAAAATACGAAAAATAAAAAGGAAATAAACTGCTTACCTTGTCAAAAGCAATCGCTTTAACGGTTAATACATTTATCCCACTGTGAGACAAAAGGGTCAGTGCCTTCGTAGAAAAAGGTTTGCTGTTGCCTACGGATCTTCTTCATTCGAAGCAATTCGGCGGTCACAATTGGCTTACTTCAGTGGTCCAAATATATGGAAATCGCATGGGGAAAGGGCGGGATTGTATCGAGGATGTGTAAGGGCTTCACGGCGAAACTTCTGCCACGTAATGGAAACGACAGGCACGTCAGCGCCGGGAAACTCATGATGACCTTTCGCTTTAAGTGCAAGAGCCGGTCACTAATTGATCTTCTTGAAAACGGCCCCAGAATTAACTTACTGCAGTAAGTGGACGCTCTCCAAACCTTGAAGCGCACCATGAAGTCTGTACGCTTAGGGATGTTTACAGACTCTATTATTGTGTTGCGGCATACTGCACGCAGACATGTTGTCAAGTAAGTTTCGACCACCTTGCAGAAGTTTCGCTGTGGAGCCCTTACACATCCTCCATACAGTCCTGATCTGACCTCTTGCGATTTCCATGTCTTCGAGGTACTGAAGAGAGACAATTGTGGCCGCCAACTTGCTTCGGAGGATGAGGTGCACATATGTACGCCCAGGAGCCGAAAGCTTGCTCAGCCTAGTGTCTGTGCCTGAAATAACGATGTTCCGTAGGCATCCGCAAACATTTTTCCAGGAACTAAATTAGAATTATATTAATACCTTCAGCTGCTAACGGGCGTTGATATATAACAACGGGGACAGGTGAAAATGTTTGCCTCGACGGCTCGAACCCGGGATCTCCTGCTTACATGGCAGACGCTCTATCCATCTGAGCCACCGAGGGCACAGAGGATAGTGCGACTGCAGGGACTATCTCGCGCACTCTTCACGCGAGACCTTCATTCTCAGCTTGTATGCCTACACACTACATTCGTAGTGTCCCACCCCAACACACTCATTACTCGTGGAAGACAATCTTACCAAGTCCCGTAAGAGTTCGGGAATATGTGTGCATCCGCACAGAAGAAGAAGGTCATGGCCGGTATTGCCAGAACTATATACTTTTATGGAAATAGTGTCTGTTCTTTCGGACATGTCCGAAAGAACACACACCATATCCATGTAAGTATATTTTTCCAGGAAGTCTTGACTTACAGGGAGATAACGTAATGACAGTTTTGACGACTACTTTCGAAATAATAACGAGTTTACTTACTTATGCTACGTTTCTGCATGTATGCTGTCTCACTGCCAAGTAATATAGCTGGATAAACTTGGGCTGTACACAGAAAAAAGAGCTACAGTATAGTACAGAAGAAAACTGAAAGAAATAAGCAGTGAGACGAAACTGAATAACACTTTTATTCAAAGACAATAACTGCAATGGACTTAACCGCTATTCATGATAGTCCCTGGACTCGTATAAACGGCGGAAGGTAGAGTGTGTGTTCACCATGGTCGGCAGTGAATGCTATGCAAGCTACTTCCATGCTGCCTACAAGACTGGTAAGTAGTTCTTTTGGTAGGACGTTCCATTTCTTCACCAGCAGAATTGAAAACTGCTGGATATTCGTTGGTGCATATGTACGTGTTGTAACATAACTCTCCGACGCATCCCACACATGTTCGTTGAGATTTAAGTAGGGGGAACAGACAGGCCAGTCCATTGGCCGAATACCCTCTCGTTTCGCAGTTCGATGCGGACGCGCATTGTTATCCATAAAAATGAAGCCAGGGCCGAATGTGCCACCGAAAAAACGCACATAGGGAAGGCTACAGTGTATAATAATGTTGTCTGGTTAGTATGCTGCGTTCAACGGTTTTCTGGTGAATGTGCCGTGTTCTATAATTGTTCTATAATTTGGAGGATAGTACTCCAGTGTAACATTGTACTTCCTCATGTCACAACACCTGGGCTACTAAAACGATCATGTTGGACAATGCTGGACGTAATGAGTTATGGCGAGAAGTGAGAACACGTAATGCTCCAAGGAACATTCTTCATCTACATCTACATATATACTCCGCTAGCCACCAAGCGGTGTGTGGCGGAGGGCACAATTCGCGCCAAAGTCATATTCCCCCCCCCCCCCCTTTGTTCCACTCGCTAATCGTGCGAGGGGAAAACGACTGTCTGAACGCCTCAGTACGAGCTCTTATTTCTCTTATCTTTGAATCGTCATCACTGCGCGATTTGAAAGTTGGTAGTAATAATATATGCTCTACATCCTCGGTGAAGATCGGATTTCGGAATTTAGTGAACAGCCCTCTTCTGTTTAGCGCGCCGTCTATCTGCAAGTGTGGCCCACTTCAAACTTTCTATGAGATTTGTAACGCTCTCGCGATGGAAATCTACCAGTCACGAATCTTGCTGCTCTTCTTTGGAGATTCTCAATGTCTTGAATCAGGCCCAACTGGTAAGGGTCCCATACAGACCAACAATACTTCAAGACTGGAGAACTAACGTATTGTAAGCTATTTCCTTTGTTGAAGGACTGCATCGCTTCAGGATTCTACCAATAAACCGCACTCTAGAGTTCACCTTACCCGTTACTTGTGTAATCGGATCATTCCATTTGAGATCATTTTGAATAGTCACACCCAGATATTTGACGGACGTTACCGCTTCCAAAGACTGGGCATTTATTTTGTACTCGTATATTAATGGGGATTTTCGCCTTGTTATACGCAGCAGGTTACACTTACTAATATTGAGAGATAACTGCCAATCATTACACCACGCATTAATTTTCTGGTAATTGTGGAACATGATAGTTTTGGTGATCTAGGTATTGTGCACAGGGATTGTTCAAATGGCTCTGAGCACTATGGGACTCAACATCTGAGGTCATCAGTCCCCTAGAACTTAGAACTACTTAAACCTAACTAACCTAAGGACGCCCGAGGCAGGATTCGGACCTGCGACCGTAGCGGTCTCGCGGTTCAAGACTGAAGCGCCTAGAACAGCTCGGCCACACCGGCCGGCGTGCATGGGGAGGCATAATGTTGCAAGTATTGATCTCCACACCTTTCAACATGCTACACACACCGGTCAGAGTTATTTCGAGATTGACTCCTTCCCCTTGCGCATCTTTTCAGGAGTGCATTCGGCCCTCGCATAATTTTTATGGACGACAAGGCGTGATCTCACCGAACAGCACAGGAACGACAGAGTATTCGGCGAATGCACTGACATGTCCGTTTACCAGAGTTAAATGCAATAGAGCACATATGGGATGCGTTGGGGAACCTTATTGCAGAATGTCTTAATACACCAATGACCATCCAGCAGTTATTAGCTGCGATGTTGGAGGAATGGAACGCCCTACCTACCACAAGTACTCCCTACCATATGGCCAGCGTGGCAGTGCATTGCACAGCATGCACTTCCGTCCGCGGTGATGTCCCACCTTTTGTAACGTCCAGGGGATCATGACGAATCGCAGAGACTTAAGTGTAAATATTATCTTTGAATAAAAGTGTCATTTCTGTTCGTCTCGTTGCGTTTTACATTGTTAGCTTCTGTATTATACTTTAGGAGTTTGTGCAGTGCAAGTGCATAAATATAAGAAGGTTTCGGTTTAGTAAATGTTTGTTACCGATTACTAAATTTCCGTTATTTGCGCGAGCAGCATCAGCACTGTATCTAGCTACACTTGGGCCACAACATAATGTTCTTGTAACACCTCCGTCTGATGATGAGCGTGCAGTGGCTCGAAATCATCTTTCTGGTTGAAAAATCGTATCAAAAGACTAAAATGGTAAAAAAAGCGACTGGTTGCATATTTGTTACCAGATAAATCCCCAATGTAAATCACAGTCGCAGTTCGTCATCCACAATGAACACACTTAGGAGTTTGTTCTTAAATATGGTTCAAGTTTTATCCAGCTTTGTTACGTGCCAATAACAGATCGACCATAAGTTATTTTCGACCTTAAGGATACACGGTACTTATAAATGGTGGAAAAAATCGAAATTTTTAATGACTTTATTAAATTCTGTAGTCTTTCCTGATTGCACTGATATATACATTATAGGGTTACAAATGAAAAAGACCTATATATACCAAATTTTAAAGTTACAGTCATGTATGCCACGCCCCCTTTATTTCTGTTGCAGAAACCAGTATTATTTTGAAAAGAGCTGTGAACTTTCTGTTTCCAGCGATTATACGTGTGATATTTTGTATATGTAGGTAACGGAGCACGTTCCCTATGTCTGTAAATGATTATCTTTGCTAGTATGCACTTTTGTTTCGCTGAAGCAGTATGTCCACATGTTACTGAAAGTTTGTTGCCCAAGTGCGCCATTTATTTGTGGAAGTACATATCCTGTAGTGTGCAATAAATACGAACTATGCCACACATCACGAAATTCCATAAAAGAAAATTCCGTGCTAACCAGTTCACAAGAAAAGCAAGCTACTCCGTTGAAAAAGTAACCTATGTGTCAGTTCTTCAGGGAAGAAACTCCCATATGGCCTCCTGGTGATTCAAATTTTTGTGTTAACAATGACGTTGTGTGTAGTATGTTTGTTGTTGTTGATGTGGGCATCTTATCTTCTTTGATAAAGGAAGTGGCGAAATGTAAACAATGTGATGGTGTAGGCTGTGTGGAAATAACTGAACAGCAAAGCAGCAGGCTGGGTTTAGCGTCAAAATTAGTTGTTCTGTGTAGATTCTGCAATAAATCTACCTCGAAAATGACTTAGAACATTGTGCATAATTCATATGATGTGAATTTCAATTTAGCGTATGCAATGCGTGCGATAGAAAAAGGAAAAAAGGCTGCTCAAAAGTTTTCTGGTTTGATGGAACTTCCTCCTCCTCCCAGTAGGTTCAGCAAGTTCATAAAAATACTTTCAGGTACCTTGACGGTTGTGTCTAAAGCATCTATGAAACGTGAAGTGGAAGAAGATGTAAATATTAATGGAACCAGGGACGTTGCTGTTGCACTTGATGGGACATGGCAACGTCGAGAACATCGTTCCTGATGGGACATGGCAACGTCGAGAACATCGTTCCTTGAATGATGTTGTAAGTGCTACTTCTCTGGAGAATGGGAAAGTTGTTGATGTTGAGTGCTTATCTAAGTACTGCCACACCTGCTGTGGTAACACTGAAGGACATACTGAACATCAGTGTTCTAAGAATTATGATGGTTACCAGTGGAGGTGTGGAGTGTAATGGAGGTCATGCCCGTTTATAACGTTAGATATATGAAGTATCTAGGCGATGGAGACTCTAAAGCCTTCAGTAAAATTAATGAGTTCAATGTTTATGGTAATACCTTGGTAACAAAACTGGAGTGTTGTGGACATATGCAAGAGAATGGGTGATAGATTGAGGAAGCTACGAAGAGATTTGAAAGGAAAGTTGTCATCTGATGGAAAATCTTTCTGGCCGAGGCAGAGGGACAGAACCTGAAATATACCTTCTTCAAAGTATTACAGACTGGCTATTAGACGAACTGCGCACCTTCGAATGATGTTACAGAAATGAGAAAAGCTGTATGGCCTACCAACGTTCATAAGTTGTCCACAGATGACCACCCTGTTTACGGACTTTGCACTAAAGGAGCAGGTTCTTGGTGTGGTTACCAAAAGGGAAAAGAAAGTCATGAAATATACCATCATAAGCATTCTCTTCCTGAGCCTGATATGAATGAAATAAAACGAATTTTTAGAGGCCTGAGTGACCCTGTTTTGCTTAGTAAATGTCTTCATGGGGGCACTCAGAATACAAATGAATGTTTCAACCATTGTGTATGGGAAAGATTGCACAAGAATGTTTTTTAGGACTAAAGACATTAAAAGTTGGTGTACTAGATGCAGTGATATGTTTCAATGATGCAGTGATAGGAACGTTGGAAGTCCTGAGAAATTTAGGGATAAAATGTGGCTCTAATATATTAGATCAGTTGCTTATGTGAGACAACAGGTGCATGAAGCTGTAAGATTCGCTCTTCAAGTTTCCAAATAAGCAAGAAGTGCCAAAAGGAATGTCAAGAGGAAGCTTGAAGATGAATAAATGCGGCAGTATGAAGACTATGCTTCAGGAATGTTCTGAGGCACAGTTTAATTCGACTCTTATCTTCATTCGCAATTTCCCACAAGTTGCATTTTTCAGAATTGAAGTTCAAATATTTGCTAAAGTTTAAAACGCATTGCTCAAATTTTTTACTGTAACTTGCAATAGTCCATACTTACGTAGTAAATCATGGAAAAATGACATTTTATTAGGAAAAACATTATAAAAATTAAAATTTAAGATATGATATTTTCATAATTGTAATATAAATAATAGGTGGAATTAAATGGGTCTAGTACCTCAACCATCATCATGCATATCTGGTGAAAATTTGGTCTCCTGCAAATGTATAGCATTTCATTGAATGGTACCTCAATTTGAGGAAGCATTTTGGGGAAAAAAATCATCAATTTCTTTGTAATTTTTAATAAACCTCAGCAGGTTCAAAAATATTCAAAATACTCCTAATTTGTTTAGGAAGTGTGCTGCATTACCTGATATCAACAAAAAATCTGTAAAACATTTACATTATAAACAGTGCCTGAAAGAAATGGTGTTAATTTTTACTTAATATTGAGCCGGAAAAGTACCCTGTATCCTTACGTTTCGCACAACGGTGTATATACTTGTCAACTGGTATGTTTACCATAGTAAATTGGTTGATATTAATTCCAGCAATAGCTGCTACGACACAGTTGTGCTCTGTAGAAGCGGAATCTCACAGTAAGAACGAATAAAGGAAACCATACTCAGGAAGACAGTCTAAGAAACCTCGTACTGTCGTAACAGGTTAATCCTCGTGTAAATTCCATAGATATTGCTGTGAGAGTGTACGACCATGAAATAGCCTTTATGCAGATCTGAACGTCTCTTGACGGTTCCCTCTTCAGTTGTTGCAACTGAGAAATGCCATGAATGCAATACGGAATTTGTTCTAGAATTTACGTGTTCTTAGTGATCTTCGCGTATTTGGAATTTTTCAGTACCTGTTCTTTAGCAGCGCTTTATTGCCCGTGATATTACATTCACGATATGAGCTAGTTATTAGCGATCGATTACCTCTTTTTTTGTAATCCTCTGCAGGATGTAAAAAATTTAATCACATGGAAGAGTATAATTGGTTCCACTTTGATTTAACTGTTTCATTTTTCAGTATCTCTATTCCGAAACAATCGAATTTAGTGCAATATATTAGTTTTTACATTACTTGACTTCTCGAATCGAAGAGGCAATAGTCTAATCCTTGAAAGGAAGACATCGACAACTACTTGTAATTTTCAGTTAAACTATTTTAGAAATAGTAGGTGGAATTCATTTATAGCAGTTTATTTCTCCTGCCAATTGTTAACACTTTCGCGATGTTACCTGTCTATCTTTTTCTGTTCTAATGACCACCAGTGGCATCTGCGTGTTGAAGCAAAAATTATAGGACCTTGTTCGTCAATTTGAACTGAACCTTAAGGATCTGGATGATGATTACTCAAGATTTTTACTGTAACGGAAGACTATATTTTAGCTTGACCATGTCGGCATAACATTCACTTTCAAAGAAACAAGTACACAAATTACAATACTGTGTGTCAAACTTTTCCAGACTAGCAGTATGAAGTTAACGGTTTAGGAAATTTAGTTTCAAAGATGTTTTCGACGTGCTCGAGAGCGATCTACGAACCAACAACAACATTGTTACTTACAAATGTACAAATGCATCATACTGTTAGCAGCGGTTGCTGGTCTTGCTGACGCGATGCTGTTGGGGAATATTCCTCTGTCGTAATATTGCCGCGATGCTGTTAGGGAATATTCCTCTGTCATAATATTGTAACGATGGTGTTGGGGATTATTCCTCTGTCGATAAACCGACGTACAGCAGTAATTACGTATAATAAATGTCTCATATATCAGCATGGTATACGTACTTATGTAACTCACGGACCAAATTTTATGGTTTAGATATACTGAAAGTTATTCAAATAGAACTGAGACCAGTGTTCACTGGAAAAGAGAATGCGCCGGTATGGCCACCGTTTCATTTGGACCCTACTTGTGCTTTTCTCTGTATGTAAACAACGACTGTAATGACTAGACCCAATATTTTTAGGTGCAAAAATATTACAAAATAGGTGCGACATACAACACAAAATGGTGCTAGAGACAGCGCATTCGAAATACAAACATTTATTATGGAATACATTATGTATGTCACTAAATCAGAAATCTCGCAAAAACTTTTAAAATGCTTTGAAAGACAATGCAAAACGCTGATTACTTAAAATTATGTTGGTAACGTTGATGCGCTAAAATGTAGGAAAGTTCGCAGTTTTGGAGTAAACTGTTTCGAAAAGCTCGAGATAAATCGTTCAGACAGTATTAATAGAATATTTTCTGCTATAGACAGATTTTTAAAATGTGAGGGATCACACACCCGACTGTTTTAATTTCACTAGGCCGAGAAAGTTTATTAAGTAACCAATGTCACTACTTGCTATTCGCGATCGCGCAGCACAGTTTGCAAAAGCAATTACCACGTGTATTACGATGAATCATTGATATTCGGCGCAACATCTGCTACAATCAATCAGTCTCATTCCTCTAAATCTTATTACGAAATCCTTCGCTGTCCGAAGTATCTTCGCATGCCTTCCATAATATAATTTATATTGATGACCTCGGCTATAAAATTCTCCCGCATGCTGAAGTGGTTCAAAATAATTGTAGGTCCGTCATGCAGTAAAGTGTTGCATTACCCTGTGCACACAGTTAAAGGCTATTTACTAATATTTGGAAAGGATGGTGGATGTAATTATTTGTATAATTATGTATTACTATTTGCAAAAAGCCAGCGTTGCACTTACAGTTATTTATCACAACCATCCTCCTCTATGGTCTCTCTGTCCATCTATTACTACACCTCTCTCTGTTCATCTACTCTTCTCCCCTCGCTCTGTCCAGCTCCTCCGTTTCCGTCTCTTTATCAATCTCCACCTGCCATCTCTATAAAACTGCACCTACCCCTTCTGTCTATCCATCACCCCTGTCTCTGTCCATCTCCTCCCCCTTCTCTCTGTCAGTGTCGTCCTCCCTTCTCCGTCTCTCCATTACCTCCTCCCCCCTCTCTGGGCATCTCATACCCGAATCTCTGTCCGTCCGTCTCTTCACCCCCCCCCCCCCCCTCTCACGCTGTCCGGCTCCTCTTCCCCATTTCTCAGTCTGTCACCCCGTTATCACTACCACCCCAATGGGCAATGGTGGGTTGTTGATTCACCTTTTCAGGCAAAAGTAGTATATGTATCAAGTTTGGTTGAAATCGATTCATAGGTTTAGGAGTAGATGTGGAACACTTCTGTCTGTGACGAACTACGTATGTTGCACATACACACTAAGGTGACGAAAGTCGAATGGTACCTTCTAATAACGTGCCGGATCTCGTTTTGCCCCGTCTAATACAGCAATTCGAAGTTGCATGGTCCCAGCAAATCGTTGGAAGTCCCGTACATAAGTAATGAGCCACGCCGCCTTTATAGCCGTCCACAATTTCGTGAGTGTTGCCGGTGCTGGATTTTGTGCACGAACTGACCTCCCAGTTATGTCCCACGAGTGTTCGATGGGCTTCATGTTGGGCCATCTGGGTAGCCAAATCATTCGCTCGAATGGTCCAGAATGTTCTTTAAACCAATCACGAACAGTTATGGCCCAGTGACTTGGCGCATCATTATTTGGGAACATGAAGTACATTAATGGCTTGAAATGGTCTCCAAATAACCGAATTCAACGATTTCCGCTAAGTGATCCGTTCATTTGGACCATAGGACCCAATCTATTCCACGTAAACACAGCTCACACAATTATGGAGCTAAGACCAGCTTACACAGTGGCCTGTTGACAACCTGAGTCCATGGCTTTGTGGAGCCCTCACCACACCCGAACCCTACCGTCAGCTCTTACCAATTGGAACTGGGGCTCATCTGACAATGCCAAGATTTTCCAGGTGTCTAGGGTCCAACCGATAAGGTCACGAGCCCCAGGAGAGGCGCTGCAGGTAATATCGTCCTGTTAGCAAAGGTACTAGCGTTGGTCGTCTGCTACCATAGCCCATTAACGTCAAACTTCGAGCACTTTCTGGAGGATACGTTCGTCCCACATTGGTTTCTGCGGCTATTTCACGCAGTGTTGGTTGTCTGTTAGCACTGACTTCTCTACCCAAACACCGCTGCTCCCAGTCGTTATTGAAGGTGTAGCCCGTGGTGAGAGGTAATGCCTGAAATTTGGTATTCTCGGAACACTCTTGTCTCTGTGAATTTCGGAAAATTGAATTCCCTAACAATTTACGAAATTGAACGTCCCATGCGCCTAGCTCCAACCATCATTCCGCCTTCAGAGTCTGTTAATTCCTGTCATGGGGCCATAATCACGTCGGAAACCTTTCCACACGTATCGTCAAATAGTAAAAAGACAGCTGCGCCAATGCACTGGCCTTTTATACCTTGTGTACGCGATACTACCGCTATCTGTGTATGTGGATATCCCACAACTTTTGTCGCATCAATATATTTTTTTCTGATACTCTGATGTTCTGCACCTTACGACTCCAGAGGGGATGTGAGATTGATCTGTATTATTTAGGCGTGTGGCGTGATCTTATGTCAGTCTGACAAAATTATTGTATCGCTGGGGTGCTCATTCTCGGGAGCAGGTTGACACACTGAACAGCGCAAACAGAATACATATTGCATGTTATACTTTTAAAAGTATTTCTAGTCAACTAAATGCAGGAAATAAATACCAACAGATGATTTTCGAACATTTTTACACGACTCCTTTCCATCCAGACCGCCACTCCTAGTGGTAGTGGAGAATCATGCTCCCATAGTATTTTTATACAAATAAATCTCTCTACGGTTCATTGCCACCACGTTTGCATTCTCACCTTTTTGGGAGGTAGGTGGTTCTTAACCTGAGAGTGCTTTCTTCCAGATGGCAATCAACAAGCAATCACATGATTTTTTAAAAATCAAACTCCCCTGTAGAAAACAGATTCAAATTTCTGCTTACAAGTGAGTTAGTGTGTTGAATATTTGACATTAAGTATGTAAGCGGGAAAAAGTTTAGGAAAGGTCTGAAATAATGTTTAACGTTCGTTAGAAGTCTTGAGTGCTCTCATTATCAAACACTGAATCAGTATAGGCCTGGTAATCTGTGCACAGTTTTAGGAAAACCTAATTTTTCATGTGTCTGAAAGTCTGTAACGTCATATCTCCTGAAAATGTGGGCTACAATAGTATAATTTTTCAGGCACATTTGGTGGTATATGTAGATGCTGCTTGCAAAATTTATTGTGAATAATATTATTAGTAAAGAAGTAACGAATTATAACGCCATGCCTGATGCGGCAGCTTCACTGGATGAACAGCTGAAATACGGTAAGCAGTAAACAATTTTCCTTTCATTGTGTTGGGTAGGCAGGGAGGGGGGCGGTCGAGTAGATGTCAGCAAAAAGAAATTTCGTAAAAATTTGAAATTATGTATAAAATTCCTCTTCAGTTTTCATTCTCAAATACCGGATGATTGAAGTGTGGGTATTTGTGCACAGCGTTTTACGCTCCCTTTTTACTCCCACCGCACGGAGAGGAAGGGTCTCTTTTCCCCCACAGTGATTCTTTCCAGGTAGCAAGTGATATGTATAACAAGTATGGGTTGAAACGGATCCAGTAGTTTGGGAGGAGATGTAGAACATACTTACATGCATTTTATTATACATAGCGATTATGGGAGTGTGATATTATGATGCAAATGGGGATATCACGAAACCATGCGTGGTTGACCTTGAAAAAAAGAAAACAAATTCTGGAAACTGGCCAACTAAACAAGATTTTACGTAACTAATCATGACAGTGATATACTGTTAAAATGGAAAATAGCTCTGTTTATTTCTTCGTCTACAGTTCTATTCAGATAGTTTTCTATTAATTGTTCAGTTTTGTGGAATGTGATTTGGCGATAGTAGATATATTTAGGAATGTACTCGTACAGTTCAAGTTAGGTCAAGATGATAACAAGGTCTACATCAATACGTCATTTTAGATGATTTTACTTGAGAATGTAATTGATTCTAAGTTCCGTAGCATGGCGTTAATTAGTTAAAAGTTGTGTAATGTTTCGTAACGATTTAGCTAGGGAAAAGATAAAATTGTAGTCGATGTAAATTGTACTGATGTTTATGTGATTGACAGTCAGTCATGTGTCGTGCAGTTCCCAGTGTAACCGGAAACTATTTTTACAATGCCTGAAAAACTAAAATGTCTGTGTAACTTCGCACACGGATGTTGTAAAGGCGACCAGAACAGTCGCGGTGTTGAATTCACGAACACGCGGCGGGACCCGCGGAGCGGCCCGCGAACAACACAACGGGAGAGGACGGACACGACCAACGTAAGACGACAACAACAAGAACGGACAACAGAGTCAAAAAAACCAAACAAGACAACACGAAAGTAAATACGCTGTCTAATGAGAGACGATATGTCCTTAGACGTACGCAAGGTTAGACTGGCAGGCTGAGCTTTTTTTTTTTTTTTACTTTATTGTTATTTTAAAGCCTGTACAATAGGCAGGCTGTCAGCAGCAAACTACGCTGCTCTTCAGCCATAGAATAAACAAGCGGCAAAAACAGGAGAAGACACAGAAGTTACAGAACGGTGGGCAATAAAACAGGAGACACATAGATACAAACACGGAGCCGTTCACACTCGTCGAGAATCCACACTGCTAACTGATGAGACGACGCACAAACACTTTAGATGACAATGGCACTGGTGAACGAGGGAGTGTGACGGTGAACACTGAACACTAAACACGACGGCACACACGAAACACTGATGGCGGTGATCTCCGGCGCGCGAATGTCCAAGTAGCGTGTGCGAGTCCGGGGACCTGTCAAGGGGGGAAACAGGGGTGAGGTGGGGGAGAGGGGAGAAAAAGGATGCCAATGGAGGAGGAGACGGGGGCAGGAGGAGAGCGACAGCGGAGGGGTGGCCCGGGGGAGGAGGGGTGAGAAAAGGGGGAGGGAGGGCAGGCTGAGCGACAGGCATGCGCCTAAGTACTCGATCGGAGACGCCGCTATTGGCCGCTGCAACCACGTGTTCCACTGTGGCGCCCTCACTCTAAATGCGGGCCAGGAGGCGCGCGCCGCCACAGCTTGGCGCGATGTTGCAGAGGCCTCTACGGGTCTTCGACGTCCAAGACATCTGGCGGGGATTCAAAATCCGCGGCGCGCAGTACCAGAACTGATACACACAATTGACGGGCATGCACATGATTAGAGTTGTAGTTCTCTTTGATACGTAGAACAATCACCAGACTTCATTAGTGTTACTCGTGTTTGGCTCTTTTCGAAGGCCTGGTAGGGTAATAAACCGCGTTAAGAGCGTCAGACGTTGAGTGATCACTGTGAAGAACTCGGAGATACCGCCTGCTAGTATTGTTAAGTGGGCTGCTTCTGTGTTGGCAGCGCTGTGTAGCGCTTTGCATTGGATCTCTGACTGCACTTTCTTTGTAAGAGACTCTGTGGCTGGTTGGACTCGTTGCTGGAAGTTAATCACCAGTAGTGTTGGGCAGTTGGAAGTTAGTCACCAGCAGTGATAGAAGTACTATTGGGCAGTTGGAGGTGAACAGCCAGCAGTGATGGATGTTAAATGTGAGAAGTTAGCATTGAGGGAGGGTAGAGGTCTGAAGTGTTAGCGTAGGTTAACGACCTGTACATTTTCGACTTGGAGATTGAATATTATTTGCACTAGATGTCAACGACAATTTATATTCGTGTATGAACTGGATGTCACGTTATTATGGTAAAAAATACATTATTTGTTTTGTAACAAAATTTTTCCTTTGCTAAGCACATACCTATTAGTAGTTAGTGGCTTTACTAATTAGAATCTTTTATTTAGCAGACAGTATTAACGTTTGCTGTATTGCAGTAGTTCGCGTAATGAAGATTTTTCTGAGGTAAGTGCTGAATGAAATGTATAGGTTATTGTTAGGATTTCTTTTTAGCCAGGGCCTTTCTTTTGAATTAATTCTTTGAGGTCTGGTTATCTTTTTTTGAGCAGTCAGATTGCGTTGCGCTAGATTATTGTGGGTAAGTGTTGACATGATAAGAAAAAGTAAAGAGAAAGTAGGCTCAATACGTTCAGTTTTACTCAGCTGTTTCAGATCCAAATAACGTAGAAGTTTCATCTTCTCAGTCATTCTGCAATTTAAGTACACACACGCACATTTAAATAAAGAAGTTTCACTATGAGACTGCTTTATCAACACTTGACAGAGTTTGAAAGAGGAATCCTTGCAGGTCTCTATTTGGCCAGTTGGTCCAATCGTTCAGTATCCAGATTTATGGAGCGTTCGGATATGAGAGCGGAGAGTGGCTCGATGTTGGACTGCCAGAGAACGTGAGGACAGCCAAACTCGTCGTCAAAGCTGCCAGTCGGCTGTGTCTGACCACACACCACTAGCAGGGATCGCCGTACTGTGCACTGCGCACACAGTTACCCCTTCAAATTAGCGCCTGCCAACCCAGAACAAGTCATGTCCGCCGTGCAACAGTCTGTGCCAACCCGCACCATTGGTCGGAGATTAGCAAAAGCCGGGCTAACAAAATGCCGGACCATACGTAGGCTGCCGTTAACAAGACAATACCAGTGCCTGCATTTGGTGTAGGCAGTGACCAGGAAGCATGGACTTCTGACAAATGGTGTCGCATTATGTTCAGCGACAAATCGTGGCTGTGCAATACCCCAGATGACCATAGATGGCTGTTATGGTGTTGCCCTGAGAAGAGATTCCATTCATGAAATGTCTTGAAGAGGCACAGCGGCGTTAAATAAAAGTCGATCGACTGTCTGTATTCCGGTTTTAAGCTTTATTTCCGATACGTGTCATAAATAAAACCTAAAATCCGAAATACAGATACTCGTAGGACTTTTATTCACGAAGTATATGTGCTTCATTCTAGCTTTCTGCTATGAAAACAAAGTAAATGACGTTTTTAAAGTTCGAACAGTTATTAAGTGCAAAATTTTGTACATGGCTACACGTTCAGAGACCGTGAATAGTTACAATTGAAAGAGGAACAGCCCTCGGTCACTATATTTTTAACAAATTAACCTGGTTTCAACACTCCTAGGAGTGTCTTCTTCAGAATTTACAACAAAGAATGATCTATATTCTATAACATGGTCACAGAATCATCGTAAAAGACTGACAGTACTTATATTTCATTTATAAAACAATAAATATGCCAAAAGGGCATTAGACACAAAGCTATTTAAGATAAAGAAAACTGTGATGGCGAGCCACTGAGGGTTGCTCGTTACTTGCGTGGTGCAGGTCGCAAAACGGTCCCTGTCATACGTTTTTAGTCATTATTCTGTGACCATATTATAGAATATAGATCATTCTTTGTTTTAAATTCTGAAAACGACACTCCTAGCAGTGTTGAAACCAGGTTAATTTGTTAAAAATATAGTGACCGAGGGCTGTTTCTCTTTCAATTGGAGTTATTAAGTGCTTCATTTTTTACTACGTATCTGTTGCCGTATCTATTACATGATGTGCGCTCCGCCATTTTTGCCTTTCTACTTCTAATTTGAAATTATTGTCTTAAACTTAAAGGTGACATTTTCCAGCTAGACAAATAAATAAATACATAATTTCTTTCATTTGTTTTGCTTCACCGTGACAATTTCCTGAGGTACCTTTAAATAACATTACAGGTTTCAGGAACAGTAGCTATGGAAATATAGCTGCACTGAATTAGAGGTCTTAGTCGGATCCGTGAGGTGATAGAAACCTCGATACAACTATGAGCCTCTGCTCATAGCCCACTGCTTCTCTTATCATAGTACCGGTATTTTTTTTTTCTCGTCTCATGTGGCTCGACGAACTTTAGTAGCTAAGAAAATTATTGCTCGTCCATTCTTAAATACTTTCTGAAATCGTGGATGCCAGTTCCTACAGTAACAGAGTGTTAGTGATTCTTCCTTTGAGGGAGCCGTTTCTTTTCCCACAGCTTTCTGTCGCTATTTCAGGACTTGACGATTGTAGAACATTGAAGGTATATCAAAAATTTTGCGTCTTTGTTATTCCATGTCATGTAACATAACGTAAGCGAACCTAATGCAAACAAGCAATACAAACAGGACGGCGCTGTAATCGCTAACTGCAGTCAACTGGGCAGTGGTTAGGCTTACCACAGTATTGGAATTATCCTACAACCTCCCCGTTGTATTGTACTGAGTTCGTCTCGTTACCAATCATTCCAAAGACATTTTACTGCAGCCAGCTGGTCAGATGTGTATGCGATCTGTCCGTATGATACTCCAACTCCCTCTTTCTAATGATTTCGATCTTTCTTTACCCGTGACTTCATAAAAGATTCATCTTGGTTATGGCGAAGTGCATGTGTTGTTCTTCCTGGTAACAGCCAATATCGTACAAGATAATCACCGGCGTTACATGCTACTTCTAAATTTTCCATCAACCATGGAGTCGCATACTGTCCAGCACCTTTTCGGTATTATGGGCATTATCGTCGCACAGATAACACCAAAAATCCTCTAGAAAACGCTTAACAACAAGTAGAGTTCAGATTCATCTGCAGGATTCAAGAGAAAATTTCCAACTTTAGCTGTAAACAAAACTACTATGGGGTAAGTACAACTACAAGTTGTAACTGTAAACGAATGTGCACTGGGCAAGTACAATTAAAAAATTCTGAGTTTGCATTTCTGCGGCCTATTACTACTTTAGTGGGCAAAACAGAAGGACGAAAGTAACAGCATAACGCTTGTGCCGTACATAGGAAGACCCGCTGCTGTAGAGTACAGAAAGTAAGTGAAAGAGATACGCAATGAGACGAACAGAAATGGCACATTTATTAAAAGACAATAGTTGCACTGAAGTTACCGCAACTCGTGATAGTTCTCTGGACATTACTAAAGGCGGGAATGGTTCTTAAAAGCGTGTTTGATCAGCAGGGGCGGCAGAGCACGTTCCGCAACATGCTCCCACACAGGCAAGGAGTTTTTGTGGTCGGGCGTTCCATGCTCCACCAACTGCCGGATGGTCGTTGGTGCCTGCGGACGTGCTGGTCCTGAATGTCGCCTGATCATTCGTCCAATATCCTCTCATTCCATGAGGTCTCCCACCTTCGCTGTTCGATGCTGTTGCTCGCAGCCATCCGTAAAAATGGAGTCGGGGGCGAATGTCCTCCCGAAAATTCGCACATGGGGAAGGTGTTACGCGTCACAATAACGTTGACGGGTCAGTGTAACGTGTCCAAAGATGTGGAGGTGAATACGCCCTCTTCATCACTCTCCGTAACATAACGAGTGAACCACGAAAATTATCATGTTGGGCAATATTCCTGCGAGCATTACGTGATTCCACCTCCTGCCACGTTCAGTGAAGGAACAACAGGATGCCATGTAGATGCGAAGAGCGGTTTGAAGGCGTTCGAGTAATTTTATTTCACAGTTGGAGCTCTTCATTGAAAATGAGACCATTATTAACAGACTTCAATTTAAAAATTTCCAATTCTTCAAGAGTATCAAGCGTTTAACGTTTATTTACTTTATGGAAGGTTTAACTTCATCGACTCCCTTCGGTTTCTGGTTTATATTAAGCAAAAGGACGAATTATGCACATTAGGAAGAAAGGGTACTCAAAGACAATATAATTGAGAATATTTCTTTCCATCCGTGTCCATATTTATGTCAGATCAAAGATTTTGGCCTTCTATTTCACCAAAAATATCACTAGAATGCGCAGCCCCTCCCGCTGGAGGTTCGGGTCCTCCCTTGGGCATGGGTGTGTGAGTTGTTCTTAGCACAAGTTAGTTTAAGTAGTGTGTACGTCTAGGGACCGATGACCTCAGCAGTTTGGTCGCTTAGGAATTCACACACACACACACACACACACACACACACACACACACACACACACACACACACATCACTAGAAATTAGCTGGAGTAAGATGCAGGAGCGTGAATTCCGTGTTGCCTCATATGAATTTACAAAATGGCTCTGAGCACTATGGGACGTAACTGCTGAGGTCATCAGTCCCCTTGAACTTAGAACTACTTAAACCTAACTAACCTGACATCACACACGTAAGAACCTACGGAATATCAGACCAGCTGTGTGGCTGGATTAAAGAGTTTTTTTAGCAAACTGAACACAGCATGTTGTTCTCAATGGAGAGACGTTTACAGACGTTAACGTAACCTCTGGCGTGCCACAGGGGAGTCTTATGGGACCATTGCTGTTCACAATATATATAAATGACCTAGCAGATAGTGCGGCTTTTCGCGGATGATGCTGTAGTACACAGAGAAGTTGCAGCATCAGAAAATTGCAGCGAAATGCAGGAACATCTGCAGCGGATAGACACTTGGTGCACGGAGTGGCAACTGACCCTTAACATAGACAAATGTCATGTATTGCGAATACATAGAAAGAAGAATACTTTATTGTATGATTATATGATAACGGAACAAACAAACACTGGTAGCAGTTACATCTGTAAAATATCTGGGAATATGCGCGCGGAACGATTTGAAGTGGAATGATCAAATAAAATTAATTCTTGGCAAGGCGGGTACCAGGTTGAGATTCATTGGCAGAGTCCTTAGAAAATGTAGTCCATCAACAAAGGAGGTGGCTTACAAAACACTCGTTCGACTTGTACTTGAGTATCGCTCATCAGTGTGGGATCCGTATCAGGTCGGGTTGACAGAGGAGATAGAGAAGATCCAAAGAAGAGCGGCGCGTTTCGTCACAGGGTTATTTGGTAAGCGTGATAGCGTTACGGAGATGTTTAGCAAACTCAAGTGGCAGACTCTACAAGAGAGGTGCTCTGCATCGCGGTGTAGCTTGCTGTCCAGGTTTCGAGAGGGTGCGTTTCTGGATGAGGCATCGAATACATTCCTTCCCCCTACTTATACCTCCCGAGGAGATCACGAATGTAAAATTAGAGAGATTCGAGCGCGCACGGAGGCTTTCCGGCAGTCGTTCTTCCCGCGAACCATACGCGACTGGAACAGGAAAGGGAGTTATTGACAGTGGCACTTGAAGTGCCCTCCACCACACACCGTTGGGTGGTTCGTGGAGTATAAACGTAGATGTAGATGTAGATCCATGCCCTAGGCAGGAATCGAACCTGTGACCGTAGCGGCAGCGCGGTTCCGGACTTGAAGCGCCTAGAACCTCTCGACCACTCCGGCCGGCATGAATTTATACTCTTAAGTTGGGTAGTGCAATAGCCACCAGAAAGATGGCGGGAGGCGCACGGCTGCACGGCCCGTCACGGACGGTAGTTGCCGCAAGCAGTCCCGTCCACCAGAGGTCACGCGAAAATTCGGCCGCGACCTCTGCCGGCGGAACAACAACAACTCAGGCAGCACGGGCCGTGCCCAGTCTGTTCACATCGGGCATGCCTAGGAGACAGTTCCCGGTCTACGCTATGTGAAGTGCGACGGAAAACGTGAACCGTGTTACAACAGGCGGAAGAGACCACAACGCTTGTGATGCTCATATCTAATGTTTTCTATTCACACTATAGTGCATGACAGCGTGAGCTGTCACATGTACCGATTCTCGTATAATCACCCGAGCACCACTACTTACTTCTGTGTCGTAACCTAGTAGAGACAGCATAGCTTTAAATTGAATAAGAGAATGTTATCAGGCAACGATACCAAAGTGTTGCTAGTACCATGCCCTACATAGAACTTTTCGTGTCTACTTGCGTTTAACCCCATCATGTAATCAATGAGTCTGTTTCGTTTGTGGTTCAGTTGTGTAGTACCGATTCAGCTCACGGGCTGGGACAATGGGATCAGCTGCAGCTTGCGGATAACGAGTAGCAGTTAACAATTACAGTGGCGTCTACCCCGTTTTCCGCGTAATAATGCTGACAACATTGTGTGGGTCTGCGCTCGGCTTAGGGCCACGCGTCGGCTGCGAGCAGCGCACATAAATCACGGCGCAGCAGCAGATGCGACGAAAGAGGAACTTCATGCTCAAATTAGTGCTGCTGCTAAGTAGTTGTTTCCTCCGAGGCGTACCACGCACTTCCTTCCGACCGCACGGCAGGCCTAACCCACATCCGGAGCGCAAGTTTCAATATTAAATCGCTTAATGGATGAGACTATAAGCAACCACAGTAAAGACAAAATTAGTTTAATTAAAGCTGGCAGCGCGCGGCGAGGGGTCGAAGGGCGGGGTGTGTGGGTGCGAGAGTGTGGGATAGCGAGGGGGGGGGGGGGGGGGGTCGGCAATATGCAAGCCGCCCGCTCGGAGCGCGAGCGCACGGGGCGACGCAAGATAATCGGGCAAATATTTGGCGAGTCGGCTCGGCAAGAGTGCGCTAGTGCTCAGCAACATGGCTGCAGAGCGCCGCCAGACGCCGGCTTCACTTAGCGAGCAAGACAGCCGGCCGGTCGCTGCTATTTGTATGCAGATTCCTGGCACTGCCGCCTGTATAAACAGGCGGGCACAATGAACTTCTTTACGACTTCCCAGTTAAGCATTATTGTTATGGCCATTAAAGAGGAAACGGGCCTACCGGAAAACGGGACAGAGGGACGTGAGTCAACTTCGCGTGCCGCTTAAACGTCACAGTCACTTGCTGGTCACTGCGGCGGCCGTCACGAAAATGGGCACCACAGGGTCATCTCACCGTCCTACGGCATTGCTAGTCAATGATAATTTCAGGTGTTCGTAAGAATCCCTAAAAAAAATGACATCTCAATTTTTAGTCTTGAATATGAGAGAGTACTTTTTAAAAGAAAATTACTGCCAATTACTAGGAACTAAGAAATAAATAAAATCTAACGTTTCAAGAAATTTAGAAGATAAACATCAATCCATGGGAAAAAAACAGAACCACTGACATATTTGGACTGAAAACAATATACGAACATTCTCAAAGTTTATTGAAGCATAGCCGGCCGGAGTGGCCGTGCAGTTCTAGGCGCTACAGTCTGGAGCCGAGCGACTGCTACGGTCGCAGGTTCGAATCCTGCCTCGGGCATGGTTGTGGGTGATGTCCTTAGGTTAGTTAGGTTTAATTACTTCTACGTTCTAGGCGACTGATGCCCTTAGAAGTTAAGTCGCATAGTGCTCAGAGCCATTTGAACCATTTATAGAAGCATATGATACATATCTTATCGTGAAAACATGAAAATATTCCAAGATAAAATATAATATACCATCTTAGGTGTGAAGCTGTTCCACTGGTGGAACGAAAAATGCCATGGGTGACGATTTTGCGTTGTGCTGTGTAGCGATAAAAACTTTGAGAAAACTACGAAATTAATTTTGGTAACATCTAACACATCGTCATTGCTTGCTTTTATGCCACCGTCAGGATTTTAGTTCCGACACTCGCCTTAATACAACCGAGAGAATATTCCCTAACCTACAGAAATCTTTTATTTTCTGATCTACCTCACCCTTTTGCATTGCACCCATCACAGATATCGCCGATATACGCTGTACAAACGTAACTGTAGGTACTTATTTCTGTTGAAGTCTACTAAAATATATTTCTGCGTGTTATTTTGCGAAACTGAAGTTTAATCGAATTATGCTACAAGAATTGCCCTCGGCATGGTACTAAGTGCATTTTGCACAAAACTTCTTTCTTGCTGCTGCAATGTCTCTGCATTCCATTATAAATTTTTGTCCAGCATTAGACTTTCTGAATCAGAATCCAAGTGAGCGTTGAAGACTGAAAACAGAGGTCTCTGGGCCAGAATAATTAATTCGTTCATGAACATCTCTCTGTATTTTTCTAGTCGTTCAATACTCTCCTCTGTCTTAGTACGGAAGTACAGTTTTGTGCACTAACTTTTTGTCAAAGTCGTCAAATTCCATAACTTCCGTTTTTATTTATACCACTTTTCTTACCTGCATCACCATATGGATGGTTGCAAAAAGTCAATTGCACTACGGGGGACCTCTCCTTGTGCAACTTAGAGCGTCCGCTACCCAATGTTAGAGTGTCTAGTAAACTGAATTACTAATTGGGCACATGGAAAAATGCTGAGTATGCAACTGTTTAGCAATGAATCCTGGCTTTTTAACCACTGCGTATGTGGTATTCACATTTAATATTCATTGAGATCAGACGTTTGTCCTGATCTTACACTCACAGCAGCCATCGCTGCCATGGACGCCTCGTGAGTGCAGCTGGATCAGGTTTTTAGTCCGGCACTCCGCTCACTCCAGGATATCGGACAGTCGTAACCAGCGTCGCATAAATCAAAACATGAAGTTAATAGTCCAACTGACCCTCAGTCGGAAACAACCCAGCGGTCGGCTCCTATCCCACAATCCTTGCCTTTTGAGTACCTTTACAGATTCGAAAGAATATTTCTCCTGACAGGTAACAGTACGATGCTTACTCTCTTACAAGGATTATATCCGCCGATAACAGGTAATCTTTGGTACCCCCCCCCCCCTCATCAAAGAATGTGTCTCGCTCTCCGGCGTTTGTAGGTACGGGAAAAGTCAGCCTATTAAAACCGATAATGGTATGTTAGTTCTGAATAACCTGTGGTTTTTTGTATTTGTTTGCTGTCGGTCACAATTTTTTGTTGTACTAATAACCAAGTAATATTAGTTAGTCACTGGAACAGTGCTAAAGGTTTTCAGTTTTAAATAAACCTTTCTAAAGAACGAGGGATTTTTATTCGTAAAATTTGTATTGGTTTGAAATATTGCGTTATTATAGAAAATGGGAAAAGCTACCGGTGCTGATTTAGCAACAATACCAACTGAAACGAGCAACAAACATATGACATAAGAATTGGTACACCATTGCTGAGACTATAATGTACAGTCTTAGACATAAAAACTGACTGCGAGTCGGCCGCCACAGAGACCAAGTCCGAGTCTTTCACTTAAGGTGGCCAATAAAACTGACCGCCCCTGACAACTGCACAATCTGGCAACACCGTAAGATGGGGAAGTGTTAGGAGGAAGTGTTCTCTACTTCCCAAGTGGTCTGGATGGAGTGAGCCCGTGGTCTTGCGGTAATCGTCGTGCATTCTAAACTTAGAGTCGCATGTTCGCGTCCAACTGTTTTTTTCCTTTTTTTTTTTTACATTTCGGTCTAAAGTTATGAGTCTGATTGAACATCGAAGACAATTCGCTTAACATTCTACCACCCGCAATAACAAGTATTCCAGAAACAAGTCCGCAGGACAGCTCGTGGCTGCGTCGCGATCATAACAGCTTACGCTCGAGCGTTTCCTCGCGCTGCAGCGGCTACCGGCCACCGGCCAGACGCCACCCGCCGCCTGAAATCTGGCGCCGCCCATGTGAACGCGGCGCCACGCTGTCAGTGTATGTATCAATGCCATTTTCGATTTTGAAGTTCTAGTTATCATCTTGCAGTTAAGCATTGCATTTTGCATACTTGAAAATCATGAACTACGGTTAAGCATTGTAAAATTGAGTCGCAAGTGGAAAAAGGTGTAACATCTGAAACACAACGTTTACTTTTGATATAACAGAGAGGTGAATGTAGAGGAGGCACCTAGAAAGACTTGAACTGTGCGTGGAGCGAGTGTTTTTGGGAAAAATACGCCAAAAAAAGATATTCTTGTTTCAACAAAGATCGTTCTGGCATGAATAAGTTTCCACATTAAGGAAGTCTCGACTACTGACATAA
Organism: Schistocerca piceifrons; assembly: GCF_021461385.2. Lineage (NCBI taxonomy): Eukaryota > Metazoa > Arthropoda > Insecta > Orthoptera > Acrididae > Schistocerca > Schistocerca piceifrons. Next base: position 438,824,824 of record NC_060138.1, read on the forward strand.
GTGACAGATTACCATTTTACCATCATGCGACATTTGCATTCAACAGGCAAAGTTCAGAAGTCTGGTGTAGGAGCACTGCATGCTCTAATTCGAAACAACAAAAATTAACGGAGTGACTATTATTGAACGTCATCAGGCCGCTCATTGAGCATTCTTATGCAGTACTGTTACTGGTGACGTGTTATGATGCCTTTATCGTTAACTTCATAAGAAGAAATGAAAGGCTGAGCCCCACCAAAAGACGTAGACTAAAGTGTAGTGTGAACATAATATTTTACATCTGATAACTCCAAAAGTGTGTTTAGGGCTACGAATTCTGCCCCAAGGGGTGTGTGCAACACAGTTGGAATTTGTTGTCAACAACTGAGACACCTTTCGGTCGCAGTGTAAGAAAGTCGAGCAACAAAACTACATCACCTATGCTACTGCATGATAACTCATTCTGTTGATTTGAGAAACAGAGCTATCCAGGAGATTGATAGGAAAGTCGTCTCTCAGGCACTTGTATTGATAGGGAAGTCCTCTCTCAAGCACTTGTCCCTCTCGTCATATATTCGTCAAATATTACCTTTCCCGCTCTTCATCGATCAACCGTCAAGGCAATTCATTTCTAGACGAAAATACTCTTTAAAACTACTATGGTTTAATGACATCGTTAAAACAAGTAGGTTTCTACGGGCGTAGAATTTGTAAACTACTGTTGCATTATCACATTGTTGTAGGTATCGTGAAAAAAAATTCAGTTGCTGTTAAATTTCTCTTTGATGATTACTGTTGCGTTTAGTAAACTAATGGAAAATGCAAATAAAATATTCACTTTACTAATACAAATTAAATTCAGCTTACTACAGAAACATCACGACGGCAGTCTATCTTAATAAAGCATTAAGTTCAAAAATGGTTCAAAGATCTCTGACCACTATGGGACTTAACTTCTGAGGTCATCAGTCCCCTAGAACTTAGAACTAGTGAAACCTAACTAACCTAAAGACATCACACACATCCATGCCTGAGGCAGGATTCGAATCTGCAACCCTACGGTCGCGCGGTTCCAGACTGTAGCAAAGCATTAAGTGTCTGTAAGACGATTGATCCTATTTTAACACGAATTAGTAGGATATTACCGAATTTTGACTTTGAAAAGATCTGTATTTACTTCATTTCCTGTATCATTCGCAAGTATTATGACAATATGGCATTTCATAGATAAAATTATGTATACACAACAACAAAAAATACGTCGGCAGAAAACAAAACTGGCATTATGAAATTGACAGTAAGGGTTACTGAAAGTGCCAAGACGAATTTTTCTCGAGCGCTGTCTTACGATTCCCTTACTGAGTTTGTATGTGCCTGCTTGTAGCTCTACTACAAAAGAATAGAAAGTCTGGCTTTCAGCGAGTCTAGAAAGGCGAACGACTGCAGCTTGCACCTGGTAGCCAAGCATACCTGAGAAATGGTATTTTCCTAAAGTGGGAAGACATTCTTTTGTGGTTGAATTGTTGGCAAATATCAGTCAGACGTGTGCCGTTGGTCTAAGCGTTTCGGTATGTTGAATTTGTACGAATGATTTTTCTACAGGATTTTTCTGTCCCAAATAGAGAGTTGAAGTCTCCCTTTAGTATTTTCACGTCATCTTGGTGAATTTTGCTCATAGTATTTTCGAGTGTGTTCCAGAATTTCTCGACATTTTTGGTGTTTTTCTTATTTTCGATGTTGGTGGGGCCATGTGCATTGATGAGCGTATATTTTTTACTGGGGCTCTGAATGAGCCTAGTCATAAGTCGATTGTTGATGGATGTGATTTCTTTGACAGAGTTGATGATAGATCTGTGTTCGAGAAAAGCAATGCTGACGATTGGTACTCCTTTCGCTACCTTTTGTTGTATTTTGAAGATGCAATGGTTTCCGTAATGCAAGGTTTCACTGTCAGTTAGTCGTGGTTCGTGAAGAGCAAGGATGAGAATTTGTTGTTGGTCGATTTCTTTTGTGAGATTATTTACTTTTCGTGCTTGGATGAATGTACCGATGTTTCGTTTTCAAACGCATGTTTTCTGCATGTAGAGAAATTTACCAGAGATCTTCAATATTCTCTGCCGTGCTAACCTGGCCTCCCCAGAATCCAAAATTACAAATGCCGCCTGTGGACAGTTTGCACAGTTCATGTTTGCTTGTGTTTCATTGGTTTGGCCTGGGTGATTCCAGGACCGGACAGGACCAGAGGGTGTTGACGCCTTTGGTAGCAAATATTTTCAGCCGAGCTCATTGAGCTAACAGACGGTGACCAGAGTAGCGGTGGTTTTCACTCAGACGTGCGTGGATTTTACTTGATTTCCTCGGTACCTCCCATATGGGGGAGGATTTCCGCCATCGGCCCCACGGGATTATTATTATTATTATTATTATTATTGTCAATATGTCATCAGCAAATCCGATGTGGTGCATCTTCCCACCACTGAAACAGATGTGTATTGTTCGACTCAGTATTTTCATCACATAAATATGGGTTATAATTACGTTACACTGCTGCTAGTAGACATATTTCGCACTTTTTCTTGGGCAGTTGCTACCTGTTACTCCATCATAGGAATTTATGTGCGCAGCATTGTTGCAATACAGATGTTCAAATTATCCGAGTTCTGTAATTTCATTTCGATACCAGGTCGTTCTAATCGGATTCAGCCAGTCAGGCTTAATGTGGATATCCGAATACGACCCTCATCATTTGATAGACTGGGAACCACATTCTTAATCGGACGGTTGAACCTAGGTCACTTATTTATGACAGGGCCTGAATTCTTAAACACTGTGAAAAATAATAATACAATGTGCTTATTACTAATATTTTATTTAAATATAAATATATGAACGAACGAGATTATTTACAGGAGCAGAGCTCCATCCATCATAGCAGAGCAGAGCGAGATTGGTTTCAGGGCCAAGAGAGGATAAAGTTGTTGCCGTTTGTTCCGCGATCACCGAACATCAACCAGATAGAGAGTATGTGGGCAGAGGTAACAAGGTCATTGCCATGTGGACCTACAAATGCAAGCGACCTTTGGACGAATATAGAAAACGTATGGTGGGAAGTAAACCATCACACTACACTGTCGACGACTTAATGAAAACAATGCCCCTACGCCTTCGAGAAATCTTACGTAATGATCGTGGGTGGGTTGGTTCTACATCTACATCTACACTCCGCAACCCACCGAACGGAGTGTGGCGGAGGGCACTTTACGTGCCACTGTCATTACCTCCCTTTTCTGTTCCAGTCGCGTATGGTTCGCGGGAAGAACGACTGTCTGAAAGCCTCCGTGCGCGCTAGAATCTCTCTAATTTTACATTCGTGATCTCCTCGGGAGGTATAAGTAGGGGGAAGCAATACATTCGATACCCCATCCAGAAAGTATACTCGTCCACAAAACCCATGTGAACAATTATCTGATAGCCGGTCAAGCTTTGCTTTGTCGCAGCTCTTTAGATACAAGTCCATTTACTTTCAGTCTCCTCCTTACAATTCTTGCGATGCAAGGTAATTGAAAAATCTCATCCACTTGACGCCAACTGAGGAATTGACTGGTGCATGTGTTGTTAAACACACAGTAGTTGTCACCCTCAATGGAATCAATGACTGACTCTGTGTGTGTGTGTGTGTGTGTGTGTGTGTGTGTGTGTGTGTGTGTGTGTGTGTGTGTGTTTTCGTGTTGACGCACAATCTGAATCAATACTATTAACACTAGAGAGACAAACAACAATAAATATTCCATCAAATACGACTGTAAAGTATTTTAACGCGATGGGAAGTTACAAACTGAATTTTTACCCAACCCACGACCTGCATATTACGTTACGTTAAGTAAGACGTATTAACTCCATAGTATCGTTAGCAGAGACAGTGCGCTCTTGTTGTCGAGGCTCGCGACAAGTGCAGCGATTAGCAGTGCCCAATGCCTCCGCGATTTGTTTATGTTGGCTGAGCGTGGACACTGCAGCAGACGCTTCGCCATAAACAGAATGAAGTCACCTTGGCTCTGACTGCAGTGAGCAGATATCACTGCCTGCGTGTTCGTATAGTGACCAACGTGAGACTCTACTCACAGATGCCATGGGGCAATCGCAACGGGTATCATGTCATTGGTCATCAGAATATTAACCAGTGATTAAATGTCCACTCTATTTGAAACCCAAGAAAATAGGAACCTTCTCACAAAGGAATGTGAGGTGATATCAAAATTTATCCAACATACAAAAATTAACTGCAGGGCTTTCATGTATGCAGTAGTAGCACACAAGGAAACATTATGTCTTGGAAGCGTATATTTCATTTCCTCTTCTCATATTAACACCCTTGTTTTAGTATGAAGTGAGAAAAAAACATGAAAAACTAAAGTTCCTGAGATGCATATCAGTTATTTCCCCTCTCATATCATAACTTTTATTTTAGTATGAAGTAAATAAACAAACAGTTTAAGTTTGTGAAGCATAATATGACACAAGAATCTTAACGTAGGCGCTATCGGAGACGCAAAAAGCAGGGAGCTGTCCATTCTTTTGTCCGACAGTCTGTCTCCTTTCATGCATTACACCCGCTGGGCGATTCTTATTTAAGGACTCGTGGGCATCAAGTTCTTCAGCAGAACAAGCCTTATGTTATTGTGCTAATTACGGTATGGAAAAAATGCAACAAATACGATTTCTCCTAAAGCAGTGTTGATATTTGCAAATGTCTGTATTCAGCAATGACTGCCAGCTGCCATAACACTTCACAGAATCTATGGGCAGGCAACACAACTGTGCGTGCTCTTCAGATTTCATTCAGTAACACGTCAGGAGATGGATGGAAACGTCAAATTAACGTCGCTTTCCGAGTCGTATTCAATCCAGAATGAGGTGTTATTAAGGTAGTTGAGCGTTCTAGCAGTTACACTTTTATAATTCCCATATGAATATTCCGATAGCCAAAAGAACCCGTTAATGTGAAACTATCTGGAACTGCATTAATATCAAACTGCAAGAACTTGAGACAATACGTGGACTCTTCTCTTCGCTGGGTGAAATATTACTGTTATTTACCATTTTCTCCGTCCTAGGCGTAATGCAAATGGAACTTCAGAGGCGCTTTCCGCTGTTCTTGACAAACATCAGCAACTTTTAATCACTGCGAATTACAACTGCGTGATGATATGGCTCAGGTTGTCAGTAGTTGTGGTGGTGTTATGCTGTCAACCTGCTTACAGTAACGTTAATGGTGGCACACATACTTTAGCGCTGACTACCTACTTAAGTAAAGATAGTGTTGTGGCGTCGTCGCTTCTCTTTATTTGGCCTCACCTTGAGTAATCCGATTTAACGAACATAGTACTCCATGCGCGGGCTGCTAATGATCCAGAATGACTACAGAGATCATCTTGCGGGTATTACATTAAGTCTGCAATGAACTGCTTAACAAATATTACCCTCAGCTATGCAGCTGGAATGACTCATTACATAGGTAGTCTATGTTGCACTTGGTTAAGGGATCAGTTCGGTGCAACCCTGCTTCTACTGTTCGTAAATACTTATATACTTCATAAATGGTTCAAATGGCTCTGAGCATTATGGGACTTAACTTCTGAGGTCATCAGTCCACTAAACATAGAACTACTTAAACCTAACTAACCTAATGACATCAGACACATCCATGCCCGAGACAGGATTCGAACCTGCGTCTGTAGCGGTCGCGCGGTTCCAGACTGTTGCGCCTAGAACTGCTCGGCCACCCCGGGCGGCATACTTGTATACTGACCATTCGTTATTTGTCTAAATATGAACTACAATCTGATTCGCATATATATGACGTGAGTGAGCGCCGGCACAAAGCAATGACTAAGGGTTGGATGCCGTTGAAGTTCCGTTACCCTGATGGAAACACAAATGTTCGCAAATCACCTCTATTGCCTCAAAAAACAATTGCATCTTAAATATCGAAGGACCGACGTCGACACTGTCACGGCGCGTTGAAATACAGCTAAGACGGCAGATTAATATTTGTGACCGACTGGGCTTCGATCCTGAGCCTCCTGCTTACTAGACAGACATGCTGATCACTGCACTATTTTTTTTCTAAAAAAGTTTGAGAAGACTTTCAGCACCAGGTAGGCGGAGGCAAAGAGGGCCGGTGTCGAAGATCCGAGGCCTGGCCTCAATGCCTCCCTCATATCTGTCACTGAGCAGCTGCATTATTCCCATGTACTCCATGTTTGCACCCATATATACCTTTAAATTGTGGAACAAAATTGAAGTAGTAATTAAGGTAAAATAAATTACAGATTTCCGCCTCCAATGGCGTGCGTTCCTTGTAGAACATAACTTATAACAGTGAAAACGGTGGCGGAAAAAGACATAACAAACATTCATTCAGAAATATATTCACAATTTAAGCTATTTTGCACTTGATGCATATGAGGTCTATAAGGAAGCCATATATTTTTCCACAAATGAAAAAAATTTCGGAGCCGGTGGGATTTTGCCAAATTAGAACAGTTCGGATTTTAGAACCAACCTAAAAGAATATTCCAGGAATAAAAAAAGTGAAAGAATAGTATTCTGCTTCTAATCAAAAAAACTGCCAATCTCTTCGTAGCCCACATAAAGCAATAGATAAAAAATTTTTATACCATTCCTTATATTTTTTATTCTTCTTCAGCGTAAAATGTTCTTCTGTAATATAAAACATGTACTCTTCTAAGTTCTGTTTGTTACGACGTAAAACACAAACTGTCCCAGAAGCCACGAATAACTGTTATTCTTTGCGGACGAGTAACATTTCTAGTTGGGTTGTAAAGCTTCAGTTATCGGTATGACTTTCTGCGGTTCTGTTGATAGTGCTAATTTCTTCCTAGTCCAGTTCCAAATTCTTATTCTATTTTTACATAAGGAGATGTGCCCTACAGTTTCTACAAGCCGACATTTGTCTCAGTATGGAGATGGTTTCAATTTGATTTTCCATAATCGTTCCGGTGATGGTATGGTTTCGTCCACAACATCGCACCATACGGCACTGACTCTAGTTGGTAGAATTTAATTGTTGATATTTTTCTGATGTTCCTCCAGTTTTTTGTAGGTTAATTTACCGGAATTGGTTTGTGAAGACGACGTGTGGTAATATAATCGTAGACGGTCCTAGTGTTTGTTTGTGCTGGTGGAAGTCTTATACAGCTCCAATCGCCATAGTGCTTTCGGACGTAATCTAGGCTGGCATGCTACATTAACAGGACCGTTCCTATACCCAAGATCTAACGAGAGGAACAGAAGTTTCGTGATGCCTGTCTTAGTGGCGTGTATTAGTTTATAAGCACGTCTTTAATTACAAGTCCTCCATTTTGCCTCTGCAAAGTCGCCGTGTGGAGGGATACTTTGAAAATATTTTGTTTCCACACATACCAAGAGGCTACAGCTAATATTTTATGTGCAGTGACCTGCAGTATCGGTAAGACTGCTGCGACATGATATATTTTGCTAAGTATGTATGTATTTATAAAGTGAACTTTCTGCAATCGGTCTAACAATCGCATGTCATGGTCCTTCAACAAGGTTCCGATGACATTAAGTTTCCGCTCCCAATTGTTCGTGGCCATGCGCTTGGGATTCGGCCTTAACCTCAAGCCGAGTTGGAGTCTCTCTTCAGTTACATCCAACCAGTGCGCACCTGTTGCACTATTGTAAGAACCGAGATGCAGGTTCATTCGGCTACAAGAATGCATATGTTCCTCCAGCATGACGGGGCTCCTGCACATTCTAGTCGTCAGGCGACACATTATCCAAATCTAACATTTCCCGGAAGGTGGATCATTAGATATGGGCACTATTCTTGGCCTTCAAGGTCCTCGGACCATATCTCTTTGGATTTTTGCCTGCGGGGATGGTTAAAGGTGAAGTCTACAAATAAAAAGTAAACCCAAGAGCCGATTTGATCGTTCGGTTTATGAATAGTGCACCCCTCATAAAAGAACGCAAAGACGACCTCAGTAAGGCTCCACGTGGTGTGATCAAGAGAAGTCAAATGTGCATTGAAGTTGGTTGGTGAATTTTTGAAATTAAACTTTGAATGTCCTCATTTACCTTTGCTTTGAGTTTGTTAGCGTTACGTACTAACAGCTGTATCTCTGTACTCAATAAAAAGTGAACGCATTTATATGGAATTTTTTTCGTCTGTACTACCATCTGCTAAAATATCTACTATTCCTCCTGAAACACCCTGTATATGGATATATGTGTGGTGTCTATTCTTTCGGACATGTCCGAAAGAAAATGCTTCATGGCATTCTGCAACGACCTTCGATCTAGTTGCAGGGGCTGATACAGATTTCAGAGCTGCTTGGCTGTCTGAATAAAAGTAGATGCTACGATTTTTGTAGGGTCTACTCTAATTTTCCTCCGTGCACATGCTGACAGAAAAAAAACGTGTAATACTGTGGGCATCTTCCTTAAAGAGATTCTAGGCAGTGCACCAGACCTGGTACTTTCATCTGATTTCGACCTGTCAGTAAACCACTATATTATGTCTCCTGCACGGCGTTGTGGTTCGTTTTTCCACTGCTCCCTGCTTCCAACTGTTACATGGCAAAGTTTATTGAAACAGCTAGAAGTTATTGTGTAGTTAGTCGGCGTTTCCCCAGCCATCGCCTTACTGATTTGGGATTCCGTATATTCTAACTATATCCAGTTATTTCCAATTTTTAGCCTTTATGTCCCTGCCGCTGCCTCCATTTTAAGCCACAGGTGTAAGGCGGGCATCTCTAGTATGATATCCATTCCAAGAGTGGATATCCTGTTAATTCCATCTGTTTGTGAAAGCAGGCCAGTCTCTGCACATTGCCAGACTCCCTATCAGCCACCTTCTGTTCGACTTTGTTCATATTATAGGCCAATAAATTACCATTGGTCGTTTTGCAGGGATGTATATCTAGTATGTACTGGGTTTAGACCCCAGTTTACACTACAGCAGCTTCTAGTGCTTGTAAGATTATCTTTCGCAGTCGAAAATATTCTTTATGTGTGGTGTTCATAATAGTTTTCCATCCAGGGCTACCTTTAGATACTCTACAACCCTCTCTAAAGTTTCATCGAGAAACATAATTTTTCAGTATGTGTGCTGGACATGCTTCCCCATAAATAATACTACACCAATTTTCGTGGGGCTCGTATTTAAATACTTTTTCACAATGTTCAGTGCACATAGGTTTAACAGTACTAGTAAATTTTCTAAGTCTTACTGTGAATAGATCGTCTCCTTATTCTTTTCAATAGTAGTCTCCCGCATTCAGCTCATATGAGTTCATCCACCACTAGGTTCTTCATCTCTAACCATTTACTCGAAGGTCGTATTACTCGACTTCCAGGAAGAGACAGAGAGCATCCAGAAAGGGTAGTGCTTTTTCCACTTCCCGACAATTTGGTGAAGTGTTACGTCACATGATTTGCTTTGCAAGTATTATGAAAATGTGGCAGTTCATAGATAATATTGTGTATTCACAACAACAAAAAACATGTCGGCAGAAAACAAAAACGTGGCATTATGAATTTAGCAGTACCTCAAGGTTTTCGCTTTGAGACTAAGGGTTACTGAAAGAAGCAAGACCAATTTTGCTAGAGCGTTGTCTTAGGATTCCCTCACTGAATTTTTTGTAGCTCTGCTACAAAACAATTAAAAATCTAGCTTTCGGCGAAGCTCGAAAGGCGAACAGAGGCAGCATGCACCTGACAGGCAAGCACGTTACCCACGAGCTAGCGAATAGGCGCGGTGCCCATATACTTACTGACCTAGTAAGCGCTATGGCAGATAAACCGCAACATAAGAGGCGACAGTAGTTGTATTTCCCATGTGGAACGACTTTCGTGGACTCAAAAGGATTAACTGGTATTCTTATGCCACTTCTCAAGCGAAAATCACTCAGTATTAAATTGAAATGACACGATAATATCAAGTGAATTTAGCTGGATAGTTCTGTGCCATCAAGGAAGTAACTCGTCGGTCATAGAGTTGCCAAACATATTCTGCGCTGTTGACAAGTTTGTTATACCGCGAGGAAGGGTTCCAGCTGATGTGTTCTGTGAGTGACCTCGGAAGTGACTATAGCTTCGTTTCAATGTTGCGGGTGGCAAGGGCCGCAAGATCCTCATTATATGTCAATGAGTCTTATTCGCATTTCTGTAACTAGGTTTAGGGGCTAGAGTGCAATTACTTGTAATACATCGATGCACTGAATGCAAACTAAATGTCATAAATTAATAACTACGGCAATTATTTGTGTTTTACTGATTTAATCGGACAGAAACCTTGAAAGCGTATTCACCAGACGCGATTCACAGTTTTGGATCTTTTTAAGTGGTTGAGTTGGCAATGTATATTTCATGTACAATATTGTTATTGAGATCACTGTCATTGGCACATCCACCAGAAGACAGGCATGGCCTGGCTTATTGTTGTCAGCTTTCCTGACGGATATTCTGCCTTTGTTCGAAACGTGAAGACTTACGGTGAATTCGAACATTCCATATGGCGAAAATTTGATGTTTCTATTCTTCCAGCTCTAACATTCAAATAACGGTTACAATAAGCGGCAGAGAAGCGCCTGTGAATCAACAGTTAATAATGCAATCGTAATTTGTAGAATCTGACAAATTCCATCTGTCATCTGATAATTGTGAAAAACTACTTTTTTCATCTTCAAAGCACCACAGTATGAACTCAAGGGTTTCATAGGATACCTATACTTAATTTCGTTGTGATCGTTTTCAATGACAGTACGGGAGGAGCAAAACCATCTGATTTGAAACATACTTTCCCAGCGGGATTTGAATCTTTGGCTACAGTTGCAGTAGCACGTCCAGCGATGTATCAAGAATGTGAGCAACCACTCATTGCTATAGTATAGGCTAGGGCAGAGAGAAGCAGGTTTCCGACAAAGTAAACGATGAGAGACACTGTCGCTGTCACTTATTAAACAGGAATTGTTCAGAAAATTACAACTATATCTAGTGAAATGAGTAGGTCGATGCAGCTCCAGTCCGGCACTATCACTGAGTTGCCAAACATTTTCCGAATAGCACTTAAGATAATAATGTGTGTGTGTGTGTGTGTGTGTGTGTGTGTGTGTGTGTGTGTGTGTGTGTGTGTGTGTGTGTGTCTGTTCTTTCGGACATTTCCGAAAGAACAGACACTACGAATCGAAATAGACAGCCTTGTTAATCAATTAAAGATTGAAGGACAGATGTCCAATCTGTCATGCGCATTAAACTAGAACAACGGCGTCAGACGAAAATTTGTGCCTGATCAGGTTCGAACCCAGATTCGTAGTGTCTTTCCTTTCGGACATTCCCGAAAGAGCCGCGCATGTGGTATGCGGCAAAGATGGGAATTTGCGTCTGAGGAGGAGCGTGTGTAGATAGGTGCAGAAAAGTGGTTGGCTGCTGCGTCCCGACGGTGCCCACCGTCGGTCGGAGGTTCGAGTCCTCCCTCCGGCATGGGTGTATGTGTGTGTGTGTTGTCCATAGCGTAAGTTAGTTTAAGTTAGATTAAGTAGTGTGTCAGCTTAGGGACCGATGACCTAAGCAGCTTGGTCTCATAAGTTCTTACAACGAATTTACAAAATTTTAAATCCAAAATACTGCATCTCGGTTCTTAAAATAGTGCAATAGGTGCGCACTGGTTAGCTGTAACTGAAGAGAGACTCCAACTCAGATTGTGGTTAAGAGCGCAATAACTTAAATTGTCAATATATTTCTGTATGGATGTTTGTTATGTATTTTTCCGCCACCCTTTTCACTGTTATAAGTTATGTTCTACAAGGAACGCACGCCATTGGAGGCGGAAATCTGTAATTTATTTTACCTTAATTACTACTTCAATTTTGTTCCACAATTTAAAGGTATATATGGGTGCAAACATGGAGTACATGGGAATAATGCAGCTGCTCAGTGACAGGTATGAGGGAGGCATTGAGGCCAGGCCTCGGATCTTCGACCCCTGCCCTCTTTGCCTCCGCCTACCTGGTGCTGAAAGTCTTCTCAAACTTTTTTAGAAAAAAAATAGTGCAGTGATCAGCATGTCTGTCTAGTAAGCAGGAGGCTCAGGATCGAAGCCCAGTCGGTCACAAATATTAATCTGCCGTCTTAGCTGTATTTCAACGCGCCGTGACAGTGTCGACGTCGGTCCTTCGATATTTAAGATGCAATTGTTTTTTGAGGCAATAGAGGTGATTTGCGAACATTTGTGTTTCCATCAGGGTAACGGAACTTCAACGGCATCCAACCCTTAGTCATTGCTTTGTGCCGGCGCTCACTCACGTCATATATATGCGAATCAGATTGTAGTTCATATTTAGTCAAATAACGAATGGTCAGTATACAAGTATGCCGCCCGGGGTGGCCGAGCAGTTCTAGGCGCAACAGTCTGGAACCGCGCGACCGCTACAGACGCAGGTTCGAATCCTGCCTCGGGCATGGATGTGTCTGATGTCATTAGGTTAGTTAGGTTTAAGTAGTTCTATGTTTAGTGGACTGATGACCTCAGAAGTTAAGTCCCATAATGCTCAGAGCCATTTGAACCATTTATGAAGTATATAAGTATTTACGAACAGTAGAAGCAGGGTTGCACCGAACTGATCCCTTAACCAAGTGCAACATAGACTACCTATGTAATGAGTCATTCCAGCAGCATAGCTGAGGGTAATATTTGTTAAGCAGTTCATTGCAGACTTAATGTAATACCCGCACGATGATCTCTGTAGTCATTCTGTATCATTAGCAGCCCGCGCATGGAGTACTATGTTCGTTAATTCGGATTACTCAAGCTGAGGCCAAATAAAGAGAAGCGACGACGCCACAACACTATCTTTACTTAAGTAGGTAGTCAGCGCTAAATTATGTGTGCCACCATTAACGTTACTGTAAGCAGGTTGACAGCATAACACCACCACAACTACTGACAACCTGAGCCATATCATCACGCAGTTGTAATTCGCAGTGATTAAAAGTTGCTGATGTTTGTCAAGAACAGCGGAAAGCGCCTCTGAAGTTCCATTTGCATTACGCCTAGGACGGAGAGAATGGTAAATAACAGTAACATTTCACACAGCGAAGAGAAGAGTCCACGTATTGTCTCAAGTTCTTGCAGTTTGATATTAATGCAGTTCCAGATAGTTTCACACTAACGGGTTCTTTTGGCTATCGGAATACTCATATGGGAATTATAAAAGTGTAATTGCTAGAGAGCCGGCCGAAGTGGCCGTGCGGTTATAGGCGCTGCAGTCTGGAACCGCAAGACCGCTACGGTCGCAGGTTCGAATCCTGCCTCGGGCATGGCTGTTTGTGATGTCCTTAGGTTAGTTAGGTTTAACTAGTTCTAAGTTCTAGGGGACTAATGACCTCAGCAGTTGAGTCCCATAGTGCTCAGAGCCATTTTTTTTGTAATTGCTAGAACGCTCAACTACCTTAATAACACCTCATTCTGGATTGAATACGACTCGGAAAGCGACGTTAATTTGACGTTTCCATCCATCTCCTGACGTGTTACTGAATGAAATCTGAAGAGCACGAACAGTTGTGTTGCCTGCCTATGGATTCTGTGAAGTGTTATGGCAGCTGGCAGTCATTTGCAAATATCCCCACTGCTTTAGGAGGAATCGTATTTGCTGCATTTTTTCCATACCGTAATTAGCACAATAACATAAGGCTTGTTCTGCTGAAGAACTTGATGCCCACGAGTCCTTAAATAAGAATCGCCCAGCGGGTGTAATGCATGAAAGGAGACAGACTGTCGGACAAAAGAATGGACAGCTCCCTGCTTTTTGCGTCTCCGATAGCGCCTACGTTAAGATTCTTGTGTCATATTATGCTTCACAAACTTAAACTGTTTGTTTATTTACTTCATACTAAAATAAAAGTTATGATATGAGAGGGGAAATAACTGATATGCATCTCAGGAACTTTAGTTTTTCATGTTTTTTTCTCACTTCATACTAAAACAAGGGTGTTAATATGAGAAGAAAAAAATGGTTCAAATGGCTCTGAGCACTATGGGACTCAACCGCTGAGGTCATTAGTCCCCTAGAACTTAGAACTAGTTAAACCTAACTAACCTAAGGACATCACAAACATCCATGCCCGAGGCAGGATTCGAACCTGCGACCGTAGCGGTCTTGCGGTTCCAAACTGCAGCGCCTTTAACCGCACGGCCACTTCGGCCGGCAATATGAGAAGAGGAAATGAAATATACGCTTCCAAGACATAATGTTTCCTTGTGTGCTACTACTGCATACATGAAAGCCCTGCAGTTAATTTTTGTATGTTGGATAAATTTTGATATCACCTCACATTCCTTTGTGAGAAGGTTCCTATTTTCTTGGGTTTCAAATAGAGTGGACATTTAATCACTGGTTAATATTCTGATGACCAATGACATGATACCCGTTGCGATTGCCCCATGGCATCTGTGAGTAGAGTCTCACGTTGGTCACTATACGAACACGCAGGCAGTGATATCTGCTCACTGCAGTCAGAGCCAAGGTGATTTCATTCTGTTTATGGCGAAGCGTCTGCTGCAGTGTCCACGCTCAGCCAACATAAACAAATCGCGGAGGCATTGGGCACTGCTAATCGCTGCACTTGTCGCGAGCCTCGACAACAAGAGCGCACTGTCTCTGCTAACGATACTACGGAGTTAATACGTCTTACTTAACGTAACGTAATATGCAGGTCGTGGGTTGGGTAAAAATTCAGTTTGTAACTTCCCATCGCGTTAAAATACTTTACAGTCGTATTTGATGGAATATTTATTGTTGTTTGTCTCTCTAGTGTTAATAGTATTGATTCAGATTGTGCGTCAACACGAAAACAAACACACACACACACACACACACACACACACACACACACACACACACAGTCAGTCAGTCATTGATTCCATTGACGGTGACAACTACTGTGTGTTTAACAACAAATGCACCAGTCAATTCCTCAGTTGGCGTCAAGTGGATGAGATTTTTCAATTACCTTGCATCGCAAGAATTGTAAGGAGGAGACTGAAAGTAAATGGACTTGTATCGAAAGAGCTGCGACAAAGCAAAGCTTGACCGGCTATCAGATAATTGTTCACATGGGTTTTGTGGACGAGTATACTTTCTGGATGGGGTATCGAATGTATTGCTTCCCCCTACTTATACCTCCCGAGGAGATCACGAATGTAAAATTAGAGAGATTCTAGCGCGCACGGAGGCTTTCAGACAGTCGTTCTTCCCGCGAACCATACGCGACTGGAACAGAAAAGGGAGGTAATGACAGTGGCACGTAAAGTGCCCTCCGCCACACACCGTTCGGTGGGTTGCGGAGTGTAGATGTAGATGTAGAACCAACCCACCCACGATCATTACGTAAGATTTCTCGAAGGCGTAGGGGCATTGTTTTCATTAAGTCGTCGACAGTGTAGTGTGATGGTTTACTTCCCACCATACGTTTTCTATATTCGTCCAAAGGTCGCTTGCATTTGTAGGTCCACATGGCAATGACCTTGTTACCTCTGCCCACATATTCTCTATCTGGTTGATGTTCGGTGATCGTGGAACAAACGGCAACAACTTGATCCTCTCTTGGCCCTGAAACCAATCTCGCTCTGCTCTGCTATGATGGATGGAGCTCTGCTCCTGTAAATAATCTCGTTCGTTCATATATTTATATTTAAATATAATATTAGTAATAAGCACATTGTATTATTATTTTTCACAGTGTTTAAGAATTCAGGCCCTGTCATAAATAAGTGACCTAGGTTCAACCGTCCGATTAAGAATGTGATTCCCCAGACTATCAAATGATGAGGGTCGTATTCGGATATCCACATTAAGCCTGACTAGCTGAATCCGATTAGAACGACCTGGTATCGAAATGAAATTACAGAATTCGGATAATTTGAACATCTGTATTGCAACAATGCTGCGCACATAAATTCCTATGATGGAGTAACAGGTAGCAACTGCCCAAGAAAAAGTGCGAAATATGTCTACTAGCAGCAGTGTAACGTAATTATAACCCATATTTATGTGATGAAAATACTGAGTCGAACAATACACATCTGTTTCAGTGGTGGGAAGATGCACCACATCGGATTTGCTGATGACATAATAATAATAATAATAATAATAATCCCGTGGGGCCGATGGGGGAAATCCTCCCCCATATGGGTGGTACCTAGGAAATCAAATAAAATCCACGCACGCCTGAGTGAAAACCACCGCTACTCTGGTCACCGTCTGTTAGCTCAATGAGCTCGGCTGAAAATATTTGCTACCAAAGGCGTCAACACCCTCTGGTCCTGTCCGGTCCTGGAACCACCCAGGCCAAACCAATGAAACACAAGCAAACATGAACTGTGCAAACTGTCCACAGGCGGCAGTTGTAATTTCGGATTCTGGGGAGGCCAGGTTAGCACGGCAGAGAATATTGAAGATCTCTGGTAAATTTCTCTACATGCAGAAAACATGCGTTTGAAAACGAAACATCGGTACATTCATCCAAGCACGAAAAGTAAATAATCTCACAAAAGAAATCGACCAACAACAAATTCTCATCCTTGCTCTTCACGAACCACGACTAACTGACAGTGAAACCTTGCATTACGGAAACCATTGAATCTTCAAAATACAACAAAAGGTAGCGAAAGGAGTACCAATCGTCAGCATTGCTTTTCTCGAACACAGATCTATCATCAACTCTGTCAAAGAAATCACTCCCATCAACAATCGACTTATGACTAGGCTCATTCAGAGCCCCAGTAAAAAATATACGCTCATCAATGCACATGGCCCCACCAACATCGAAAATAAGAAAAACACCAAAAATGTCGAGAAATTCTGGAACACACTCGAAAATACTATGAGCAAAATTCACCAAGATGACGTGAAAATACTAAAGGGAGAC
This sequence comes from Schistocerca piceifrons, assembly GCF_021461385.2. NCBI lineage: Eukaryota > Metazoa > Arthropoda > Insecta > Orthoptera > Acrididae > Schistocerca > Schistocerca piceifrons. Next base: position 438,841,777 of record NC_060138.1, read on the forward strand.
TTCAACTCTCTATTTGGGACAGAAAAATCCTGTAGAAAAATCATTCGTACAAATTCAACATACCGAAACGCTTAGACCAACGGCACACGTCTGACTGATATTTGCCAACAATTCAACCACAAAAGAATGTCTTCCCACTTTAGGAAAATACCATTTCTCAGGTATGCTTGGCTACCAGGTGCAAGCTGCAGTCGTTCGCCTTTCTAGACTCGCTGAAAGCCAGACTTTCTATTCTTTTGTAGTAGAGCTACAAGCAGGCACATACAAACTCAGTAAGGGAATCGTAAGACAGCGCTCGAGAAAAATTCGTCTTGGCACTTTCAGTAACCCTTACTGTCAATTTCATAATGCCAGTTTTGTTTTCTGCCGACGTATTTTTTGTTGTTGTGTATACATAATTTTATCTATGAAATGCCATATTGTCATAATACTTGCGAATGATACAGGAAATGAAGTAAATACAGATCTTTTCAAAGTCAAAATTCGGTAATATCCTACTAATTCGTGTTAAAATAGGATCAATCGTCTTACAGACACTTAATGCTTTGCTACAGTCTGGAACCGCGCGACCGTAGGGTTGCAGATTCGAATCCTGCCTCAGGCATGGATGTGTGTGATGTCTTTAGGTTAGTTAGGTTTCACTAGTTCTAAGTTCTAGGGGACTGATGACCTCAGAAGTTAAGTCCCATAGTGGTCAGAGATCTTTGAACCATTTTTGAACTTAATGCTTTATTAAGATAGACTGCCGTCGTGATGTTTCTGTAGTAAGCTGAATTTAATTTGTATTAGTAAAGTGAATATTTTATTTGCATTTTCCATTAGTTTACTAAACGCAACAGTAATCATCAAAGAGAAATTTAACAGCAACTGAATTTTTTTTCACGATACCTACAACAATGTGATAATGCAACAGTAGTTTACAAATTCTACGCCCGTAGAAACCTACTTGTTTTAACGATGTCATTAAACCATAGTAGTTTTAAAGAGTATTTTCGTCTAGAAATGAATTGCCTTGACGGTTGATCGATGAAGAGCGGGAAAGGTAATATTTGACGAATATATGACGAGAGGGACAAGTGCTTGAGAGAGGACTTCCCTATCAATACAAGTGCCTGAGAGACGACTTTCCTATCAATCTCCTGGATAGCTCTGTTTCTCAAATCAACAGAATGAGTTATCATGCAGTAGCATAGGTGATGTAGTTTTGTTGCTCGACTTTCTTACACTGCGACCGAAAGGTGTCTCAGTTGTTGACAACAAATTCCAACTGTGTTGCACACACCCCTTGGGGCAGAATTCGTAGCCCTAAACACACTTTTGGAGTTATCAGATGTAAAATATTATGTTCACACTACACTTTAGTCTACGTCTTTTGGTGGGGCTCAGCCTTTCATTTCTTCTTATGAAGTTAACGATAAAGGCATCATAACACGTCACCAGTAACAGTACTGCATAAGAATGCTCAATGAGCGGCCTGATGACGTTCAATAATAGTCACTCCGTTAATTTTTGTTGTTTCGAATTAGAGCATGCAGTGCTCCTACACCAGACTTCTGAACTTTGCCTGTTGAATGCAAATGTCGCATGATGGTAAAATGGTAATCTGTCACTTATGTCAGTAGTCGAGACTTCCTTAATGTGGAAACTTATTCATGCCAGAACGATCTTTGTTGAAACAAGAATATCTTTTTTTGGCGTATTTTTCCCAAAAACACTCGCTCCACGCACAGTTCAAGTCTTTCTAGGTGCCTCCTCTACATTCACCTCTCTGTTATATCAAAAGTAAACGTTGTGTTTCAGATGTTACACCTTTTTCCACTTGCGACTCAATTTTACAATGCTTAACCGTAGTTCATGATTTTCAAGTATGCAAAATGCAATGCTTAACTGCAAGATGATAACTAGAACTTCAAAATCGAAAATGGCATTGATACATACACTGACAGCGTGGCGCCGCGTTCACATGGGCGGCGCCAGATTTCAGGCGGCGGGTGGCGTCTGGCCGGTGGCCGGTAGCCGCTGCAGCGCGAGGAAACGCTCGAGCGTAAGCTGTTATGATCGCGACGCAGCCACGAGCTGTCCTACGGACTTGTTTCTGGAATACTTGTTATTGCGGGTGGTAGAATGTTAAGCGAATTGTCTTCGATGTTCAATCAGACTCATAACTTTAGACCGAAATGTAAAAAAAAAAGGAAAAAAAAAAAACAGTTGGACGCGAACATGCGACTCTAAGTTTAGAATGCACGACGATTACCGCAAGACCACGGGCTCACTCCATCCAGACCACTTCGGAAGTAGAGAACACTTCCTCCTAACACTTCCCCATCTTACAGTGTTGCCAGATTGTGCAGATGGCCGGACTTAGAGTTGTCAGGGGCGGTCAGTTTTATTGGCCACCTTAAGTGAAAGACTCGGACATAGTCTCTGTGGCGGCCGGCCGCCGGTCAGATTTTATGTCTAAGACTCTACCTGTTACCATGTGGTGTGTACATGCAATGGAGAAGGCTTGCCCCCATCTGGTCTATATGTTAGTTCCTTACTGTCGTAGGTGGACATCAGTTGTATTACAGAGTGGCACCATCCCTAGTCTGGAAGTTTTTACGAAGTGCAGTATCAGTGAAGTATAGTGCTCCATTTCCTTTAAAAGGTTAAGAACAAGAGGGGCCACAACAAACTTGACATAATACACGGAGAAAACTTAACGGTTCATTCATAGATCGCAACAAAAATAGGAAGCTAATGATCAGCTGCCTGTGTCTACATAACATGCCTTATTTTCGTATAGCCCTTGAAAACGTACAAATTAATATGAAAAATAAGAGTCTTTCATCCTCATTTTTCAGTCTTTAACACGGACTATTAGTACTTTTCAAATAGTGGTCTCATCCCCGATTACAATATAATTTTTGGGCAGAATTCCAAAAATTAAAATCAGTGAGAGAAAAGAAGTGATTTTTTGTAGTAGTCAACCAGTTATCACTTTTCGAGAAAATTCTTTACATTTACGAAGCGCATACCGTTGAAGTCAATTTTCTAACCCGTTGAAATAGTTATAAATGCGGTAAATAATCCCCTTTGCCTGCGTTTGAAGCACTTCAAATTTCATGCCATCACCTGACATTTTTTAAAATCGCACTTAAACATTTACAAATACAATTCACAGCTGCTACAAGAAAAAGAAAACAAAACAAAAAACTGTCAGTTGGATGAATAATTCGGTTGTCGCGAAATACGGCAACAGCGCAGCTTGTAGGAACGATATTCTCGCTGTCTAGCTGTAACTCGCTGCTAGCCGGTTGGAAATTGAATGAATAGTATTGGCTGCTATCCAGGTACAACTGTATATTTATGTGGCACTATATCACGGGATAATTATATATTTTCATTTTTATAAGTATATTTTATGATTTTGGTCGTGGTGGCTTTAAATATTGTGGGCTAGCATGAGACTTTTAACTTATACCGCGATAACACTCGTACGGACATCGGCTGCCCCGAAGTATGTACGGTATAATATTTTTTAAACACAACGCGCGACTCGCCGCCCTCTAATAAATGGTTTGCATGAGCGCTGCTATTTAGAAAAGAAAATATGCGTATTCTTAAGCAAACTGTAATTATTAATGTGTGTCTCAGAGGCCACTGGTTATTTATGTACCAAATGTCACAAAGATTAACTGAGATATTGCGGAGCTTATTGAATGGAATGATTTTCAATATTTCTTCATTATTTGCATGGCAAAAATGGAGAGAATCTCATCGGCCGTTAAGCGGCGAACTTGAAATGTACTGAACTCATTCAGTGCAGTGAATTTCAGTAAATGAAATCTACTCTTTTTAACATTTAAATTAATGAAAGACCAAAATTGAGAAGTCTCTCGCATTTACATTTAATATTATGACATGAAATTTTAATTGACTAATACAGTCAGCGTAATTTCCGACTAAATCCTGCTAGGGGAGATGAGCTCCCTGCACTACGAAGTTCTGTAAAAAACTTCGTTAATGAAAATTAATGGTTGCGACCATGAGAGGTGACAATTAAGTCAATAATACACACTTTCTAATAACAATTATATTTTACTAAATTGCAACCAAACTTACAGTAAATATTATCCAGCGCTACAATGGCCTACGTTACACAGAGATTATACGAAAAAACGGTGTTTTGTTAGTTACATCGATATTTGTGTTTTGATAATAATAACTTACGTTCTTTACTATTTGTTATACATCACGCAGACGTACTTAGTCTTTAGATAATTTATATTTCACACGTCCCATAGCAAAAACTTCTTTTCCCTTACTCCAAACGTGCATTTATGTGACGTACCGTCACATGGGCCCCTTAGTGAGGGTGTACTTAATATGGTTTAATACGTTATGTACAGTCTCGCTGCCGTCTATCATCATTACTTAAGTGTTCAATTTTGCATGATTAAGGTAGGTACATTTGTGTTCAAGTCACAGTTACATGTATGGTTGTATTCGTACTATACCATTCGTATGTTTTAGATATGTTCCGATCTCATTATTTGGGTTGTACATGTATTTCTTCCAACCATATTTTGTATCAGGAATGCGAACAATCCGGAATCCTACAGACCCGGTACGATACGAATTTGCTTACGCTCCCCCATTTGGGTTACAGGCGTAATATATATTGTGGTGTCACCGCCAGACACCACACTTGCTAGGTGGTAGCTTAAATCGGCCGCGGTCCATTTAGTACATGTCGGACCCGCGTGTCGCCACTGTGTAATCGCAGACCTAGCGCCACCACCAAGGCAGGTCTCGTGATACGAGAGAGCACTCGCCCCAGTTGTACGAGAACCTAGCTACCGCCCAGTTGTACGAGAACCTAGCTACCGACCAGATGTACGAAGCCTTTCTCTCTCATTAGCCGAGAGACAGAATAGCCATCAGCTAAGTTAATGGCTACGAACTAGCAAGGCGCATTGGCCATACAGTGATTGAACTTAAAGTCTCCTGTGTATCGTCAAGATCGATGTACCACAATGATATTAAAGTTAAGTATTAAACCTGCTCCGTACTTTTCTTCCTAACATTAATTACGTATCCTGTTCCAGTACTTCACGCCCGTCTGCGTTAGTCTAGCTTGCCTTTTCAGCCATCTCAACTTCACGGTGTCGGCCCAGCTACCGACACAACATTGGCGACGAGGGAAAAGAGTTCTTTCTGATTGCTTACATTTAATTGTGTCATGGCTTCGCCACATTCTCCAGATGTACTGTCCGAATTTTATCGCTTGCAGAATCAGCAGACGCAGGCGTTATTGGATGCCCTTGGACAGCTCGTCCAGGGTCAACGTGCGCTGCAAACCGATGCGGCCGCAGCCGCTTCTTCGCTACCGCTGCCACTAAACGCTGTTGCACCTCCCTTTCGACCATACGTGGCAGCCGATGAGACCTGGCACGAGTGGTCTCGCCAGTTCAACTTTCATCTAGCAGCCTACAGAATTCAAGGTAAAGAGCGGCAGCCGTTTTTGCTTTCTTGTGTCGGTGTGTCCACATACCGTGTGATAGTGAAATTGTTTCCCCGACGCGACGTCGCAACTCTGTCCTACGAGGAAATTTTGTCTGCATTAGATGCCTATTTTAAAGAAACAGTTACTGTGGTTGCAAAACGGTATACGTTCTTTCGTACAAAACGTACGGCCGGTCAAACTAATAGGGAGTGGGTAGCAACATTGCAAGGACTTACTAGGGACTGTGCCTTTGAATGTGACTGTGGTCTTTCTTATTCAGACACAATGGTGCGTGATGCAATTGCACAGAACGTTTCTGATGTTCGCATACGGGAGCAAATTTTGAAACTAGTTAATCCCTCCCTTCAACAAGTGATAGACATATTGGATAGACAGGACACACTTGACTGTGCTCAGGAATCTTTTGAAACTTCGCCAGCCGTGTGTAACATTAACCGGCCCGCTGGACGCGCTGCGCGGCCCGGTAACCGGGCCTCGCGCACGTCCGCACAGCTGTCGCCGCGCGCTAAGCCACGTGTGCCGCGCCAGCCCACAAATGTAGTGAAATCGTGCCCGCGGTGTGCTACTAGACATTCGCGTGAACATTGCCCGTCACGCCAAGCTATTTGCTTTTTCTGCAATAAGAAAGGACATGTTCAAAGTGTTTGCCAGAAAAAGCTCAGATCAGACAATCACAATCATTCCAGGCCCTTTGCTTCGCGCCGGAATCGAACCAAGGACACTCAGGCTCGTGGACCTTCGCCTATGGACATTCATGTCGTTAATTCAGCTTCGTCCAGTGACACTTTCTCTAACAGTAACTGTGTTCGTCCCACAAAAACTGTGCGTCGACGTCGCCGGAAATCACGTCAATTAGCAAGTGATTCTGTACCAGTGTCTGTTCCAATTGCACAAAACAGTCGCTCTTGTCAGCAGGACAATAAACTTTTTGTGGACTTAGAATTTGAAGGCAAAGTGATACCATTTCAGCTCGATACCGGAGCTGCAGTTTCATTGCTCAATCATGACACGTACAAACAACTGGGCAAACCTCCGTTGCGTTCCGCAAATGTTAAGCTAACTACATATTCCGGACAGAAAATTCCTGTGTTAGGACAGTGCAGCCTTCTTGCAACATACAAGGGACAAACAAAACTTGTGTCATTTTACGTTCTTCGTTCTTCTTCTGCAGTGAACTTGTTTGGTCTCGATTTATTTCGGTTGTTTAACATGTCTATTGTAAATCAGGTCCTATCAGTGAATCAGACTGTGCCTACAGACAGTGTTTCTCGGCTGTGTGACGAATTTGCAGACATTTTTGCACCGGGCTTAGGTTGCGCTAAAAACTATGAAGCTCATTTAGAACTGAAGGTAAACGCGCAACCGAAATTTTTCAGGGCGCGCAATGTTCCCCACGCATTGCGTGATGAGGTCGCAAGAACGTTACACGATCTCGAATCACAGGGTGTAATTGAACGTGTGCAAGCTTCTCTCTGGGCCTCACCCTTAGTAATTTTGCCAAAACCTTCCGGAAAATTGAGACTTTGCGTGGACTTCAAGGCCACAGTGAATCCACAGCTAGTGACTGCTACTTTTCCTTTGCCCCGCCCGGAAGATCTTTTTGCTAAACTGTGCCCGGGAAAATATTTTTCAAAGTTGGACCTAGCCGATGCGTACTTGCAAATACCGGTGGACGACGAATCCCAGCGCGTATTGGTGGTTAACACGCATCTTGGATTGTACCGCTTCAAAAGACTGCCTTTCGGGTGTGCATCCGCCCCTGCCTTGTTTCAGCAATATTTACAAACTATTTGTGCGTCGGTCCCTACTGCAGCAAACTATCTGGACGATATAGTGATCTCCGGACAGACAGAAGAAGATCATCTTGCGAACTTACGAACATTATTTCAGGTCTTGCGGCAAAATGGTCTTCGCTTGAGGAAGGACAAATGTGTGTTTTTTTGCTCGTGACTTACCATACCTGGGACATGTCATTAATGCCCAAGGCATACATCCGAGTCCAGAGCACCTCCGTGCCATACAAGACTTGCCTTCCCCTCAAAATGTGAAACAGCTACAGAGTGTGTTGGGTAAAATTAATTATTACAATAAATATGTGCGCAATGCCTCTTCCATTTCAGCTCCGCTTCATCGCTTACGCCGTAAAGGTGTTCCGTTCGTCTGGACGACGGAATGTGAACGCGCCTTTCGCCAGTTGAAATCGGCGTTGCTTTCTAATACTTGCCTTACGCCATTCGATCCCCAGAAACCCCTTTTGTTGATGGTAGATGCATCGGATTTCGGGATCGGTGCTGTGCTTGCGCACAAAGTTGGCTCCCATGATCGCCCTATTGCCTTTGCGTGCAAATTGCTCTCGTCTGCGCAAAGAAATTATTCACAGATAGAGAAAGAAGCTTTGGCTCTCGTGTTTGGTGTTACTAAGTTCCATGATTTCTTGTATGGTCGTCACTTTACCATCATCACAGACCACAAACCTTTGACATCGCTTTTTCATCCGACCAAGCCTGTACCTCCACGTACAGCGCAGAAATTCATTCGCTGGTCTATTTTCCTCTCGCAGTACCACTACGATATCTTGTATCGGTCCACTGCTAAGCACGGAAACGCCGATGCGTTGTCCCGTTTGCCTGTTGCTGAGGATAAAGCATTCGATTCTTCCGAACTTGCTTGCATGTTCATTGATTCGGAAACCGATGAAGTGGTCGAATCGTTTCCGATTGATTTTCGTCGTGTCGCTACAGCCACAGCTGCTGACCCTGTCCTTGCTACTGTTTTACGTTTTGTTGCTACGCAATGGCCTTTGTCAAAGTCTCGGATCGAGGATCCGTTGGTTCGCCGATTTTTTGCTCACAAGGAGAGACTTTTTGTTCGACGTGGTGTTTTGTTGTTGCGTTCTGATAATGATCAGTCCAGAGTCGTGGTCCCACGTTCGTTACAGTCCTCTGTTTTACGGCTTCTTCACCAAGGACATTGGGGTATAGTGCGAACGAAACAACTTGCTCGTCAGCACTGTACTTGGTTCGGAATCGATGCTGCGATTACGAATATGTGTTCTTCGTGCCCGGCGTGTGCCGAACAACAATCCGCACCGCCGCGGAAAGTCTTTGCATGGCCAAAAGCCACTTCCCCTTGGCAACGCTTGCACATTGATTTTGCTGGTCCATTCTGGAATGCTCGATAGTTGGTTCTGGTCGACGCCTTCAGTAATTTTCCTTTTGTTGTCCGGATGTCTTCCACGACGTCCTCCGCCACCATCCAAGCGTTGTCTGCTATCTTTTGCATTGAAGGTCTTCCGCAGACTATTGTTTCCGACAATGGCCCACAATTCATGTCCGCAGAATTTCAGTCATTCTGCCAGGCCAATGGTATTCAACATCTGACATCCGCGCCGTTTTCGCCTCAGTCCAACGGTGCCGCTGAACGATTGGTCCGGACTTTCAAGTCACATATGTTGAAATTGAAAGAGTCGCACTCTCGGGAGGACGCATTGTTGCTCTTTTTGTCTTCGTATCGCTCTCAGCCCCGAGATGGTCGCTCGCCGGCTGAGTTGCTCCACGGTCGTCCTCATCGCACCTTGCTGTCTTTGCTGCATCCGCCGCATCCGGTTCCTGTGCAGCGGCAGACTCCTGCTTTTGCTCCAGGCGACGTTGTATTTTATCGCAACTATCGAGGTTCACGGCGTTGGCTCGCAGGGCGCATTCTTCGCTGCCTCGGCCGCGCGATGTATTTGGTTTTGGGGGCCTCTGGTGAGGTGCGTCGGCATCTCAATCAGCTGCGCCTCTGTCGTCGCTCGGGTTCTGCCGCTCCCCGTCTGCTTTCAGCGACGGTGCCGTCCGGTCAGCGCCCTGGGGACCCATCTACTGGCTCGCCTCATCCCCAGGTGTTACCGACGATGCCTTCCATTTTGCCCCATGGCGACGCGCCGCCGCCGCCGCAGCAGCAGCAGCCGCCGCCGCCGCTTGTTCTCCCGCCGGCGCCGCCCGCATTCGACGCTTCGTTGCAGCCGCAAAGCGCCTCCCAGGGTCACGCGCCGCCGATCGCTTCCCGTGACCAGCTGTCCTCCGCCATGGAACTCCCGCCCGCTCCGGACCACATGACGTCATCGCGCGTCGGCTACCCCGACGCAATGGAGATTGATCCTTCGGTCACTCCTGTCTCTTTACGGGCGCGTACACCGCATGTTGACGTGCACCCTGGACTAGTTTTTCAGGCGTTTCCTAGCTCCCCTCGGACCGAATGGCCGGGTGCGGGTGGCACAGCCTCGCCTGTTGTTAGGCTCCCCACCTCATCGCATACGTCAACATGTGGTCCTCCCCACGGCGGGCGGAAGCCTTATCACACGACCGTTCGCCGATTTGCGGGGGAGGAATGTGGTGTCACCGCCAGACACCACACTTGCTAGGTGGTAGCTTAAATCGGCCGCGGTCCATTTAGTACATGTCGGACCCGCGTGTCGCCACTGTGTAATCGCAGACCTAGCGCCACCACCAAGGCAGGTCTCGTGATACGAGAGAGCACTCGCCCCAGTTGTACGAGAACCTAGCTACCGCCCAGTTGTACGAGAACCTAGCTACCGACCAGATGTACGAAGCCTTTCTCTCTCATTAGCCGAGAGACAGAATAGCCATCAGCTAAGTTAATGGCTACGAACTAGCAAGGCGCATTGGCCATACAGTGATTGAACTTAAAGTCTCCTGTGTATCGTCAAGATCGATGTACCACAATGATATTAAAGTTAAGTATTAAACCTGCTCCGTACTTTTCTTCCTAACATTAATTACGTATCCTGTTCCAGTACTTCACGCCCGTCTGCGTTAGTCTAGCTTGCCTTTTCAGCCATCTCAACTTCACGGTGTCGGCCCAGCTACCGACACAACATATATAGCAACACAAGAAATACATTTTTGAAATTACGTAGACAGAACGTTTGTCTTATACTATTAAAATTCGTCTTGGTGAATAATATTCGTCTGTGCCTGCATTATTTGTAATTGTTTTGGCCTACTTTTTTTCACGTACACATATATATCACAATAAGAAATATGTAATCACAGTTATTATATATACAATACGTTTGATCTGACATAAGCAATCAGTTTCTTAATTTCTGTCTCCTTTGCACATTATGTCTGTTACAAATTTACGTTGTAGCAGTGTTTATTAATTCTTCGTCAACCATAAATGCATTTCGAAATTGCATCGAAGTAAGAGTCGTCGACGCTGGTGTATTGTTGAGCTGTCGGCAAATCGTTGTTGGCGACGACAGAAGCGTCTGCGGCAGCCTGCCACAGTTAGACAGTTCGTTTACCTGCGCTTTGATGTCCGCGCAGACAGCTGACGATCAGTCGACAGGCGCGGCGCATCAACTGTGCGGTCAGGAACATCTGCCGGCCGCTCGCCTCGCACAACATGCAAATATTTGACCGCGTATCAGTTCACCAGCAAAAGACAAATATACGTATCGCAAGTGCTGAAAGAAATGTTATTAGTTTTCAAGCACTCCACAGTCATTCGTGTTTACTGTTTTTGCATGCACTGATATAATGTACGAATGTACGAGGTCCAGTTCTTTAAATAAGTTTCTGGCTCAAACTCACACATTTCACTACTGAGATTTAATATTTTTTTTTATTCACTGTCTCTGTGGTGAGTATTCATGCAAGTACCTTGCTGTGACACTTTTCACTTCACTATGTTTGCCCTGCATCGCTTCTGGCGTGCGTTTGTCGGCCCCGGAATCCGCAGTTTGCTGTGCGCTACCCGTAGCGTCCATTCACAGTCCACCGGGAATATTCCGTTCACAGGATGTCTATCTTGTTCACAAAAACATTTTTCCACGCTATCAATGTCAGTATTATTTCGCATATTAAATTGTTTCTTGCGGAAGGCACCACCATGTATGCTGTTAATGTTATTTATTTCAGTTCACTGTACTTAAACAACAGTTTTTCACTGCTAAATACAGTCAACACTCAGTGTGTTACCACACTGTTTACTGTTCACTTTTTCCATCACATTCCAATTAGTGATTCAATTTATCTGTATTGCAGTAACTTAAGTGTTCGGATAGTCTCATTTGTAAATTGGAACATATTTTAGCAGGTATTATTTGAGCTACGTAAGAAATATGGCCCTCACTTTACATAATAATATTTTTTATACATAATACAATTCGAAGTTCTTTCTAGATGCGTCTTATCACCCCATACTTGATTGATCTAGTTGGCACTTATTATTTAAAGTGTAGACCAATTCGTCTTTCTGGAGGCGTGAGTTCAGTAGATTTTTTTAGATATGTTCTTTATATTCATTCGACACTGATTCATTGCTTTTATTGTTGCTGCGTTTGCAGTTGGCTTGCTTGTACAGGTGCAACTGCAAGCGGTTCCAAGCTGGAACCTGTGCAGATGTTAATTATCTGTCATACCTTCAGGTATTATCCTGTTTAGAGTTTAAATCATCCTATTTCTCGCATTGGTTCAATGATCCGACAACCATGCACAATGCCACTCTCTCATTCCCACTTCTCTGCAAAGTTCCAGCCGGCCGAAGTGGCCGTGCGGTTAAAGGCGCTGCAGTCTGGAACCGCAAGACCGCTACGGTCGCAGGTTCGAATCCTGCCTCGGGCATGGATGTTTGTGATGTCCTTAGGTTAGTTAGGTTTAACTAGTTCTAAGTTCTAGGGGACTAATGACCTCAGCAGTTGAGTCCCATAGTGCTCAGAGCCATTTGAACCATTTTTTGCAAAGTTCCATTACGCGGATTCATTTACTAATACTTTGTTTGACTGCACAGATTTAAATGCATGACGTTCATTCACAAGCAACTTACCCATACACATACTTAAAAACTACCACATATATAATAAGCATATATATAAAATTAAACATACATGAAATAAATCTTTACTAGCTGTAAATTCAAAATGGCTCTGAGCGCTATGGGACTTAACTTCTGAGGTCATCAGCCCCCTAGAAATTAGAACTACTTAAACCTAACTAACCGAAGGACATCACACACATCCATGCCCGAGACAGGATTCGAACCTGCGACCGTAGCGGTCGCTCCGTTCCAGACTGTAGCGCCTAGAACCGCTCGGCCACTCCAGCCGGCAGCTATATATTCCTTTGGATCTCTTTTCCATCCTTTGGATCTCTTTTTCCACGGTTGGTCTTTTCGACTACGGCATAGAGCAAGTAGCACGACATAATGTTTGCTGGGGCTTAACCTGCATATCAGATTCATATTCTTAATGATTCCTGGTTTCTCTGAGAACACCTTTACAAATTGATTTAATACTTGACATAAGTCAGCTTGTTGTGACAGGCTTAAGTAAGATGAATCGGCTACCTTTTCTTAAATTTGTTGTTTAATAGTGACAGCTTCTCACTCCCAACCAGGTTCCTGTTCATTAATGTTTTGGTTAATGATACAGTCATTGATATTCAATGTATCTGGACCATTTACAGTTACTCAGACATTCCGGCAGCAATTTATATACGCGCCCGGAGTCCGTATCAGTGTCAGGTCAATTTGGCGGTTGCGATAGGATAAAGTGCCGCTGGCCTGATAGAGGTCAGTTCTAGCCTTCATTTCTCACAGCGCATCAAGTTCCAGTGTGCAAGGCACTGTAAGATTCTTAACCACAAGGAATGAGCATAATATGGCTTCTTTTTCCGTGGCAATCTCAGCCTGCACCTGATTCGTTATCACTTGCACTCTGCCCCATAGAGCACCTACGACCTTACAATTTTCCACTGGCAAACTGTGTAACTTCTTTACACGATCTATACATTTAAATAACTGCTCATCTATGCAAGAGGCACTCGCCCCTGTATCAAGTATTACTGTCACTTCTATGCCGCCGGCCGGGGTGGCCGAGCGGTTCTAGGCGCTACAGTCTGGAACCGCGTGACCGCTGCGGTCGCAGGTTCGAATCCTGCCTCCAGCATGGATGTGTGTGATGTTCTTAGGTTAGTTAGGTTTAAGTAGTTCTAAGTTCTAGGGGACTGATGACCTCAGATGTTAAGTCCCATAGTGCTCAGAGCCATTTGAACCATTTTTGAACTTCTATGCCATTTATTTTTGCTCTGAATGCAGCCTGAACATGTTCTACCTCCTGTTGTCACGCCGATCACGGATCAACTGTTAATTCTTCTTTCACATCGCATCCGTCATTATAACGGAGTAAATGCACACCCACATTCGGCCTGCCCCCTCTTTAACTTTGCCGACCGTCTGGGAAAGGCTTACAGAGGTCGGCCAGAGTTCGACGGTCTGTCACACCCTGCTGATACTTGGTCTGTCCCGCCTGTGATTCTCACCCCCTCAGTCACAGTTTGCGATGTACCATGCGCGACATACACATGTGGCTAACTATTCGGTGGCTGAGGTTGGGGCGGTGGCATCGGAATAATGTTCATATGATAGACAGGCACATGACCTGTTGGCATGGCTTGTTGTGACTGCCGATTCGCTGGCCCTGTCCGTTGCCACTGTTCATTGTTTGTTCTCATATTTTTGTTGACAAAGTTGGAGTTTCCTCCCCCTTTGCTCCGTCTCTTTCAGTTATAATTGTCTCCCCCCCCCCCTATTTTTGATGGAGACAGGTGCATGCTGGCATACTGGTTTGCATTAGAACCATTACTACTTCAGTTGTTATTCGCAGGCAGCCAATTATTCATTGAATTCGCCTTCTTATGGCGGTTGTCTCCATCCGAATATTCGTTGTATTTGCCATAACCGTTTTTACGGGGGCTATCATTACCCTGATTTCTTGCTTTATTATTACCTTGACCGTTATTTGAGTTCACTTGCTCATCTTGTCGGGCATCCTCATTTGTTAAGTCCAAAGAATCTATTGTTGCCATGAACAGTTCCAGGTCGGTATCAGGTACGTGCACTAATTTTTCCCTAATCGCTATTGGTAATTTGCCTTTTAGTATCCGTAAAACATCTCTCGCTGGCATGGGTTCATCCCAATACCTTGCCTTGTTCAGTTACCGTTCAAAGTATTTCCTTAGGTTACCACAGCGAGGGTTAAAGGTTTTAGGGTTGTACACCTGTTTACGTAGACTCTCCTATCTAGACCAGTACCTGGCTAGGAATTTGCTTTCAAATTCCGAGAACGTCGGACACTGTTCTGCGATGTCCATCGCCCACAGTGTCGCGATTAATATAAAATCACGAACTGAATTTTTTGATGTTCAGTCCATGACACAGGTAACACGTTTCGAAAACTCTTTACGAAAATCACGGGATGTACATTTTTCTTTACATCGTTAAATGTTGACGGTGTTTGATTAACGATTCTTCAGCCGGCCGGAGTGGCCAAGCGGTTCTAGGCGCTTCAGTCTGGAACCTCGCCACCGCCACGGTCGCAGGTTCGAATCCTGCCTCGGGCATGGATGTGTGTGATGTCCTTAGGTTAGTTAGGTTTAAGTAGTTATAAATTCTAGGGGACTGTTAACCTGAGATGTTTAAGTCCCATAGTGCTTAGAGCCATTTGAATCATTAACGATTCTTCATGTCTTACTTGTGCTACAGATGGTAACATTCCGGCCTCGTTTGCAGCGACAATACCTGTATAATTCATCGGCGAGAGCGGTTGCATTTATTGCAGTCTGATTTTTCTACCCCGTATATATTAAGTGGTACATTTCCGTTCTGCATTTTCCCACCAGGTGTCGCCCTGGTCGTTGACCGTGTCTCGAGCTCCAGCCGAGATGCAGTTTGTGTGACACATTCGTAAATCTTTTGTTCTAAATTGCTAGAAATTGCGTCTACAGTTTTAACAATATTTTTCACTTGATTTTCTAAGACACCATGGGCCTTGTCTAACTGATCTACATGTTCGTCTTATTGTGTTACCTTTTGCGGAATGTCTTTGTTTTGGTTCAACCAATTCTGCGACTTGTTGTTTTACCACATTGATCTCCTATGAAAAATATGACACTAGCGCCTTGTCAAGTTGCTCAAACTTTTCATTAATTTTTTCCAGGAACTGAGCGTCACGCACCTATTCCCTGCGTTCGCGTACAAGGCGTTTCTGTCCTTCCTTTTCCTCACGTTCCGCTCAATCTACCGCTAAAAATATCTTTGACTTGTGAAATTAACGCCTGCTCGCGAATCACGCGCTCTTACCTTCCTTTATCTTCACGTTCAAGGCGTTCTTGCCTGTCTTTCTCTTCACGTTGCTTCTCTCTTAGATCTAAATGTGCCATAAGTACAGTCAAGAGAGCAGCTGTTGGTGAGCAGGTATTTGCACAACATTAGCTGTTGATGCAGTAGCATCATCTTTCCCTGTCCCAGCAGCTGAGTGAACTTCTCTGCTCATCTGAGCCTGATCGTCAGTATTGCCTGATACTTTATGGTCACAGGCTGCTCACCTTCCTCTCTAGGAATTTGAGAGCCTGACATTTCGGGTGGATTCTTTACTGGAAATTCCTGTACATCATCATCTGTATCGTACCCAGACATATTCACGCTCTCTACTAGTTTTTTTCTTTCATGTCTTAACCATGTCTGCATAAATTTACTCTCACTAACTGGACACAAATATACACAGAAATCTGTTTCCCCCCAAATTCACACACACAAGAAATACACAAAATATAAAAAACACACACAAAAATACTGAAATAATCTAACGAAATCTTACTAATTACTACAAATGAGGCTGTTACTTATCCTTTTACACTCACTTTATGATGTAATCCTATACAATACTTCTTGTGTACTGCAAAAAGTCGCCGGCCGGTGTGGCCGTGCGGATCTAGGCGCTTCAGTCTGGAACCGCGTGACCACTACGGTCGCAAGTTCAAATCCTGCCTCGGGCATGGATGTGTGTGGTGTCCTTAGGTTAGTTAGGTTTAAGTAGTTCTAAGTTCTAGGGGACTGATGACCTGAGATGTTAAGTCCCATAGTGCTCAGAGCCATTTGAACCATTTGCAAAAAATCTATCTCTACTGAAATATTGTTTTGGTGTCAGTACACACACAAGTGAACCTATCGTTAACTGCACTTGAGTTTTTCTGAAATCCACACAGCTGATTGTCTGACCTCTATTTCAAATACTATTCGCTGTCTAGAAAATTCTATCACTGACTCACTCACTAGTACTAAGTTATAGTAAATGAATCCAACCAAACTTTCACTATGGCAAAAGAATGTAGTTATGACAAATTTGGCCAACACAGTCAGCACGGTGCATGGCCCCCGGATTCCTTCCTCTTCTCGGTTCCAGCCCAGAACCACGTGCACTTACACCCTTACCTTTTGTAATTAGTATTGCTTGCTGCTGAGTATATCTCGGCTGAGACAATTGTATGTATTGATTCAGCTTCAGGTCCATAAATCTTCACTGCCTCAGTCTCGTACAGGTGAAAGTTTTTATATTGGGTACATGGAACAATGTTACATATATGGTATTAGTTCTTGCATCATATTCATTAGATACCTATAAATAATTACTATTTTTGAAAAATTTTCTGAAAAATACGACCATGCATCAGTGAATTTTATGTACTCAATATTTCTGTATATAATGTTTGTACATAAGAATTCGAGCCAATTATCACGGTATAACTGTATATTTATGTGGCACTTTATCACGGGATGATTATATATTTTTATAATTATAGTTTATGATTTTGGTTGGGGTGGCTTTAAATATTGTGGGCTAGCATGAGTCTCTTAATTAACTTAAACCGCGATAACACTCGTACGGACATCGGCTGCCCTGAAGTACGTAGGATTTAATATTTTTTAAACACATCGCGGGACTCACTGCCTTCTAATAAATAGTTTGCGTGAGCGCTGCTATTTAGAAAAGAAAATATGCGTATACTTACGCAAACTGTAATCATTAATATGCGTCTCTGGGATACTGGTTATTTAAGTACCAAATGTCACAAAGATTAACTGAGATATTGCGGAGCTTATTGAATGGAATGATTTTCAATATTCCTTGTTCATTATTTGCAAGGCAAAACTGGAGAGAATCTCATAGGCCGTTAAGCAGCCAACATGAAACGTACTGAACTTATTCAGTGCTGTGAATTTTAGTGAAATCTATCACTACTATTTTTAACTTTGAAATTAATGAAAGATCAAAATTGAAAAGTCCCTCGCAGTTACATTTAATATTATGACATGAAATTACAATTAAATAATACAGTCAGCGTAATGGCCGACTAAATCCTGCTAGGGGAGATGAGCTTCCTGCACTACGAAGTTCTGTAAAAAACTTGGTTAATGAAAATTAATGGTTGCGACCATGAGGGGTGACAACTAAGTCAATAATACACACTTTCTAATAACAATTATATTTTACCAAATTACAACCAAACTTACATTAAATATTATCCAGCGCTACAATGGCGGCCTACCTCTAGACGAAACAAAAACAGGAAAGAGAGTTCAATCAAAGCATTGTCTTTGATCTTCATGGCCTATGTTACACAGAGATTATACGAAAAAAACTGTGTTTTGTTAATTACATCGATATCTGTGTTTTGATAATAATACACTACTGGCCATTAAAATTGCTACACCACGATGATGACGTGCTACAGACGCGAAATTTAACCGGCAGGAAGAGGATGCTGTGACATGCAAATGACAGCTTTTCAGAGCATTGACACAAGATTGGCGCCGGTGGCGACACCTACAACGTGCTGACATGAGGAAAGTTTCCAATCGATTTCTCATACACAAACAGCAGTTGATCGGCGTTGCCTGGTGAAACGTTGTTGTGATGCCTCGTGTAAGGAGCAGAAATGCGTACCATCACGTTTCCGACTTTGATAAAGGTCGGATTGTAGCCTATCGCTATTGCGGTTTATCGTATCGCGCGACATTGCTGTCCGCGTTGGTTGAGGTCCAATGACTGTTTGGAGAATACGGAATCGGTGGGTTCAGGAGGGTAATACGGAGCGCCGTGCTAGATCCCAACGGCCTCGTATCACTAGCATTCGAGATGACAGGCACCTTATCCGCATGGCTGTAACGGATCGTGCAGCCACGTCTCGATCCCTGAGTCAGTATATGGGGACGTTTGCAAGACAACAACCATCTGCACGAACAATTCGACGACGTTTGCAGCAGCATGGGCTATCAGCTCGGAGACCATGGCTGCGGTTACCCTTGACTCTGCATCCCAGACAGGAGCGCCTGTGATGGTGTACTCAACGACGAACTTGGGTGCACGAATGGCAAAACGTCATTTTTTCGGATGAATCCAGGTTCTGTTTAGAGCATCATGATGGTCGCATCCGTATTTGGCGACATTGCGGTGAACGCACATTGGAAGCGTGTATTCGTCATCGGCATACTGGCGTATCACCCGGCGTGATGGTATGGGGTGTCATTGGTTATACGTCTCGGTCACCTCTTGTTCGCATTGACGGCACTTTGTACAGTGGACGTTACATTTCAGATGTGTTACGACCCGTGACGTGGCTCTACCCTTCATTCGATCTCTGCGAAACCCTACATTTCAGCAGGATAATGCACGATCGCATGTTGCAGGTCCTGTACGGGCGTTTATGGATACAGAAAATGTTCGACTGCTGCCCTGGCCAGAACATTCTCCAGATCTCTTACCAGCTGAAAACGTCTGGTCAGTGGTTGCCGAGCAACTGGCTCGTCACAATACGCCAGTAACTACTCTTGATGAACTGTGGTATCGTGTTGAAGCTGCTTGGGCAGCTGTACTTGTACACACCGTCCAACCTCTGTTTGACTCAATGCACCGGCGTATCAAACCCGTTATTACGGCCAGAGGTGGTTGTTCTGGGTACTGATTTCTCAGGATCTATGCACCCAACTTGAGTGAAAATGTAATCACATGTCAGTTCTAGTATAATATATTTGTCCAATGAATACCCATTTATCATCTGCATTTCTGCTTGGTGTAGTAATTGTAATGGCCAGTTGTGTAACTTACGCTCTTTATTATTTGTTATACATTGCGCAGACGTACTTAGTCTTTAGATAATTTGTTTCACACGTCTCATAGCAAAAACTTTTCCCTTTCTCCAAATGTCAATTTTTGTGATGTACCGTCACACTGCCTGTGGCTAGTGGAAGGCGATGCGCAGGACGGCTGAAAATTGGGCCGCCTTCCTACATGACGCGGACTGTAGTAGTTCAGTTACCCAGCTGCCATGTGCTAACTAGGTTAAATCGTACAGTAATAGTGTCCATATAGAAGTGTATTAAATGGAGCAAGAGAAACCGAAAGATGTAATTTTTTTGATAAATTTCACTTACCTCTCTGTTTAATCACCTTGAGAGTTTTCTAAATAAAACAGTTTTGATCGCATAAAAACATTAAAATGAAAAATAAAAAACAGTTATTAAAATGGATATTAAAACAACCATTTTAATAAATGTCTTTACGCTATCAAGACTAATTTTGTTTTTAAAAAGATTTTGATTTAAAACAGCTGCTCTTCCAATGATGTTTATCTATCTTGAAAACAGCAACTTTCAGTTTTGAATTATATTAGTACTTTACTATCCATGGGTGTTAGCTATCAGCAAAGTGAGTTTAAGTATTTGTGAGGTTTTTGTATCTCTTAGGTAAATTTTCACAGATTTACTCGGCGAAATTTAAGTCCATGTTACGTCGCTGCTAGGTTTGGAAATTCGTGGTAAGGTCTTATGTGACCAAATTGCTGTGGTCATAGGTGCATAAGCTTACACACTACATAATCTAGGTTAAACTAACTTACGCTAAGGACAACAGACACACCCATGCCCGAGGGAGGACTCGAACCTCCGACGGGGGGAGCCGCGCGAACCGTGACGCCTCACACAGCGCGGATACACCGCGCCGCGTTTAAGTCTTTGTCTATGAGGTATGTAGCCAAAGGGTTTGGTTCATACTGCGATTTCAGTCATTTAATCCAAAGAATAGTTCAGTCAACTCTTTCGCTCTACCAATCCGTTGAACGCTTTACATGATGTTCAGAATTTGGGTACGTGGTTCATTTGTCACGCGTATTTGAGCGACGATGAAGTCATGCGTTACTTTTCTTATTGTTTTTTGACTCAAATATTTTCTCCCATTTAAACCAACCGCGTACTACGTGCATTAGCATAACTTTGATTCTGCTGCCATTATGCTACCTTACTTCCAATAACTGAAGCGTCTGTTGATTTTCGTTTAACGTTTCCCATCACGGATAGCATCCCCTATTCTAAAAATTATGTATTCTCTTTCTACTGCACGCATTTTACTGCGAACATGGAGAGTCACGACACTGCTGCTTCCCGGAAAAGCGGCGTACGTGGTTCTGTACTAGTGTTCATGTTCGCTATATAACCACAGAAGGGGAGTTAACATCCCCACTGAACCGCATTTGACTGACACATATTGACTGTTACTGGACTATTTGGAAAAGGTTTCAGGTTCATTTGTGTTCAATTTGTCGATGCTATGTCGACTATTTTTACGTTTTGCAATTAGCGCTTGTTCTTCTCAGTTAACTTTCGTTGGTCATGTTGCAGTCAGATTGCGTTTATTAATTACGGGTAATTATGCTCTCTATGATCTTCTTCAAATCAGAGTTTGTTTACTTTACTAGTAAATCAATTTTAAAAAATGAGCAGACTACGTACTACATATGTAACAAATTTTTTATGCTTATGATAGATATTGGGGGCAACATATCAGTCTTTAGCTTCCTAGCAAAGATCTTCGAGACGATTGTGGTTAATAGATATCCTTAAGAGCTTTAATTGTCTTCTCTCTCTCTCCCTCTCTCTCTCTCTCTCTCTCTCTCTCTCTCTCTCTCTCTCTCTCTTACACACCCACACAGAGGGAGAGAGGGAGAGAGAGAGAGAGAGAGAGAGAGAGAGAGAGAATTACTTAAAACAGAAAACGCATAACGAAGGTGTCAAATAGCACGGCAGAAATAGTGACTAGCTCGTCACTGAATTATGAAAGGATGAGTCAGTCATTCTAGGAATACACTAAAACCTCCATTCTATTAGTTTAAGCTGGAGTCCCGACAGCTGACATAATTTGTGAGCGCTGACGACACTCGTGTCTTCATTTGCTAAAACAGAAGCCAGATTCCCTCTTCTGTCTACTGCTGCCCTCTCGGCAGAATGTAAACCACTCGTCATTAAATTATGACGTATCGAGACGTGTACGTCATAGGCGTCACACACGTATGGATCCTCACGCAGGAGGGAAAAACCGTTTATATCCGGGCTATGTCTTGCGCGGGGACGAGTAAGACTTAGTCCTCCTTGTGTGACCGGAAGGAGAAAGGCTACGAAGATATAGTGGGTTGCACAGTGCAACCTTCAAGTTTGTTGTCCCTCACTTTCAGGCACTCTTCTTCCCATTGTTGCATGTCGCTTTGGCCCTACAGCGAGTCATAAGCTGTAGAGGAATGGCGCGTTGTTCAACTCCTGCAGGCCTCTTTGGCTGCCATAACCGCTAACTCGTTTTCCTTTATTCCAACACGGCCAGGAATCCATTAGAATACCAGCATCATTTAATATATTTTTAATATGTCACATAATAGGTGCTGCTCAGATGTGTGTGAAGGAAAATAGTTTTCATTTTCAGAACAAGTATTACATTCTGTCAGAACTAGCTATGGGTTCACCACCTAGTCCTATACTACCTGAAATTTTCAAGGACAATTTATAATTTCTTTAGAGCTATTGAATTACAAAATTAACCACTGGACTGATACCCCTAAAGAATTAGATACATTACTACAATATGTAAACAAAAATGGTTCAAATGGCTCTGAGCACTATGGGACTTAACATCTGTGGTCATCAGTCCCCTAGAACTTATAACTACTTAAACCTAACTAACCTAAAGACATCACACACATCCATGCCCGAGGCAGGATTCGAACCTGCGACCGTAGCGGTCACGCAGTTCCAGACTGAAGCGCCTAGAACCGCACGGCCACACTGGCCGGCAATATGTAAACACGCAGCGTAAGAAAATACAGTTTAGAGTGGCGCTGGGAGGCTCTTTCATAAATTTCTTGGACTTCATTGTAGATATTAGTGCAATGATTGACATTTATGTGGTAATCAAAGAAAAACCATACCTACAGATGCGGCAATCCCTGCAAGCTCCCAGCATCCATACAGCCACAAACATTCAGCTTTCCATTCCATGGTGAATCTAACATGGCTATAGACCATCAAACGTACCGCTTCCAGCAATAGTTAGAGCTCTTTCCTGATAATGTATTACGAAAGAAGAGAATGAGTAAAATTACACAATTTATGTGCGCTGGCCACCAGCAATTTCGTCAGTAGTTACACAAACTTACGTATGTTAAATTCTCGCAACTACGAGCCTCCATTTTATAATACCAAACGGATAGCAAAAATTTTATTAGCAACACTTCGTGCCGCGTCGTGTGCAAAAAAAGCACAAGAAATGAGTGTGGAGAAGGATACATTGTGAAGGATATATTGATCAGTCAGGCTGATCTGTGACAAGTTATCTGAACTGCGAAAAGTTCGAGATTAAGGAAGATGGTTCAAATGGCTCTGAGCACTATGCGACTTAACTTCTGAGGTCATCAGTCGCCTAGAACTTAGAACTAATTAAACCTAACTGACCTAAGGACATAACACACATCCATGCCCGAGACAGGATTCGAACCTGCGTCCGTAGCGGTCGATCGGTTCCAGACTGTAGCGCCTAGAACCGTACGGCCACTCCGGCCGACAAAACATATGACACAGAATGCTAACTTAATATAAAATGATCAGACCCAGTCTCCTTTTTCCCGTTTGTTAAATTAAGTTTATGTAACGAATACTAGCTTTTAATTGTTAAATTTATACGGACACAACCAGCTTTATTTCCCCCGTTTTCAGTAAATATATTTATCTCCGTGTGTCAAAAAACTGTTATGTTTTGCCTGTGTAAAACTGTACACCATGTTTTGTATCCTACGTACAAATAATATATGTGTAGGTCGTACATCATTCTGTACAAATAATATATGTGTAGGTCGTACATCATTCTGCACAAATAATATATGTGTAAGTCGTACATCATTCTATCTGAGACATTTGTCAGCTGAAAATGGTGTAACAAGCCGAAACCCGATTCGTTACCAAATAAATATAATTTTTCAGAATATTAGGATGTTTTACTTATTTAATATTAGCTGACAAATCTGGAACTGCTCAAGTATTCGTTTTGCCAATTTTCTATTAGAAACTAAAATACGAAAGGCGCTATGTTTGTGACAAGGTATCGAAAAAGTACTTTCATGTATTCGTGAGAACACCTTTGAAATTATAAAAACAGTCGTACAAAGAAATATGCATAGTGTTTAAACGCGAAGTACAGGTGCTTCGCGTGTCTACAATGCGATTTTCTAAACGTCTCCACGGCAATGCCTGTTCGTAGCTCTACAGGGTGCTCTAAAATTCCCCTTACAAACGTCTGGGACTTGTAGAGGGTACTGAGTAGATAATATCTGAAATGGAACCCATGACTCGAAACTTAGCGTTCCCTTGCTAGAACCATTTCAAAGTATGTTGGTAAAGCGACCACTTTTACAAGTAATTTATTAGGTGTGACCCAGAACATCACTTGTCCGATGATTCCTGTTATTAATAACCAAAGATTTCGTTGACGGGATCTGCTCAGTTTATGCAAAATTGCCCCTTCCTATCCGGGTGTGCCGTGTCTTGCTCGATCACCACCTTCTGAAGGTGAAAGGTGAAGTTACACCTTTCTCAAAGACTTTCCGTATTGAGGTAACGGTATGTACAGCAATCTGGATCACCAGCTCTGAAGGTCTCGCTGTATTGTGGTACAACATGCAATGTCTGGTTTTCATGAGCAATAAAAAGGGCGGAAATGATGTTTATGTTGATCTCTATTCCAATTTTCTGTACACGTTCCGGAACTCCGTGAACCGAGGTGATGCAAAACGTTTTAGCGACTAGATATTGTAGATATCGATCTCGATAAAGTTAACGAGCAGCTCCTCCATTACCGTGAGCTTCGCCATACAAAAGGATCATATTGGTGTATTCTGCAAACGTGTACTCAACCATGTAGCTTTAACACCCACAGGCAGGTTATTGAGGCTCGAACCAGAACAGAGAGCTAGGAGAGATCTCAAATTACATCAGCCGATCCTAAGAAAGCACCCCTCACCATGACTACTCCGTTGAATATCTACGTAGCAAACATGTTTCAAATGGCTGTGGCACGGAAATGGTACGTTCCTGGACATGGGTTCCAGTTCCAAACATTGTCTAGAAGTCTGTAAGGGGAATTTTATAGCATCCGGTATAGACGGGTGTTGTTCTCGTCTACAGCCGTTTGCGTGGTGTCTTAGTAGCAAAGAATAAATTTATTAAAATGACATGCCAGGTAGGGCAATTTTGTACGCACCTCAGTGTTTATGACAACCTATCTCCTGAACTACGCACGGTACTATGTTATATATGTGTAGATGCTTTCAGCGGCAAATATGGATACTCTCTGCGAAATTTATTGCGACTATAGTTAGTAGCACAGAGGCAATCCGTTTAAACATCATGTGCGAAGCGAATTTTGTCACAATCACATCGCTTATGAAGGCGTATCTCGTGAAGTGTGATAGGTAGGTGGTTCTTACCCCCACGGCGATTATTTCCTAACTGTAAGGTATATGCACACATCTAAAAAGTTTTGCATCACCTCGGTTCACGGAGTTCCGGAACCTGTACAGAAAATTGGAATAGAGAACAACATAAACATCATTTCCGCCCTTTTTATTGCTCATGAAAACCAGACATTGCATGTTGTACCATAATACAGCGAGACCTTCAAAGCTGGTGGTCCAGATTGCTGTACATACCGTTACCTCTAATACCCAGTAACACGTCCTCTTGCATTGATGCTTGCCTGTATTCGTCGTGGCATACTATCCACAAATTCATCAAGCCACTGTTGGTCTAGAGTGTCCCACTCCTCAACAGAGATTTGGCGTAGATCCCTCAGAGTGATTGATTGGTCTGTCACGTCGTCCATAAACAGCCCTTTTCAATCTATCCCAGGCATGTTCGATAGGGTTCATGCCTGGAGAACATGCTGGCTACTGTAGTCGAGCGATGTCGTTGCGAAGGAAGACATTCACAAGATGTGCACGATGGGGCGCGAATTGTCGTCCATGAAGCCGAATGCCTCGCCAATATACTGCCGATATGGTTGCACTATCGGCCAGACGATGGCATTAACGTATCGTACAGCCGTTACGGCGCCTTCCATAACCACCAGCGGCGTACGTCGTCCCCACATAATGCCACCCCAAAACAGCAGGGAACCTCCACCTTGCTGCACTCGCTGGACAGTGCGTCTAAGGCGTTCAGCCTGACCAGGTTGCCTCCAAACATGTCTCCGACGATTGTCTGGTTGAAGACATATGCGACACGCATCGTGGTGCCAATCCTGAGCGGTCCATTCGGCATGTTGTTGGGCTCATCTGTACCACGCTGCATATGTCGTGGTTGCAAAGATGGACCTCGTCATGGACGTCGGGAGTGAAGTTGCGCATCATGCAGCCTATTGCGCACAGTTTGAGTCGTAACAAGACGTCCTGTGGTTGCACTTAAAGCATTATTCAACATGGTAACGTTGCTGTCAGGACACCTCCACGTCATAATCTGTAGGTAGGGGTCATCCACTGCAATAGTAGCCCAGGGGCGGCCTGGATGAGGCATGTCATCGGCAGTTCCTGTTTCTCTGTATCTCCGTGATTTCCCTAAATCACTCCAGGCAAATGCTGGGATGGTTCCTCTGAAAGGGCACGGCCGACTTCCTTCCCCATCCTTTCCTAATCCGCTGAGACCGATGACCTCGCTGTTTGGTCTCTTCCCCCAAAACAACGCAACTCTCTGTATCTCCTCCATGTCCGAACAACATCGCTTTGGTTCAATCTGAGACGCCTGGACACTTCCCTTGTTGAGAGCCCTTCCTGGCACAAAGTAACAATGCGGACGCAATCGAAACGCGGTATTGATTGTCTAGGCATGGTTGAACTACAGGGAACAAAAGCCGTGTACCTCCTTCCTGGTGGAATGACTGGAAGTGATCGGCTGTCGGACCCCCTCCATCTAATAGGCGCTGTTCATGCATGGTTGTTCACATCTTTGGGCGGGTTTAGTGGCATCTCTGAACAGTCAAAGGGACTGTGTCTGTGATACAATGTCCACAGTCAATGTCTATCTTCAGGAGTTCTGCGAACCGGAGTGATGCAAAACGTTTTTTGATGTGTGTATGTACCAAATTTGGTTGAAATAGCTCCAGAGGCTTAGGAGTAGGTGTAAAAAACACACACACAAACATCCTTCAGCTTCGTAGACTCTCACATGTAAACAAATCAAAATGCTGTACGCTAATTCAAAACTACATTTATTTTTTGTAGACAATTATATAGCGCTCTGTAAAACACACAATGAAATTTGAGTATTTCGGTAAAGACACGCGGGGCGAGACGATAAGACCAGACACAGGCACAGGGACTGCGGCGCTACCTCCTGCCGCTGCGGCTGCGACGCCTGCGCGCGGCGAGACTGCAGCTGCGCCGCCGCCTGCGGAAGCACCTCTTGGGGGTTCTGCACCGAACGCGGCGGGCCATGGCCCGGTAGCGCTCCTTCTGGTTGCACGTCATGCGCCGCCAGCGGCGAGACGCCATGCAGATGAGCTCGTTGCGTGGGCAGCAGGGGTACTTGCGCTTGAGCGCGCGCAGGAAGTTGAAGAAGGCGCTCACAGTCATGCGGCCGTGGCCGCCCTTGCGCCGCCTCGGCCGGCAGCTCCGACGTCGGCGTCGCCCGCATCTGGGAGCGTAACGACCGTCTATTGTAGCTACCTACAGTTCGAAGGGGATCTCAGCATCTAACATCTACATAGAGCAGGAAGACAACAGAGACAGCAACACAGGCTATGCTATATTTAGTCCAAAACTGCAGATAGCCCAAAAATATAAATTACCAGCGACTACTTCTTCGTATCTGGCCGAAACAGTCACAGTATTAAAGGCGATACAATGGTGTATGAACGAGAAATACACATCCTATGCAATATTATCAGATACTGAAAGTGTACTTCAAGAAATATCAAGCATAAAAATCTCGAATACCACCAGTGAATACCTATTCAGCTTTAGTTATTGGTAATGCGAATATCTCAGAAGGCAGAAACAGTTTCCCTTTATGTGGGTAAAAGCTCATTGTGGAATCCCAGGCAATGAAAAAGCAGGTGAATAGGCAAAGTAGATACGAGCCACGGGACACCACAAGACATAAAGCCTCCCTTTACGGAGTATAGACAACTTATTCGGAAAAGGGCAGTCGAATCCTGGCAGGAAGAATGGACGCAGAGCTCACGACACAACGGAGGCGACTACTGGCAGTAGCCACGAATTCCGAAACGACGAGCAACACCCACGTTAAGTAGAATAAGGCTCAATCATGGGACATTCAGAGCATTTATACCCACTGCTTGTCAACCAAACACTAGTTTGTGATGTGATAGTAATACTCTTGGAGATAAAAACCATATATTCTCGTAATTTTTTCTGTTTTCCTTCTTTCCTTAGTTGCTTTAATTTCATGGGATATGTTCCGTCTGTGCACCTAATTGAAGGCAGTTTGCTTATTGCCATATGCGTATCGATTCTGTTTTTTGGGAAGCATCTTCAATGGCCTGTAATACATGTTTCTTTTTATACATGCATGCAATAAACGTATTATATTGTAGACACAATATGCTACTATGTTACATTTTGTCGTGTTTTGCGCTTGTTTTTTAAGTCAGAATCAACTTTTGTAGCACAAATTTCACGATGTGAAATTACCGTTCTGTGTTACGATTTCCAGCGCTGTTTACTCATGCTCACTCACCAGGACCACACAAATGCCTTAAAAGCGCTGGAAATCGTTAACACCGAACGATAATTTCACATTACGAAGTTTGTGCTACAAGAATTGATTCCACCCTAAAAAACAAGAGCAAAGCACGACAAAATGTAACATAGCAAGATATTGTATCTACCACATAATATGTTTATTGTATATTAAGGAACCATTTGCACTCGAGCACAGACGATATTTGATTTAGTGAACTTAGATTACATGTATCGATTTTTTAAGACAAGAGAAAGCAAAACAAGGGAATTAACAAAATGGCTCAAATGGCTCTGAGCACTATGGGACTTAACTGCTGTGGTCATCAATCCCCTAGAACTTAGAACTACTTGAACCTAAATAACCTAAGGACATCACACACATCCACGCCCGAGGCAGGATTCGAACCTGCGACCGTAGCGGTCGCGCGGCTGCAGACTGTAGCACCTAGAACCGCTCGGCCACTCCGGCCGGCAAGGGAATTAACACCGCTCTCTTGTCGCAGCCAGTAGGCATTACACTCTTATGTCATTCGTTGTCCTAGAAGGACGTAATGTTTTGTGTGGCTCCACAGTTAGCCATATTGATATTTATTTGCAGAAAAGAGGCGCAGAATTAATAAATCGCTCTCATTTGTGAATTATCTGCAATTATTTACCTAGAATTTTACGTAAGTGTCTTCATATCGTAATGTATATGTTTAAATGAATATATGTTTTATTTAATCGTATGCTTTTCTCTGTTTTAGTAGTTTGTCACTCCATTCTCATGACTGAAGTTGAGGTCAGATATCAGACTTTGTCTACAAAAAAAATATATAATGAGCCCTGGCTACGTTCCGTACATCTTCGGACGTGCGAAGCTTGATAAATTCACGGCGTAAACTTTAATCTCTCAATTACGTATCCAAACAAACAATAATTATTATTTTACAAATTATTATTATATTATTATTTTATTTTATTTTTTTATTTGTTAAAGTATGTATAAGAAGTAACATGTATTACAGGCCACTGAAGACGCTTCCCAAATAAAACAAGCGAAACGCGTATGGCAATAAACAAACGGCCTGAAATTACTTGCATCGACGGAACATACGTCCACGAAACCGTATATTGTTTCAGTGCAGAAAATATCGTGAGGTGAAGAACAAGTTTTTAGCATTTGTTATCAAGAATAAAATTCCGCAACCAATGTCAGACAAGTACTTCCTATATGAACCTAACATTAAAACGTACAAGCAGATAATGGAATTTATATGTAATGGACAGATAAAGATATAAAGTTTGACAGTAAATTATAAGGGACAGTGAAAACGAAGTTGAACTAAGAGAAACGTATTCTGAATGAACAAAGATATCATTAATACTCAGCAATAACTGAATGGTTGCTAACTGAAGTCAATAAATTATCAGAATACACAAAGCAAATCCATTGCGATACATTAGTTTTTTATTAGAGATGAAGATGGAATAGTGATCAAAGAATTTTCGTAGCCTTACTAATGTTTCAAGCATTGAATAGTATGGTGTGTGTGTGTGTGTGTGTGTGTGTGTGTGTGTGTGTGTGTGTGTGCGCGCGCGTGTGCGTGTTTTATTGTTTCTGTGGTTTTGGTTGCTCAACATCTAGGTTATTAGCGCCCAAATATGTTTTCCTCGAACGAATAATCTAATTAAACGCTAGTAATAATATGACGAAATAACTTTAAGTGACAGATCTGATATGACAACAATGTTAAAACAAGCTGGCTGACCACTAACAAAAGGGTGATGGAACCTTACTACCTGTCAAATATTAAAATCTGTGGGTGCATTCGTGGTTGACCGTACTCAAACGCAGACAGTTCCACACTACGTCACTCAGACGCTCACTGTCAGTATTTTATGGTTCTGTAATAGTGTGCAAAAGATTGAATTACTTGAAGTGAAATTACTTAAAAGTTTCGGGAAAATGCTTAGGATTGGGTGACCACCGCTAATAACAAAAAGAAACGGAGCAGCCACTCCTCTGAAAGTGAAAATCGATGCTCAGGAACAGTCCTGTGTGTGTGTGTGTGTGTGTGTGTGTGTGTGTGTGTGTGTGTGTGAGGGGGGGGGGGGTTCAAATGGCTCTGAGCACTATGGGACTCAACTGCTGAGGTCATTAGTCCCCTAGAACGTAGAACTAGTTAAACCTAACTAACCTAAGGACATCACAAACATCCATGCCCGAGGCAGGATTCGAACCTGCGACCGTAGCGGTCTTGCGGTTCCAAACTGCAGCGCCTTTAACCGCACGGCCACTTCGGGTGGCTGTGGGTGGGTGGGTGGGTGAAAGGCTGGGTGGGTGAGTGACTAATGTAATTCCAGTAACGTATTGATTTACATTACAGAATCGCTGAGTGGATTGTTCTGAGGCGAGACATCAATGAAGTAAAAATAAAACAACAATAAATCCATCTTGAAGACATTATTTTTTCTTTCCGAAACAGATCCATTACACTGGTACACAAAAAAAGAACGCACATCGAAGGAATTATTCGAGTGGGACGGAAATCAGTAGAAGTGACGCACAGGCACAGACAAATAAATGACTACAGTTTCCGAAAAAATCTGATGATTTATTCAAAATGAAGAGCTTCCCAAAATGAGCAACGCATTAAAGCGCTCTTATGGCTCTTATACTAGCAGTTATTCGGCTTGGCATTGATTGATAAGAGTTGTTGAGTTCCCTCCTGAGAGACATTGTGCCAAATGCTGCCCAACTGGTGCTTTAGATCGTCAAAATCCCGAACTGGTTGGAGGGCCCTGCCCGTAATACTCCAAATTTTCTCAGTTGGGGAGAGATCCGACGACCTTGCTGCCTTGCTGGAAGACAAGCAAGACAAGCGACATTATCTCTCTGAAATGTAAGGTTAGGACGGTTGACCGTGAAGGATAAAAAAGCTGGGAGCAGAAGATCGTCGACGTATCGCTGTGCTGTTAGGGTGCCACGGATGACAACCAAAGGAGCCTTGCTTCGAAATGAATGGGCACCCCAGACCATCACTCCTGTTTGTCAGCCCAGGTGGAGGGCAACAACCAGGTTGGTATCCCCCCACCGTATGGGGCGTCGCCAGACACGTCCTCGCTGGTCATCGGGGCTCAGTTCGGAGCAGTACACGTCACTGAAGACAATTCTACTCCAGGCAGTGAGATATGACCAGCGAAGTCATATTTGGAGACGTCCCGGACAGAGGTGGAATGCCAACCAGTCTGACAGCCACGAGTGATTGTCTGGGTTCTTTTCATAGCGGGACCCCTTTGGTTGTTACGGTGCGGTGGCATCCTTACAGCGCAGCGGTAAATCGACGATATTCTACGCGTCGTTTTGTTGCCCTTCAAGGCAAACCATCCTGGGCTTACATTTTAACAAGATAATGCCCACTTTCTACCGCTTGCTTAGCGCCTGCCCAAACCTTCCTTGACCAGAAATGTCACCCGATCTCTCCCCAACTGAGAACGTCTGGAGAATTGTGGGCAGGGCCCTTGAAAAATCGGGATTTTGACGATATAACACTTGAACTGGACAGTCAAATGCTTGCAGAGGTGGACCAACGCCTTACTGATTTGCTTAATTTGTGAAGTTCTTTCTCGTTATTAAATCGTCATGTTTTTCTGAAAGAGTAATCACTTGTTGTTCTGTATATGTACGTCACACATGCCACACTTTCCATTCGGATAATTCCTTCGTGGTGCATCATTTTCCTTCCGCATGTCTTACAAGGAAATGTTGCATTTAAACGATAATCTTTAGTTGCTTTCGCGTAGAACTGAATGGCACATCAACTATGTTTACGACCGTCTCATTGGCAACATGCTTTATAAGAAGGGATAGCATTTGCCTTTCGGATAATTTGAATGAAGTACGCACATAATCGTTATCGTGAGTCTGGCAGAAATTTAATTTTAGTGTATTACTGGTAAAACAGTCTTCCATTCGCATTGAGCGAGTACTGGCATGCGAATGTATTGCAACTTTTTTGCAGTAAACTATGCTTAATTACATAACTAAACATCCAGTTATGAGTGTTAATGAAGTTGTGAACTTTTCTACATTATCACTGCTTAAAAAGGTTTGCATATCTCCTAATAAGAATGATCAACATACGCATTCGTTCATTGCCATTCATTCGGTCTTTCAAAGCACAATATACGATAAATCAAACATATCCCACGCCGGTGAAGCATTTTTACGAATCACAGTGACATACATTTCCGGATGACGCAAGTTTACTAATCACCACTGTCAAAATGATAGAAAATTCCCCTAATTTAAATTCAATTTACTCACTAATTTATTGCCAAATGTGTGTGTCATTTGTATCAGTGAATACATTCCATTGAGTTCTGCATTCTACAACAAAAATAACAACCAGTTAAGAACAAGATGTCGTTAAGTCTCACAATACTTTGGAAATGTGAAAAGAAATGCAGCGGTAAAATGTTAAGCGTCCCATTCTGTATAGCCGGGTCTAAAGGTACGTTGTTCAGTTCTTGTTATTATTTCAGGTACGATGACGACAGCGTGGTCAGAACTGTACATGCACATTACTCATACCCAATAAACGTAAATAAAATTAAAATGCAACGATATTTGTGTAAAATATGAATACGAATGAGATATAAATCGCTGTTTTAAAGCTAACTTCTCCTTAAACCGATCAGTAACACAAGGAATGAAAACAAAAAAAACCTTCACATATTTTGTTCAATAAGTGATTGCATTTGTCAGCCGGTACACGTATATTGACAGGTACTTTCTATCCATACATATAACTGTGCATTATCGAATAAAAAGTATCAGGACACTTACTTATGGGCATCAATATGGGCTCTGTCCACCCTTCGCTTTTTTGGCTGTTGGAGGCACTTCCTATGAGGTGTGTCATTGTCTCTGGAGGAAATACAGCACATTCTTCCTTAATGGCCGACACCAAGAAGGTACTGAGGTTGGATCGAAATCGTTTTTCTAGCTCATTCCAAAGGTGTTTTATTGAGTTGGTGCCGGGACTTTGGGCAGGCCATTCCAGTTCAGGAATGTCACTATCCAGAAACAATCACCTCACATATGCTGCGTATGACGAGGTGCAATTTCATGTTGATACAATCATCGTCTCCGAACTGTTCCTCTACAGTACGCTGTATTAAAATATATTCATATCGTCCCACACTTGCAGTTTACTTAGCACAAAAACACCCTAACCACGAAAAACACTCCCGTACTGTAACACCAACTCCTCCTATTTCACTGTCGAGACTACACACATTGTCCAGGCATTTGACAAATTCAAACCCTTCCATCGGATTGCCACGGAGTACAGCATAATTAATGGTTCAAAATGACTCCCATCCATTCATCTACTGTCCAGTGGCATTGCCCTGTACCGCACCTCAAGTGTCGCTTGTCACTAACTGCAGAAATGTGCTGCTTATTACGAGCTTCCTTTATACTGGTGGGTCCCCTATTGTGATATCTAGTGTTCAGATCTGAATGACATAGGACTTTCTGGATAGTCTTGATTATGCGGTGTAGCCTATACCTGAATACTCCAGTATTGTTTCCCAAATGAGATGGGTGAGCAGGTAGTGGAGGTACAAATGGAGTATCCTTTATGGACTCCCAAAAGCCGGCCACAGTGGCCGAGCGGTTGTAGGCGCTACAGTCTGGAACCGCGAGACCGCCACGGTCGCAGGTTCGAATCCTGCCTCGGGCATGGATGTTTGTGATGTCCTTAGGTTAGTTAGGTTTAAGTAGTTCTAAGTTCTAGGGGACTGATGACCTCAGAAGTTAAGTCCCATAGTGCTCAGAGCCATTTGAACCATTTCACTCCCAAATAATTCAAAATGGCGACAAAATTAGTGAAAGTCAAACAAATCCTGATCTCCTTTACCTACTTCAGCATTTGGAGATACCGACATTTAAACAATCGCGTACAGCGTAACGCATGAAACTATACGCCATAATTGATACTCCTCTTGGATATGCAGCTGGATAATGTAGTCATCTTTACACAATATCTTGACGAATCAACTGGTCACCACCTTCAGGTGAATATACTGTTGCGTAATCTCACTGAAACTGAGTTTCCAACAGATTCAGCAGCTCCTTAGCTCTCTTGTGCTTGAGCCCAGCAGCACTGCTGGTCGCGCGCGTGCGTGCAAGGGCGGCCGCAGTGTGTAAAGGAGCTGTCGATTCTGTTGGAAACTCGGTTCCAGCAAGACTGTGCATCGGCATCCTCACCTGAAGTTGATGACCAGTTGGTCCACTGAAATACTGTACTGCATCAACGTGGCTACGTTATCAGAGTGTATACCTGAGAATAGTATCATCAGTCATTACGCAAGCTCAAATGGTTCAAATGGCTCTGAGCACTATGGGACTTAACTTCTGAGGTCATCAGTCCCCTAGAACTTAGAACTACTTAAACCTAACTAACCTAAGGACATCATACACATCTATGCCCAAGGCAGGATTCGAACCTGTGACCGTAGCGGTCGCGCGGTTCCAGACTGTAGCGCCTAGAACCGCTCGGCCACTCCGGCCGACCATTACGCAGGGAAAGTCTACGTAATCTCATACGCTACACAATTGTCGAATGAAGTTAGTCTTTGTGTTGAGAAAGTTTTTGTGCTGTAGCAAATCGTTACACACTTGCTTCAGGGAACAAGGATCACATCTAAATTAGCCTCCGGTATATGGAATAAGATGTGATCTTAGGTTCCCTTTCCTGGTATCACAGAAAAGATATTGGAGCGATCTGCTGTTTTACTGCGTTTCTCACGCTAGTGTTGGTGTACTGAACTGTGGTTTGATGTCATTCAGACTTCGAGATCGAACAATTACTGTCATATTTCCTGTCCTAAAAATTTGTGTTATTCTACTGATCCAAAAAACTTTTAGATCCCTATATATTCTCCCTCCTTTTGGTGAAAGTTTTCCAGAGGCTAATTTCTTTCCATTTTATTGTACACTACTGTTAAAAAGTTGGGAGAAGGGGAAAATGGGAAGACAGCAGTCACTGTAAGTAACTGTCAAAATTTACAAAAAGTAGGACTGTGCTATCTGCGTGAGAAGGAAGCTCTCACTACCTCTATAGCGTAAATGACAAAAATGAGATACAAAGGTCTCCGTCATGTTTGCTCTTTCGTAGCGGGGAGAGTATATCGTAATGTCACAAAGGCACTATCTGGAACCTTTTGGTGCGGTAATATCATCTGACGCCTTGAAATACGTGAGGTAGAGGTCACCTTCTCAACAATTTTCAGTTTAACGCGAAGTGAAACTGCAGGCGCGGATGTAGGCACTTACATTAATCGGCATTTGTTGCAGTAATGCGTCACTTCCTAAACTTTTTTTACTGGCGATAATAATTTGCTTAGTTGAATTACCTGAAAGAATGAAGAACCCACGTAGCTACCGTCTTTCGCAGTTTAGGAAGTGACGCCGTACTGCAACTACTGCCGATTAATGTACTTGCCTATATCTGTGGCGAGGAAAGACGTGTTAACAATGAAAATATTGTTGAGTGTGAGTCTGCTAGAGTGGAACTTCGGCCTTGGATGCGTTTCCCGCCGCCACTTTAGGGAGAGGCGGGCCGAAGATCGCGTGCGCGCGCCGAGCGAGGTGGCGATAACGGCGCCCTATTAGCACGAACACTCCGCTCTTGGCGCCCACACTTGCCGCCATCACATGCCGCTTTCCTTCCAAATGACGCTGAAGAAAGCCACTAGTCATTCACTTCTGAGAACATCATGACCACACGACAAATGTCTGATGAAGCATACGATACGAAAGGCTAACGACAAAGCCTTTGTTGCGATATAGGCATTGCAATCAACCAGTCTACGGCACAAATTCGTCCAGGTTTATTTTTCGAGGAAGTATGAAAGCACATACTGGCTTTGAGCGTAAGGAAAAGGAAAGATAATCAAAGCAGACGATCGATAAAAACTAAAACAATTGTCAATGGAATAATCTCCAAGGTTGTGACTATAAGACTATGAAACGCATGGAGACTTGCTGACCGTATGAGAACGGAAACATTTTTTAAAAGCCTGAAAAAACGCTATAGGCGTAATGTATGTAGCCTACTTATCGATGAATTACGACGTAAAATGACACCAGCAGTAATTTTATTTTGGAACTCTTTCATTTGGTCCGTGTTTGCTTAGGAAAACTACAATATCAGAAATTGAGTCCGCCTTGATGCAAAACATCTTGTTATTCGTTTATTTATTTGTTTTCCCAAACTAGTTTCGGGGAAATATATTACCATCAGTGGGTTTTGTTTAATCTAAAACATGCAGAAAATAGCATGGGTATACGGACAGTGGCGCATTATTACATTTTTACTATTCGTTTTTTGAAGTATAGTTTTCTATGGTTACTTTCATATTACCTTATTCATTGTATGTTACAGCACGTTTTTGAGAGTTATTGTCGCTATTTGCAACAAGAGGGGCTACTCATGGGGTCCCCCATCAGTGGAACCATAGCCAACATTTTCTTGGATCATATAGAGAACACAATATTCAGTAACATTGCAAAACAAGGAGCATGCAAAATAATCTACTGGTACCGATATGTGGATGACATAGCCTATCTTTATGTGGATGATATAACCTGTCTTATAAATGAAACACATGTCAGGATAGAAGAGGTACACAGTGACATCAACACAGTACACCCACAAATTCACTTCACAATGGAAATAGAAAAAAACAAGAAACTAAATTTCTTGGATCTTACAATCACGAGAAACAACCACCAACATGAATTCTCCATCTACAGAAATCCCATATCCATAAGCACTGTTATCCACAGCTCATCCAACCACCCGACAGTACATAAATATACAAGTTTCACACACATATTCCACAGGATAAACAGAACACCTCTTAAACCAGAAACTACACACAGGAACTAAACATAATCAAACAAATTGCTGTTGAAAACGACTACAAAACAGACATCATAAACAAACTCAAAAACAAGGTAAAACGGAAACATGCACTACACACAGACAACACAGCAGACCACACCACTTCAGGAAAAAGAGAGAGATGGTACACAGTAACATACAATGTCACATAGAATAGGAAACATCATGAAAAAGCAAGGGATCCCAATAATATTGAGAACAAAAAATACAGTTCAGAAATGACTAAGACCAGTCAGAAAAACCTCAGGCAAATTCAGCAACGCTCGAATATATCAACTCACTTGCATCTCCTGTCAGGCTCAATACATAGGACAAACAAACAGAAACTACTGAACGAAGTACACAGAGCACATGAGAGCTCTAAAGAGTGACAGTACACATTCAACTTTTGCAGAACATCTAATGAACAAAAACCATAACCCCACTAGTATCGAAAACGATCTGTTGTTGTTGTTGTGGTCTTCAGTCCTGAGACTGGTTTGATGCAGCTCTCCATGCTACTCTATCCTGTGCAAGCTTCTTCATCTCCCAGTACCTACTGCAACCTACATCCTTCTGAATCTGCTTAGTGTATTCATCTCTTGGTCTCTCTCTACGATTTTTACCCTCCACGCTGCCCTCCAATGCTAAATTTGTGATCCCTTGATGCCTCAAAACATGTCCTACCAACCGATCCCTTCTTCTAGTCAAGTTGTGCCACAAACTTCTCTTCTCCCCAATCCTATTCAATACTTCCTCATTAGTTACGTGATCTACCCACCTTATCTTCAGCATTCTTCTGTAGCACCACATTTCGAAAGCTTCTATTCTCTTCTTGTCCAAACTAGTTATCGTCCATGTTTCACTTCCATACATGGCTACACTCCATACAAATACTTTCAGAAACGACTTCCTGACACTTAAATCTATACTCGACGTTAACAAATTTCTCTTCTTCAGAAACGATTTCCTTGCCATTGCCAGTCTACATTTTATATCCTCTCTACTTCGACCATCATCAGTTATTTTACTCCCTAAATAGCAAAACTCCTTTACTACTTTAAGTGTCTCATTTCGTAATCTAATTCCCTCAGCATCACCCAATTTAATTTGACTACATTCCATTATCCTCGTTCTGCTTTTGTTGATG
This sequence comes from Schistocerca piceifrons, assembly GCF_021461385.2. Classification (NCBI taxonomy): domain Eukaryota; kingdom Metazoa; phylum Arthropoda; class Insecta; order Orthoptera; family Acrididae; genus Schistocerca; species Schistocerca piceifrons. Next base: position 438,880,285 of record NC_060138.1, read on the forward strand.
TTCATCTTATATCCTCCTTTGAAGACACTGTCCATTCCGTTCAACTGCTCTTCCAAGTCCTTTGCTGTCTCTGACAGAATTACAATGTCATCGGCGAACCTCAAAGTTTTTACTTCTTCTCCATGAATTTTAATACCTACACCGAATTTTTCTTTTGTTTCCTTTACTGCTTGCTCAATATACAGATTGAATAACATCGGGGAGAGGCTACAACCCTGTCTCTCTCCCTTCCCAACCACTGCTTCCCTTTGATGCCCCTCGACTCTTATAACTGCCATCTGAGTTCTGTACAAATTGTAAATAGCCTTTCGCTCCCTGTATTTTACCCCTGCCACCTTCAGAATTTGAAAGAGAGTATTCCAGTTAACATTGTCAAAAGCTTTCTCTAAGTCTACAAATGCTAGAAACGTAGGTTTGCCTTTTCTTAATCTTTCTTCTAAGATAAGGCGTAAGGTTAGTATTGCCTCACGTGTTCCAACATTTCTACGGAATCCAAACTGATCTTCCCCGAGGTCCGCTTCTACCAGTTATTCCATTCGTCTGTAAAGAATTCGCGTTAGTATTTTGCAGCTGAGACTTATTAAACTGATAGTTCGGTAATTTTCACATCTGTCAACACCTGCTTTCTTTGGGATTGGAATTATTATATTCTTCTTGAAGTCTGAGGGTATTTCGCCTGTCTCATACATCTTGCTCACCAGATGGTAGAGTTTTGTCATGACTGGCTCTCCTGAGGCCGCCAGTAGTTCTAATGGAATGTTGTCTACTCCCGGGGCCTTGTTTCGACTCAGGTCTTTCAGTGCTCTGTCAAACTCTTCACGCAGTATCTTATCTCCCATTTCGTCTTCATCTACATCCTCTTCCATTTCCATAATATTGTCCTCAAGCACATCGCCCTTGTATAAACCCTCTATATACTCCTTCCACCTTTCTGCCTTCCCTGCTTTGCTTAGAACTGGGTTGCCATCTGAGTTCTTGATATTCATACAAGTGGTTCTCTTCTCTCCAAAGGTCTCTTTAATTTTCCTGTAGGCAGTATCTATTTTACCCCTAGTGAGACAAGCCTCTACATCCTTACATTTGTCCTCTAGCCATTCCTGTTTAGCCATTTTGCACTTCCTGTCGATCTCATTTTTGAGACGTTTGTATTCCTTTTTGCCTGCTTCATTTACTGCATTTTTATATTTTCTCCTTTCATCAATTAAATTCAATATTTCTTCTGTTACCCAAGGATTTCTATTAGCCCTCGTCTTTTTACCTACTTGATCGTCTGCTGCCGTCACTACTTCATCCCTCAGAGCTACCCATTCTTCTTCTACTGTATTTCTTTCCCCCATTCCTGTCAGTTGTTCCTTTATGCTCTCCCTGAAACTCTCTACAACCTCTGGTTCTTTCAGTTTATCCAGGTCCCATCTCCTTAAATTCCCACCTGTTTGCAAGTTCTTCAGTTTCAATCTGCAGTTCATAACCAATAGATTGTGGTCAGAATCCACATCTGCCACTGGAAATGTCTTACAATTTAAAACCTGGTTCCTAAATCTCTGTCTTACCATTATATAATCTATCTGATACCTTTTAGTATCCTCAGGATTCTTCCAGGTATACAACCTTCTTTTATGATTCTTGAACCAAGTGTTAGCTATGATTAAGTCATGCTCTGTGCAAAATTCTACAAGGCGGCTTCCTCTTTCATTTCTTCCCCCCAATCCATATCCACCTACCATGTTTCCTTCTCTCCCTTTTCCTACTGGCGAATTCCAGTCACCCATGACTATTAAATTTTCGTCTCCTTTCACTACCTGATTAATTTCTTTTATCTCGTCATACATTTCATCAATTTCTTCATCATCTGCAGAGCTAGTTGGCATATAAACTAGTACTACTGTAGTAGGCATGGGCTTTGTGTCTATCTTGGCCACAATAATGCGTTCACTATGCTGTTTGTAGTAGCTAACCCGCACTCCTATTTTTTTATTCATTATTAAACCTACTCCTGCATTACCCCTATTTGATTTTGTGTTTATAACCCTGTATTCGCCTGGCCACAAGCTTGTTCCTCCTGCCACCGAACTTCACTAATTCCCACTATATCTAACTTTAACCTATCCATTTCCCTTTTTAAATTTTCTAACCTACCTGCCCGATTAAGGGATCTGACATTCCACGCTCCGATCCGTAGAACGCCAGTTTTCTTTCTCCTGATAACGACGTCCTCTTGAGTAGTCCCCGCCCGGAGATCCGAATGGGAGACTATTTTACCTCCGGAATATTTTACCCACGAGGACGCCATCATCATTTAATCATACAGCAAAGCTGCATTTCCTCGGGAAAAATTACGGCTGTAGTTTGCCCTTGCTTTCAGCCGTTCGCAGTAAGCACAGCAAGACCGTTTTGGTTTATGTTACAAGGCCAAATCAGTCAATCATCCAGACCGTTGCCCTGCAACTACTGAAAAGGCTGCTGCCCCTCCTCAGGAACCACATGTTTGTCTGGCCTCTCAACAAATACCCCTCCGTTGTGGTTGCACCTACGGTACGGCCATCTGTATCGCTGAGGCACGCAAGCCTCCACACCAACGGCAAGGTCCATGGTTCATGGGGGGGGGGGGGGGGGGGGGGACGATCTGCACATTCTGAAAAACAGCAACAGTCTATACTGACAAATAACAATAGAAGAAAATTACTACATACAAATGGCTATAGTCGAAGGGAAAAAAAAGAAATAAACGAAAAGACAACACTTTGCAACAACACACACTTTACCGCTCTGAGAGAACTGACCAAGGACATAGAACACAAAGCACACATACGCAAAGAACCACTTCCCCATCACACACAAAGACATAAATAAGGAACAGAAGTCGTCGTAATTCGCGCTACAGTTTTCATAGCGTTTCTCGCCACATGCGATACACCTCTCGCGACACACGCGAACAGCATGATAGCGTAATATTCTTGATCATAAACAAAGTGCGAAAGTTTTGTTTTTACGTGTATAGAATCAGCCACATACCATCCAACGAACGTGAGTGCACGAATAGCTAAGTAACAGCTCAGTGCACACCAAATAACTGTATTCCACAACACTACCGCAACCCCAAGTGTATATTGCTGACATATGAAGTTCACCCTATAGTATTTTGTGTACTACAGCCGCTCACACAGTTGGAGATGACATGATGTTCGCTGAGTAAAAAGGCAACAAAAAAAAAACAGCGACAACAATTCTCGAACACATGCTGTAACATACAATAAATAAGGTATTATGAAAGCATCCACAGAAAACTATATTTCAAAAAACGAATAGTAAAAATGTAATAATGTGCCACTGTTTGTATAACCATGCTATTTTCTGCATGTTTTAGATTTTAAAAAACACACACACTGATGATGATGATATTTGTCGCCGAAACTAGTTTGGGTTCATAAAGAAATAAACGAATAAGAAGGTGTTTTGCATCAAGGCGGACTCAATTTCTGATATTGTTGACACCAGCAGTATACATCAAAGAGGAGTAAATTTAGTAGCCCGCATGAAAACACAATGACACGGCCGCTTAAAATGACACTTGAAGAAAAAATAGTTACGAGATTGTCGAAAAATACTGACATTCTGTGCATTAACAACACATCTACTTTCTAGGAAGAGTAAAAACGAAACGTATGTGCTAAACATATGTAAAATACAGACATAAGTGAATATACGGAAATCTTTTGTGAGGCAATGAATCAAATGAGGGACAGATTGACGTCATAACTACGATTTCCATTGAATCAGAATTTGGAGGCAGAATGGAAATGAATGTCCTCAGCTGAAGTCAACTCAATCGGTTGGTTACTATTTGATGTCCAACAAGCAAATAGGGAAAGTACCTCCGGACTTACATGAAACTTCTGTCCTACATCCGCCAGCGACAGAGATTGCAGATATGTGGATCTTACATAATGTTGCAGTGTGAAAATGTTTTCTTTTCTACTGGATGGAAAGTGGTTAAGACCGATCACAAAGAGAAACTACACAGTTCGTAGTTAGTGAGCAACCCGAATTCAAAGTAAAGGAGACGGACACAAATTGAAGGGTTAAAAGGCAAACCTGGATAACTCAAGAGCTTTCTGAGTCTGAAAGTACCTATCAAAGGCGTAATCAGGAACAAGGTACTCTCACTTTGAAGGATACAATAGTTGATTTACAGAGACAAACGTAATTTTCAGTATATAGAGTGTCACTTTTCATTGTCTTTAGGATATTATCAGCTCCGCAGCGAGCTGTCAAGCAAAGACCGAATGAGGCGATCCTATTAAGCAAACCGGAGCTAACATCATTCGTCCTGTTAAATGAGCACAGAGGTTGGTTTGAATTACGGTAGAGCGTGCAGAACAAGTATCAGGCAACCAAGTGACCATTCGTCGCTTACAGAAGACATGGCAGTGAGAAGGCGTGTATGTGAAACTCAGTTGTATGGAATCGCCGCTGCAAGATGAGTCGTGACAGTATGTCAGAAAGGAGCAATCGTGTTTGGAAGCGCCCATGACCACACCGTAAATGCTGTTATCCGATTTGTCAGTGTACCAAAGCAGACCGTCCAGTCTACAAGGAATGGCGCACCATTCACAACCATGTGCGAAGCGTCGTCGTAAAAAGATGCTAATCACCAGTTTCACATCTTGTCAATGACTTTCGATTTCATGCATGACAGGAATTGCTCTGTCAGCCAAGACCGCTGAGAGCCAGCACTGGGCCTGAGCTCCAAATACAGCAGTACAATTTTATTGTTATTTAAAGAAGCTTTGGCATGATTTAAACATAACGTACTTCGGAGAATATTGGATATACACAAAAAATACACAATAGGATGAAATATGTTCACAAATGCAGTTTATACTATAGTACTGTGCGTTGCACGAGATATTGCCAGCTGCAAGCGGAATTTGAGTGAACTGACGGTTGTTTTGGGGTAATCAGTTGAACCTTACCACGTGTGTCGTTGAGCCACTATTAACAGCACAACGTTTGGTGGTTTTGGATGGAGTGTTTTTCTATATTACAGAGCCTGTGAACATTAGAGGTACTCATGCAGATTGTGGCATGTCACTGCACTATACTGTAGAAAGCAGTCCCCGAAATAGTCGCTCAAAACATTCCGACGCAGAGTAGAAAGTTTATATACAGGTGTATCAGAATAACGGTCCATAATTTTCTGATGACATAGAGGACAGGAACATATTACGTTTGAATAACACTGTGTCTGCAAATGCTTCGTTTGCTATACAAAAGCCAGTGATCATCACATCCATTTTAGATGCTTTTTTTTTATTAGCTGCTATTCTTACCAAGGAAAAAATGGACTACTGCCGTTGTTATTATAAGCCACGGAACATCTCCTGTGAAATTTGTTTACTTAATTTAGAGTATTAAAACTGATAACATAGCTTTTCTTCCACAGTGCGAAAAGACAGGCTGTCTAATTACAGAACTGACGCTGTAAGCTACGTTTTCTTTCTTCAGTACGTAGTTTTCTCCATGCACATCTTCTGGACACTCACTTCCCCACTCAGAATTCGAATAGACTGCAGTAGCTAGAGACTTCATTTATAAATATATTTACAGTTTTTATTATATTTAATTATAATACTTTCGTCAAAAGAAAACATCTTGTTGCACATTTGTTTGATGTGCCATTGCTAAGATCGTGCTTTAAATTTCACGCTCGTTTCGCAATCAAGTCTTCCAAACAGTTTTATTACAGTTTACAGGTTTCTTTAACCCAGTGTAAGTTCCAAATGATGCATTTCTGGATATTGCTTTATTTAAAAAATGTTTAATTTAATGCTCTGTTCTACAACAGAAAACTAGGAATTGTTATATGGTACACCATGTACACTATTATATTATAAGCAAAATCATTTGGAATGTAGTAGAACAAAATTAATTGTAAATTATGTCTGCAACTTTCCAATGTTTCTTTGAAAGAAGTAACACACCAGTCGGATGAATCACGAATGAGCGTGCAATATCGGGAAAAAAATCCAGCTCCACGACGCTGTCATGGAATAGGAAACTGAAAGTATTGTAATAAATGTTGGTCTGGAAAATAGTGATAAAGACTGTTAACAGAAACCGAAGATCAGCACAGCTATGAAACAGTATGATAGCTCGTCCCAGACCTACACCACAAATTATATACGCTGCATTTAATTTTTTTAAACTGTTTCGTTTACTTTCACTTCAGTTGGAAGCAAAGGGCTAGGTATTATACTGACAGAAACTACACGATCTGCAGTTTTACGTGCCCGCTCGTACCCTGTCATGCCCACACATTTCAGTAAGCAGACATCAGCGCGTTCGCTTGTAAACCGCGATGAGTCGCGCATCGGGTAGAATATTATAACGTGTTTGCCGATAATACCGTCAATGGAGCCTTGCTAGTCTTTAGTTGAGCAAATGTTTGAATCACATTATCAATGTCATTACCAAATTAGATTCCGTAACCAAAGTCCGCAAATCTGTGAGACGTGGTTGATGCATAACTGAACGGAGACAATTTTTACCACGAGTCACAGTGCGAATGGCCTCGACTTTAGCAATACTCACTGGATGAGTGCAAAATATGCGCAAAGCTACACTTATATTCGTAAATAAGCACGAAACAGCTCGTGCAACTTATTCAAGATGTTAATGAATCCATAGTAATATTTTCAAAGTTTTAACTACGAATTGTTTTCAAATATTTAATATCTTCTTTCAAATCTGTTGCGACATCTTTAAGGTATTCACTGATAAATAACTTGCACTTTATCGTCAGTCAGCTTTGACCATTTCCATAAAGACCCGAATGTTTCTTTTATTTCACTGCTTGATATTAGATTTTCAGATTGATATTAGATTTTATCTTGAATAAATCTGCTAATTCAGTCTTATCACTTACTTAAGGTTTCATCATGAAATGATTTCCTCTTCTCAGTGCGCTCCTCCGGAAATTCTGAACCGATATTAATGATAATTGCAGTAACTTTAGATTTGCCCGCCGACCGGCTATCCGCGCGGTGTAACGCTCTGCTTCCCGAGAGGGAAGGCATTGTGCCGACCAGCCTATGGATGGTTTTTGGTTTTTAAGACGGTTTTCCATCTACCTCGGTGAATGCGGGCTTCTTCCCCCTATTCGCCTCAGTTACACTACGCTGGCGACTGCTGCGTAAACATTGTCTCCACTTACGCGTACACCATAATTACTCTACCACGCAAACATTTGGGGTTACACTCGTCTGGTATGAGACGTTCCCGGGGCAGGGGGCTCCACTGGGAGCCGAACCGCACGGCGGTGGTGTGGGTGCACTGTTATGGCCTGTTGTGGGGTTGTGAACCACTGGGGGCTCGGTGGGGCGAAGCCTCTCCGTCGTTTCTAGGTCCCCAGTTTCATACACAACTTTAGAGAGAATGGTACCCCAGTTCGAATTAATAAGTTTCATTATTTCGTACAACTACGTCAATGATGACACGTCGAGCTTTTAGGAATCTCATTCTGTAATCAATTGGTACTAACAGCTTTAGCCAAATTAGTGCCATGATCACATTTTGCACATCTCATTCCGAGTTCCAGGGTATAAAGAAACACAGCAGAGGAAAGGAAATACAGGGCGAGTACAAAGTCCTGCCCTGATTATAAAAATTTAAATAACAGAATAACCGTTTGACATAGTAAGTTACATTTGATACCATTTCATAGGTTAGTGTTACTAGCTTTTTTTAAGACCACTTACGTTAGTAAACTTCAACGTGTGCTCCCTTGGTAGCTCGGAGAATGTCGAGACGGTATCCCAGTTCCCGTCAGGTGTCACAGTACCCACAGCAGCTTCTATCCTAGCCTTCAGTTCGTCGACGTCAGCAACTGGTGTGACGAAGACTCTGTCCTTGAAATAGCCCCAGAAAAAAAGTCAAGGGGCGTAATGTCTGGAGAACGGGGTGGCCAGGGTATTGGACTGTTCCTTCCAGTCCACCAATCCGGACAATACTCTCCTCTCCAGACATTACGCCCCTTGACTTTTTTTCTGGGGCTATATCAAGGACAGAGTCTTCGTGACACCAGTTGCTGACGTCAACGAACTGAAGGCTAGGATACAAGCTACTGTGGGTACTGTGACACCTGGCGGGAACTGGGATACCGTCTCGACATTCTCCGAGTAACCAAGGGAGCACACGTTGAGGATTACTAACGTAAGTGGTCTTAAGAAAAGCTAGTAACACTAACTTATATAACGAGACCAAATTTAACTTATTGTGCCAAACAATTATTCTGTTATAAATTTTTATAATCAGGGCAAGACTTTGTGCTCACCTGTACAATACTAACCTGACTATAGCAGATGTTGAATGTGAACACCACTCATATCTTGGGATTCTTGGGACCTGCTCAGCAAGTTATGAAGGCTGGACTGAGGAATTACTGCAGCCTCATCCGAAATGTTATGCTGCATTTCTTGAAGACTACAAGGGTTGTTGCGATACATCTTTGAGTTAGGGCTCCCCACACAACGTAATCGCACACTGACAGTCAGGTGACCTGGGTGGCCACGATTAGATTGACCTCTACTAACAACTCTGCTTGGCGTGAAGAATGTGTAAATGTGCTCCAAGGTTCGGCCGGCTGCATGGGCAGTGGCTCCATCCTGTTGGAAGGAACTGTAGGTCTCCGTTAGTGCTGCCACACATGGTTTCAAAATCTTGATAATGTAAAGCTACGATGTCCAAGCCATTTTTATTTGCACCACCCTGTATAATCCAATACGCCGCGTACCACTGAACGTGTTTCAGCTGATAAACTTAATTTACTGAGTGTTTCAAAGAGCAATGGCATTTTACCCAAGTGATCTGCAATATGTCTTACATCAGGGCTTAACAACTTGCCGAGCACTTTCTCGCGAGTAGATTCATGATCACGGTAGAACGGATGTTTGGGGAGGGGGAAAATACAAGCGCACCCGCCGCGCCAACATTGGATTCGCGCCGACTGTTTTAGGTGTCAACATAATAATCTCGCCCGGTTAACGGTCATGTCAAGTCGGTGTATAACTGTAACCACGCCTTTGCAGTTCAAACCCCATTCGGTGGAACTGTGTCTGTTTTCTGAAAGAGATGGTTCTGTAAAATGTTTAGTATGTCACAAAACACTGAATTATTTTAAGAAATTTAATTTGCAGTGACATTGTACGTCACAGAAGGCGAAACAACAAGCATCTGGAAAATGTTTTGGACCAGATCTTGCACAAGCAATTATTAAGCTAAAAAGGAAACTATCTGAAGATCTGGAAGATGAACAATCAACTGATTCTGCTACTGGAGTGAGTTACAAAACTGTCTTGCTATAAGCCAAATCCCTGCGCCCCTCTCAGGGATGGCGATTTAATAAATGGATGTATGGTGCTCATAACAGCGGAACATTTGCGCGCATCTCAGATAGAATAGTTACGGCTGGTGCTGCTATCTAACATCACCATTATGCGTCGCTTACAGGACATGGCAGACGACGTTGAGAGCCAGCTGGCAATTCATTGTAAAGATTGGCGTATTCTCTATCTTTGGACAGAAGTGTTGATATCACGCGCACAGCCCAGCTTGCCATTTTTATCAGAGGTCTTAACAGGGAGCTTGATGTGAGAGAGATGCTCCTCGGTCTGGTAGCCGTGGAGAACACTACAAACAGAAGTAATATATTAAGCTGTTGAAGTAAGCGTTGAAAATAAAGGATTATCATGGAAGTTGTTATTTTGTGTGTCCGCAGACGCCGCGCCAGCAATGACAGGAAAGATATAATGGTTCTTTGCGCTGTTGAAGGACAAAATGCAAAAATTTCCCGTGCCGAATGGAATCAGGGTTCACTAGAAGAACCTACGTGCAAAGATCATTACTTTAAAAAATGTGATTAGTGTTGCTGCTCGCACAACCAATTGAAGGAAGCATGAAAAACGCTGGCAGTTTAAAAACTTTCTTATTACAGTAAAGTCTGGTAGCTTAGTCGTGGTGAACTATTAAATCGATTTTTTTGTGTATTAGATGAGATAAATATGTTCATGGGAATAAATAACATATGTGTTCCTGAAGTGAAAGTGTTCTCAAGGGAAAGTGAGCTCGCGTTCTTAACTTTGCATCAGACCGCTTTCAACATTTCAGTGTAGTGTATGGATCTGGTGATTACCCATTTCATAGACTACAAACACGCTTTTAAAATGATTGACACTTTGGGCAAAAGGAAGCTTGATCATTTTCCTAATGATCGTCAGTGCAAGATACTGTTATTAACAAAGACAATCAACGTTATTCGCTATCTGAGTTTCCATTAGGGAAGAATTTGAACAACGTTTTTTTAGATCTGACGGCACTAGAAAGTGACTGATCGGTTCTCCCCTCAGTGTTCAAGAGTCTATTGAAGAGATTCGTCCTGTTCAGCATCCAGAGAAAAAAATTTTGGAGTTTTATAGACGCTTTTCTCAGGATAAATTTCCTCGTATCTGCAAACTGGCGGCTATACGAAATCAGTGTTAGGTTCCACGTTGTTTGTGAACAGTTTTTCTCTGCACTAATAAGGCGCCTGAGAAATTCGCTCTCTGGTCCTAATCCAAGCCGCACGCTGCACCTACAATGCACAACAACAATTACTGGGAATACAGAAGTAAATGTTAAGGAGAAAAGTCGGGAATCCCCCACTTTCATGACTTAATTTTTGTACAACAGCTCGTAAAATACATTAAGAAAAATGTTAAAGAATCCGTTAATAAAATTGCTTGGTACGTATACATTTTTTTATTTGTTTCATTTGTAACTATTTGTTTCACTGGTTAACAATAACAATTCATGTAGTGATTTCAGTGTAGCTGGCGGCGGATTCAAATTTACTGTTCTGTCCCGCACTCGAATGTCCATTCGGCTCCCCTCTCACCGCCATGTGGCGATAGTGGGGGAACCGTGCTCGCCCTGCCACCAGTGTTGTCAATATAGTTGTTTTCCAACTAGGTGTAGGTTTTTTGAATGGCCATCTGGTTGGGAAATTGAAGATCTGGTTGCTAGTGGGAAATTTAGTCTATTTAAAACATCATCTGATTGAATCTAGTCTTTTTAGTATTATATTCTTCGAAAAGTGTATTTTGTTCATTCTTGTTCATTTCAGTATGCTCAACAGGTTATAGAAGAAATTACTTTCTTGCAACTGCTTATACTGTAAAATCTGTTAAGAAACATAAAACGTTCGTTCGAAAGACTGCTTTCTACCCCCCGCGCATGCGCAGAGCGGAAGCCACGTTCGAAGCGCTTCTGGTCCCAAATCTTGATACTTGAAGTGGGGCGCCAGCTGTTTCAAGAGCGACTAGCAAGTAGCATTAGGTAGCCAGATGCCATCTGAAGAAAACTTTCTGGTGCTGTCAAGCTGCCAGATTCGCGCAAGCGCATAGTTAAGTGTCTTGTAGTGAGGGTACATGTCCGCGTTTTTTCGGCTGTCTCTCAATAGCCGATCACATTAGTTCGCCGTTTGTGGATCTTCAATAATTGTAAGGTAAGCAATTTATTTGTTCTCAAGTTTTATTTTTATTTATTCTTATAAAATCACATGTAGAAGTTCGACTGTTCGCCGCTCGGTGACAGTCGATCAGTAAAAAGCGTTTGAAGAAATCAAAAATCAAGGAAGGCTCTTGACGTCAACGTTGACGCGCAGCAGCGCATATGGTTGCTGGTTCAAGTAGTTTCCTGGCAGCTCTTCGGACGAACTTAAGCTTAAATGCTACTGGTACTCAAAAATGTAAATAACGAACGCAAGAACTCTCATACTTTATTTTGTAAAATTATTTTAAATGTATGAAAAATTGAAATGGTAATTTAACTAACTTCAGTATTGCATGATACGGTGTAATATTTTTATTATATATCCCCATTTTCGAGGACCGAGCAGCTGAACGAAACGCAAACTGCTTGTTATTATTCAGTTGTAGTCGAATTCGTGTCAGAAGTGGCTGTGCTTAGTGCTTATTCTTCTCGTCATAGTGATTGATCGTAGTTCTGTTAAAATGGGTAAAGTTAAACCTCAATACACCAAAACATTTAGGGAAGAATTGTTAAAAAATCCGAAATATGTCCAATGGTTATCACAGGCTGTTAGAGAATGTGTAAAGTGTGTCACTGTCCTGTAATAGCTCGGTTAGCGGATTTAGAAAATTACGCAAAACAAAAAACATAAATCTGCAGTTTCTTCCTTTTCCTCCCAAAGACAGGCAAAAATTATTTTGAACCAGTTCAGGATTCCGTAGGACGTTACGAAGCTGAGGGGTTTCTCGCCCTCTTTTTGTCCGCACCTTGTGCTATAATGTTGTGTGATCACCTAGGAGAAATGTGTAAAAACAGGTTCAAAGCAGTCTTATTGCAAGCCAGATTAAGTTCCATCTTACAAGTGTAGTGCTATTATCAAGAATGTTCGTGGGCCCTATTTTGTGAACGATCTGAAAAGTGATATTGATGATAGTATGTACAGTATTTTAATTGACAAATGAACTAATATTAATGTCACTAAACTTATAACTCTTTGCTATAATTTATCATAGTAAAACGTCCCACAAGATTGTTTCGACAATTCTTACACTAGTCGAACTTGAATACTGCCATGCTGAGACTATTGTATCAGCTATTAAAGAGGCGTTGAAAGAATTTAATTTAGATTTAAAGAAATTTCTGGGAACAGGAACAGATGCCAGTGTGATGCTCGGTATCAATAACGGGGTGTATGAAATACTGAAAAGGGAGATTCCGCATTTGGTACTTCTTAAGGTATTTCTGTCATTCCATTCAGTTGGCAACCTCTACAGCATCTGCAGAATATCTTCGAATAAATTTGGACTTTTTTATTAGGGAAACTTACAACCGGTTATCTCGATCTTCTTCACGGCAGCTCTTTTTCCGCCAGATTTTTTCAGTCCTAAATGATGGGGAGGAGCCACTGAAAATCTCCCATGCTTGTGAAATGAGATAGTTATTCTTTGAACCTGGGTATGTGGAATAATTGATCAATGGTTTGAGCTAAAAACTCATTTTGAAATTGTTGGGCAAAGCGAAAAATACTACACAGCTGGACTGCTTTGTTAGTTGTTCAGTGACGAACCTAATTTAGTATATTTGCTATTTTTTAAACCTGTTCTTTCAGGTCTTCAGAGAGTCAAATAAGGAAATCGAGTAAAATGGTGTGGACCCATGCCAGTAATTAGATGACCTGGTAATTCTTATTCAATCTCTTCTTAAGCAAGTTGACATTTCCACCTATCCAGTTCAAAGACAAAATCTTGACAACTATTTAGAAAATCACCTAGATCCAAAGCCGTATCTTAGATGCCTGTTTTCAGAAATTAGAAACAAAATAACCAAAGGTGAAGGAAAAAATATCAGAGAAAGATATGTAAAATTTGTTTCTTCACCTTTCAAACAATTACAGCAAAGATTACCCGATAATATTGAAGTGTTGAGGAAATTATCTCTTCTTGCAGTTACAAAGGCGCCTGTAGTGGAAAAAGAACCCTTAATTCCCGTGTTAGAAAGCTCTCACTTGGATAATGATACAGTTACAATAATTGAATAACAATGGCAAAAAATGATAGTCCTCCAATCGGATAAACTTAACAATTCTGTCGATTTCTGGTGTGAGGTTTTCAGTTACCATGACGCCAGCGGTGAAAAGCTTTTAAAGAGGTTGTAGGATTTGCATTATCTAGGTTCCTTGCTTCAACGGCGAGGTAGAAGGAATATTCAGACAGTTGAATTTCGTCAAAACGAAGATAAGGAATCGAATGCGTGCAGATATGGTAAACGCCATATTAGGGATTCGTGCAGGTCTTCGCAGAAAGAGTCGGTGCTGCCATAATTACAATTTCCTGAGTCAGTTCTCAGAATAAGTGGGATAACTGAAGCACATAAATCGAGAACATCACCTTCTATTGCAGCTTCTCTTTCCCATGAGGACGATGGCGATAATGATGAAGACGACATTCTTATCCAATTTTAGGCAAGTTTAGTAAAAAGTTATGTATTTATGTCGTCTATATCTAGAATGAGAGGCGTTTCATTGTCATTTCTATGCTTTTGAATAAAAAATTCGGATCTAATTCTTTTAAGGCATTTTGTAGTCATTTTTACTGTCAATCCGGTTGGAAAAAGTTATATACTGTTGGCAACATTGCATGCCACGTGCTAGCTCCCAATTTCTTACAGCTTGCTCCACGAACATGTATGTTGTTAAGCGCTACCTTTCATTGTCAACCCGCGTCTTCCAACTAGTATCAGATACGGCATGTAAAGCACTTCCAACATACTGCATTTCCAAGTGCTGTGGACTGCAACTAAACTGGTTGTGAAGTTGTTTAATCACTACGAAAACTATTGTTTCCTGACAGCTCTCTGCTGTGTGTACTCCACGTGAGGGCCACGATAAGCACAAGGAGAAAATTTTGCAAGAGGAATCCATATTCTTTGTGTCATCATAACCTTGTCTGCGGCATTCACTATTAGGAATTGATTTACAAGTGTTAATGGAATCAAAGGTACAGTAGCAACTCGTGTTTTGTATTAACAGCCTACGATTTCCAAAAACTGTTCGTTTTTTTCATGTTTCTCAATTTCCTTGTTGAAGTAAACACGGGATAACTTTTGTCTGATCAATACGCTTTGAATAAGGAATTGCAGCAACAATAACTGAATAATAATTCGCGTTTCCTGCCTCTGTATTAAGATGACACTCTTGAGATGATGGACACAACTAGAAATAAATTCATTCTGAGTGTCACTGGAAGGATAAACGCACGTGCAAACGTTTTCCAGCTTCGTGTCAGTCTCTGGTCTTGCTAATGTGTTTCGCAATTAATGGATCATAGTGACTTAAGACCTCCAGTATTTGGAGTACATTTCTGTTATTTATACCTCCAGTTTTCTGAGATGAACCTCTGAAGGCTAAGACTTTCTGACCAAGAAATAATGTTACTTCAAGAACCCTCTTGGTATCTATTTCCCAACACAGGGTTCATTGCCAGTCTACTTCTCGATTCCTGAGACCATACTACTAGAGCGTTTCAAATGAATCTCATAGTTTCACTATTTCAAATAATATTCCTTAAGAAGTGGCTAGATTGATGTTCGGAGATCCTGTCACGTAATTTTTTACACCTTGGTATAAATATACAGATTTGGAGATAAATATGAGCGAACTGTCTCAGCCTGAGTAGATAAAAGACGCCAAGGAAAGCAAAATAATGTTGTTGATTTTTACTCCTAACTAACCAGTCACTGGGCACCCATTCATTATTCCAAAGTTTATAATGAAAGAGAGATGTAGGTAATGCACGGAAATTAACATCTGACGAAAAACATTCTGGATGGTTAGGTGGACCACATTTTGCTGTCTTCGTCTACATCGACATAAAAAACAAAACAAAAATAGATACTCCGCAAGCCATCGTAAGGCGCGTAGCGGAGGGTATTCTGTACCACTACCAATCGTTTCCTTTCCTGTTCCACTCACTCAAGATATAGACGACATAAATACATAACTTTTTACTAAACTTGCCTAAAATTGGATGAGAATGTCGTCTTCATCATTATCGCCATCGTCCTCATGGGAAAGAGAAGCTGCATTAGAAGGAGATGGTCTCGATTTATGTGCTTCAGTTGTCCCACTTATTCTGAGAACTGACTCAGGAAATTGTAATTATGGCAGCACCGACTCTTTCTGCGAAGACCTGCACGAATCTCTAATATGGCGTTTACCATATCTGTACGCATTCGATTCCTAATCTTCGTTTTGACGAAATTAAACTGGCTGAATATTCCTTCTACCTCGCCAAGCATATTCCAGGCAGCATTTAGACAAGTTGCATATTGACAGCTGATACTCAGCATGTCATGGTTCCAGAATGCTGATTGGAATCCCTCCCCTATCCCTTATTTTATTTTTTGATCTCATGTGTGGTTTACAAACGACAGACGTATGACCACTTACAATTAAATGTTCGATAATGCCCATCAGACTGAAAGAGACCAAGAGCAAATGAAAGTATTGCATACAGTTACAGCCACAGAGGTAACTTGCGTTCATTTAATCAAAAAGGAAAGATGATATTGAAAACCGGTATGCTTCAACCCATCATACAGTATGTCAAATTGCTTTGTAAAGCACATTCATAAAGCACCATGCGTAATATATTCAAAAGAAACTCATACGTTCTCACAAACGGTTGCAGGAATGTATGGTCGTCTTACCGGTTTTATCATTTATAAAAGTCACCCACTAGTACAAGACTTGCAGATCAAAAGCAATATTCGCGAAACACCGAAAGATTTTAAAATACTGCAAACTCACCATAATGGCAAAAACCTAGAGTAACAAAAATTCTGTATTTAATCAGAAGATCTGAATCAACTTTAAACGCACGAACATACTTCGGTTGTGACACCTGATGTATCGTTATAAAATTTCAAAGCTCTAACACACAGGAATTTACTATTAATAGAATGGTGGCACAAGCTTTGTATAACATGTTTGGCTCAGAAATATGAAGAATCGTTGCAGGTTGCCCTGACAGCTGCTATTCACCGTTGTTGTTGAAAATGTGATAGACTGTTCCAGATATCCCACAGACCTTACCCCCACAGGAAACTTTCTGATTTTGAGAGATGGAAGTATAGGACTCATATGACAGATTCCAAAACTTTATTGCGTTTCGTTCAATGATTGCATCGATGTAATAATAAATCACGGAATTTTGTAAATATATTTTAGAAAGCTTTTACCTATCATTTAGAACATAATCTTATAGTTTCTACAATTTTTGCAATAGGACGTTGACTTTTTTTTCAAATGAAAGAGGATGTATTTAACCTGTCAAAACTTAAAAATTCCCCACACAAGTTCCTCTGCAACGCGTATTCCAAAAGACGACGATTCCTGATTTTTTGTGGTCGTTATCAATTTAGTGTATTTTATTTATTTATCTTAGGTCAAGAAAGCATATATATAAATATAGGGTGATCCATTGATCGTGACCGGGCCGAATATCTCACGAAATAAGCATCAAACGAAAAGACTATAAAGAACGAAACTCGTCTAGCTTGAAGGGGGAAACCATATGGCGCTATGGTTGGCCCGCTAGACCGCTAGATTGCGCTGCCATAGGTCAAACGGATATCAAATGCGTTTTTTAAAAATAGAAACCCCCATTTTTTATTACATATACGTGTAGTACGTATTGACATACTGAAAAAATTACTGGCATATAACGTTACTCAATTAAAACTTCGAGTATCTTGTCATTCCATTCACCCCCGCCCCAGTGCAATCGCATTTCTTCTTTGTGCCGTCTGTACTTGCTTCACACAGTTGAAGAGAAAGATTGCACGTGATGAAAACCCAAAAAGCAAAAATTAATAAGGCCCCTTCACTAAGTGAAAGCAAAATTACGTTCTAATGAAATTTCAAAACAACAACTTAGAATATAGATCGAGAATTGCGAAAAAATGTAGTATAAAATAAAAATATCGGGTCTCGATATCGCGATTTAGGTAAAAAAATGTTGCCGATGTATATCGAATTTTTTGGGAAGTATATCGAGATATTATTAGTAGCCCGACTATCTATATGCCTCCGTATGAAACCTAATTTCTCGTGTCTTACGTGGTCCTTGCGCGCAATATATGTTGGCGGCAGTGGAATCGTTCAGCGGTCAGCTTCAAATGCCCGTTCATTAAATTTTCAAAATAGCGTCTTCTAACCTCCAGAGCTTCCTATTTGAGTCTTCTTAGTTGTAGAATTTAAGGTGTTTAATGTTCCAACATCAATACCGTTATTGGCACTGGTCGATTGTTTGTCTCTTAATTGTTCAAATGGTTCAAATGGCTCTGAGAACTATGGGACTTAACATCTGTGGTCATCAGTCACCTAGAACTTAGAGCTACTTAAACCTAACTAACCTAAGGACATCACACACATCCATGCCCGAGGCAGGATTCGAACCTGCGACCATAGCGGCCACGCGGTTCCAGACTGAATCGCCTAGAACAACACGGCCACACCGGCCGGATCTCTTAATTGTAGTTAAACTTGCAACTAAGGCCGGGCGTTGATGTTGTAAAAGAGTGTAAAATATATTTAGAACGGTAAAAATGACTTTAATAAATTACCTCGTTCTTATGAAAATATAAATCCTCCCACTCCATCGCTAAGGTGCAGAAACCTTAGTGATATATTTTTACTGAGAAAAACAGGTGTTTCGCCGTTTTGAGACAGCTTCAGACTTTGTTAGGGAACTGCAATTAAAGCATTAGTTATAAATAGCCAAAATTTTGGTACGCGTCGTCGGTGAAGGCATTAAGCGGTGCCAGACTTATAATGTTGGCATTTAAGCCACATAAATTAGCTGAAACTCTAAAAGTAATTTAAATGCCCACAATTTCCATAAAAATTACTCTAAAATTACGGAATCAGTTCTACACGTACATTTTCCCAGATACTTGCTTGGTCTTTCCTTCCTGGCAGTATTCTATAGTTTTCATCATACGAATAGAAATTTTTTACTCTGTCAGCTGTGCCTTTTGGTAATGTCCTTACCCTTTACTGTTCAGGGAGTGGTAAAACTTCCTTTTGCTTCTAAAGAGTACGTGCCTGACGTACCAAATATTCTGAGACTGTAAAGATTTCACATACTTTATTGTCGAGCCCAAGTCTCTGGCACAAGAGTCGTATGTTGGAATTTTTCTGCATGTCGGAATGCTTCATTTTCTCATTTATTTCTTCCATTAATTTATCAAAACGGATTACTATCTGTTCATGTTCATGGTTCTCATGCTCACATTTTTTCTCAATTCAGCATCGTACACACTTGAAGGTTAACGCCCCCATTGCACATTCTAGTTAACGTTTGGCTATTGCAGCTCTCCTGTGAAGAGAAATAGAATGTAATTTATCTGGAGATAATCCCCAATTTGTTAAACATGTCTAGTTTATTTTTTTCTAGAGACTGGATAGTTCAAGTCTCCAGTTTCACTGGTATGCTCTGAAGAAGTTCCTCCATTTCCTTTGTTACATTCTGTAACGTTCCTTCTAAAAGTTGGGCACAGCTTTTCATCAGCAACAATAGAAAGTTATTTCTCTCTTAGTTCCTTTGCTTGCTGTTATGCCACTTCAGGCAAACCAGCAGACATTGTGTATGTGTGACACCTGAAAGTGGTCAACACATCGCTTTTTATGTAGTAAGAGACTTAATATTTTCCTTTGTGTTTAGAAAGTAAATACACTTGATCTAATAATAAAGACACGACACCACAGCGCCATAATAGTAACTCTTGCTCTTCTTCAGTTAGCTCAGGAGTAGTTGTCAGGTAACCATTACATTACATCTCTGACAACATTGTCTATATTGAGCAGCCTTCCATTACTTAACCTAGAAGAGACGGGAATATTAAGGGTTTTAATTGAGTAACGTTATATTCCAGTAATTTTTTCAGTATGTCAATACGTACTACACGTATATGTAATAAAAAATGGGGGTTTCTATTTTTAAAAAGCGCATTTGATATCCGTTTGACCTATGGCAGCACCATCTAGCGGTCTAGCGGGCCAACCATAGCGCCATCTGGTTTCCCCCTTCAAGCTAGACGAGTTTCATTCTTTATAGTCTTTTCGTTTGATGCATATTTCGTGAGATATTTGGCCCGGTCACGATCAATGGATCACCCTATATATATGCTTTCTTGACTTAAGATAAATAAATAAATAAAATACACTAAACTGATAACGACCACAAAAAATCAGGAATCGTCGTCTTTCGGAATACGCGTTGCAGAGGAACTTGTGTGGGGAATTTTTAAGTTTTGACAGGTTAAATACATCCTCTTTCATTTGAAAAATAAGTCAACATCCTATTGCAAAAATTATAGAAACTATAAGATTATGTTCTCAATGATAGGTAAAAGCTTTCTAAAATATATTTACAAAATCCCCTAATTTATTATTACATCGATGCAATCATTGAACGAAATGCAATAAAATTTTGGAATATGTCATATGGGTCCTATACTTCCATCACTCAAAATCAGAAAGTTTCCTGTGGGGGTTGTTGTTGTTGTTGTTGTGGTCTTCAGTCCTGAGACTGGTTTGATGCAGCTCTCCATGCTACTCTATCCTATGCAAGCTTCTTCATCTCCCAGTACCTACTGCAACCTACATCCTTCTGAATCTGCTTAGTGTATTCATCTCTTGGTCTCCCTCTACGATTTTTACCCTCCACGGTGCCCTCCAATGCTAAATTTGTGATCCCTCGATGCCTCAAAACATGTCCTACCAACCGATCCCTTCTTCTAGTCAAGTTGTGCCACAAACTCCTCTTCTCCCCAATCGTACTCAATACCTCCTCATTAGTTACGTGATCTACCCACCGTATCTTCAACATTCTTCTGTAGCACCACATTTCGAAAGCTTCTACTCTCTTCTTGTCCAAACTAGTTATCGTCCATGTTTCACTTCCATACATGGCTACGCTCCATACAAATACATTCAGAAACGACTTCCTGACACGTAAATCTATACTCGATGTTAACAAGTTTCTCTTCTTGAGAAACGCTTTCCTTGCCATTGCCAGTCTACATTTTATATCCTCTCTGCTTCGACCATCATCGGTTATTTTACTCCCTAAATAGCAAAACTCCTTTACTACTTTAAGTGTCTCATTTCCTAATCTAATTCCCTCAGCATCACCCGACTTCATTTGACTACATTCCATTATCCTCGTTTTGCTTTTGTTGATGTTCATCTTATATCCTCCTTTCAAGACACTGTCCATTCCGTTCAACTGCTCTTCCAAGTCCTTTGCTGTCTCTGACATAATTACAAAGTCATCGGCGAACCTCAAAGTTTTTACTTCTTCTCCATGAAGGGTAAGGTTACATTTTCTTAAAATTCTGGATGATTTGACATAGAATGACCCAGTTCTCTACAGCGTGACAAAGTTTTAAAAATGCAGAAAATGTGTACAAATATATTTTTATTTATAAGGAACGTAAAACCGTTGCACATTATTATTATTATTACTGCTTAGATTTTAAGACCAAACTTTATGAAAGAAATAAAAGAAAAGTTCAAAACCGAAATGTGCTCTGAATTTCAGAGAAAATACGAGACTTACGAGTATCATCAAATTTAATAGGGAACAAGGTTTTAAGCGTAAGGAACGCCAGTGAAGTATTCAGAAGTAAGCGTAACAAGCTCTTTAACATCTAAACCTGGTACTGTTTCCCCTTGAGTTGTAACGAATGTGTGAATAGAAATTTTTCGTACACTTAACGCTTTAATAATGTAGGAAGTCGTATTACTTGCCAGAATAAATCTTTAGGCCGCACACGGCGAATGGCAATTTGCCTCTTAGCTAACATATCATCAGTTAACATTAACTGAGTTATCCACAACCACAGATCTCCTTTCTATGTTTTAAAATTTTACAGAAACATTTCTGCCTTTTCAAAACTAATTCGAGGGTTGAAGCTTACGTACTAAGACGTGAGATGTGACGATATGCAAATTGCCCTCTCAACAGCCAGTACTGTTACTTGAATATTTATGTATAATCTACTCTAACGTAAGACAACTACAAAAGCACAGAGCAGGTATGGTCAACAGGCTTACCTACGCGCCATGGAGCCGTGTAGAGTCGTGCGCTAAGATTGAGGACCTCCGCCCAGCCGCCACCTGCAACATACCGTGTTTTCACAGCGCTCGTAGAGTGAGTTACTTGGCGGGCGCTGCTTTTGATCAATCAGCCGCTCCGCCGACAGTCAGCGATCCTCACTAGACTATACAAGTAAGTAAATTGAGTCAGCTCCGCCGAAAGAGCACCAGCATCCATTGGGGCTCTGTGCCGAAAATCGTATTCTGTTCCAATGTTTTTCAGTTCCCTTCCCTTGGTTGACAATTTTACTTTTATTCTTCGCAATGAGTATATCATAAGCAATCAAAAAATACTCGTTTACTGTGAATTTTTATTGCGTCTCTTGGCAATGCTTGTTGACAGTTGTACTCGTAATACTATGAGATTTCTTCTATAGGTTTTTTCTCTTTAGGGTTTGAATAAATAGAGAAAACACCGTATAAATTACCTAGTACAAGAACATAATGATGGGAATATACTTTCTGAAATTGTAAGTGGTAGTTACTATCTATAGGACGGCTTATTTTCTTAGTAAATTAGCCCATAACGAAAGCTATAACTTTAGTAATATTTTTATTTGGTGTTGCCTGATTTCAACCTCATGTCAGCTGTCAAGCATTTGAATATCAGTGGACATGAATTAACTGCTTGTGGACCGAATATTTGAAAGAACGCCAAGCATGTTCCAGGCAGCGTTTAGACAAGTTGCATATTGACAGCTGATACTCAGCATGTCATGGTTCCAGAATTCTGATTGGAACATCCCTCCCCTATCCCTTATTTTATTTTTTGATCTCATGTGTGGTTTACAAACGACAGACGTATGACCACTTACAATTAAATGTTCGATAATGTCCATCAGACTGAAAGAGACCAAGAGCAAATGAAAGTATTGCATAGAGTTACAGCCACAGAGGTAACTTGCGTTCATTTAATCAAAAAGGAAAGATGATATTGAAAACCGGTATGCTTCAACCCATCATACAGTATGTCAAATTGCTTTGTAAAGAACATTGATAAAGCACCATGCGTAATGTAATCAAAAGAAACTCATACGTTCTCACAAACGGTTGCAGGAATGTATGGACGTCTTAACGGTTTTATCATTTATAAAAGTCACCAACTACAGTACAAGACTTGCAGATCAAAAGCAATATTCGCGAAACACCGAAAGATTTTAAAATACTGCAAACTCATCATAATGGCAAAAACCTAGAGTAACAAAAATTCTGTATTTAATCAGAAGATCTGAATCAACTTTAAACGCATGAACGTACTTCGGTTGTGACACCTAATGTATCGTTATAAAATTTCAAAGCTCTAACACACAGGAATTTACTATTAATAGAATTGTCGGCACAAGCTTTGTATAACATGTATGACTCAGAAATATGAAGAATCGTTGCAGGTTGCCCTGACAGCTGCTATTCATCGTTGTTGTTGAAAATGTGATAGACTGTTCCAGATATTTTGATACTTTTTCTCATATAGTCTTCTTCTGCGTTTCCTTTTTATAGTATTTTATATTATTCGTACTACACTGCGAATTCTACCCTTTCAAGTGCTTAATAGTTATCAACATAAAGTAATTACACGTGGTGAAGGACATGTAAAGTACAAATGCAATGTGTTGCAACAGCGTATGCATGCCTTATGAGTAACAGCGTCATATGTATACATACTGATGCAGTCATGTTTACAGCTCATAATAACTGATAAACTTAAGTAAAATTGTAATTTAGTTGCAATATTTGACAATAACTTTCACCTGTTTGTCTCACAGCATCATATGTAATTAAGGCAAATTCTGAGTGACGCAATTCAATAAAATCGCAGAGCAGGTGTTCTACCTTCAAAATTCTCTCTTAACCAATCAGTCCAACTTTTACGGTAAATTTGTGGATTCGCTACGGATTATGCGCGAACAGCAGCTAAAGCAGGGTGCCAGTTTAATAGTGTGTACCATCTGTTGCCATCTTTCCGTCAAGAACAATAAATAACAAATACCACATAATCATAAAAAGTTGTTGCTGCTTTGTACGATAAGCTTCCTTCTGTTGCCACACTTAATATTCGCATATGTTCGGGTAAGAAGTAACGTTTAGCCCTAAAAATTAGTCACAATGTTATATAACACACTATAGAAGTAATAGCAATATATTTCAAGTTAACGTAGAGCAGTTTCAAACCGCTGGTCTTATTCCAAAACTTTGGAAAATGCACGCTATATTTTATATAATTCGGCATAATTTGATATACGTAACAGTTTTTACAGATAACTATCGACAATGTTGTTTGTTATGTCTCTTTCATCATCTCAGGAATGGGGTGAACTGCTGGTGGCTAGCATGGAGACTATACGGCAGTGGAATTTTCGTATTTTTTATATTTGTGGTACGTGAATTGAAGAACTATAATATTAGTAAACAAAAGTAGTCCGATGCAACTATTAAGAAACTGTCGAGAAAATTGACTGAAATTTTCCGAGGGACCGTAATAGCTTTAGCAGGCCAGTGTACCCCGTGGACCGCACCGTTCTGTGGTATAATGATGGCCTATCACGTGGCTGACCCACGTTCGATTCCTGGCCATGCTTAAAAGTGCATACTCCATGAACATTTCCATGAAGCGAAAAATAAATAAGAATGAATAAAATTTAATTTGCAGATTTTTAACTTAAAGAGGGTGTTATGAAAGATTAGTAATTAAGAATTCGATGCGAAAGTCGCCGAAGTGGCGTCAAATCGAAAGACTTGCACCCAGTGAACTGTCTACCAGACTGGAGGCCATAGTCACACGACAGGAATTAAAATTACTTAGGTAACCGAACTGTGACGAAGAAAAAACGAAAAAAATACTGGTCGAAACGAGACTTGAACCAGCGATTACCAGTCTCTAGTGCCATTGATTTTATACTATCTTTATGCATTTTATGGTTACGGAAATCCTAGTAGAACATGCACGTCTATTAAACCTCATGTTCCTACACGGCAAATAGCATTCTAGCATAGAGCCATGCTGCTTTTACATAAAACCCCACCGTACTTTAGCGTACCAAAGGCGTTCAGAGCCAATTTCCTCGAGAATTTTTGAGAATTGTATCGAATTGCTTTGGAGAATCAATACTTGAATTCTAAACGTCACAAAGCACAAATTAAAAAACTTACAAAATCCGAGAAGCCGTGTGGTCTCCTTGTCAGTGCAGTCGTTTGGCTCCGTGAACTTGATGTTTACAGATGGTTCGGGAAGACATCTTGGGTGACGTAAAGCAGACGTGAACAGTGGTAATGCCATGGAAAAGAAACATTCGTAAACGGGCGGTAGTATGATGAAGCAAAACAAGAGGGACAAGAGCTACCAATTTTAAAGTAACACCTAGTTTCCATCTATGGATAATTTTATTTCGTTTTATGGAAGTTTTATTCATTTTAATGTGCGCCTTTATTATGGGTGTCCCCTGCTCGTGGTCGCGCGGTAGTGTTCTGGCTTCCCGAGTACGGGGTCCCGGGTTCGATTCCCGGCGGGGTCAGGGATTTTCCCTGCCTCGAGATGACTGGGTGGTGTTGTGTCGTCTTCATCATCATCATTCATCCCCATTTCGGTCGGAGGAAGGCGATGGCAAACCACCTCCACTAGGACCTTGCCTAGTGCGGCGGTGCGGGTCTCCCGCATCGTTCTCTTACGCTCTGTCACGGAGTATGGGACTTCATCATTCATTCATTATTATGAGTTAACCGCAGACAGTCCATGGATGGGAGCGTGACTCCTAAAATTCGTAGCTGTAAAAACATCCATTATATTTGTGTGTTGTACACCAAATATCTTATAAGACATTTTTAAGGAACGGCAAACCTACGTTTGTAGCATTTCTAGGCTTAGAGAAAGCATTTGTCAGTGTTGAACGAAATACGCTCTTAGAAATTCTGTAGGTAACACAACCAGGTCTAAAATACAGGAAATGAAAGGCTAGCTACAACTTGCACAGAAACCAGAATAAGAGTCCAGGGATATGAAAGGGAAGCAGTGGTCGAGCAGGGAGTGAGGCAGGGTTGTAGACTGTCCCTGCGTTATTCAGTATGTACATTGAACAAGCAGTGAAGCAAAACTAAGAAAAATTTGGAGTAAGGATTAAAGTTCAGGGAGAAGAAGTAAAAACTTTAAGCTTGTCGATGACGTTGTAATTCTGCCAGAGACAGCAAAGATATGGAAAAAGAGCTGAACGCCGGCTGCGGTGGCCGAGCGGTTCTAGGCGCTTCAGTCCGGAAACGTGCGACCGCTACTGTCGCAGGTTCGAATCCTGCCTCGGGCATAGATGTATGTGATATCCTTAGGTTAGTTAGGTTTAAGTAGTTCTAAGTTCTAGGAGACTGATGACCTCAGATGTTAAGTCGCATAGTGCTCAGAGCCATTTGAACCATTTGATTTTTTGAAGAGCTGAACGAAATGGACATTGTCTTGAAAGGAGGATGTTAGATGAACGTTAACAAAAGCTAAACAAGGATAATGGAATGAAGTTGAATTAAATCAGTGATTCTCCAGCAGAAGGTGGTTCTTTCTTATTGGTCTGATGATGACCACAGTAGTGGACGAAACCAGTCACCGTAATAAATAAATTGTGATCAAGACTGTTTTTGATAGTAAATAAATCAGGAGATATTGTGGGGATTTGGGTACCAAAATAACTGATGGCCGATGTAGAAAGAATATAAAATGCAGAATGGCAATGGAAAAAAAAACATTTCCGAAGAAGAGAAATCTGTTAACATCGAATAAAGATTTAAGTGTTAGGAAATCTTTCCGCAAAGTATTTGTACGGAGTGTAGCCATGTATAGAAGTGAAACATGGACGGTAAATAATCTTGACTAAAAGACAGTAGAAGGTCTTAGAATTGTGATGCTACAGGAGAATGTCGAAGATTAGGTGGGTAGGTCACGTAACTAAGGAGAAGGTACTGGATGTAACTGGGAAGACAAGAAATTAGTGGCACAACTTGACCAAAAGAAGTAAATAGTTAATAGGACACATTTTGAGACATCAAGGTATCGCCAGATAAGTACTGAAGGGAAGTGTCGTGGGTAAAAATCGTAGAGGGAGACCAAGAGATCAAAACATAAATAGATTTAGAAGGACTTTGGTTGCAGTAGGTAGTCGAGGAAGAAGAGGCTCTCACAGTATTGTGTAGTAGCAGGGAGAGCTGCTTCTAACCAGTCTCCGGACCTAAGACCACAGCAACAGCAACATGTTAAATATCTATAAGGAATATGCTGCGTCGTAAGTAGCGTTCCATTTATATATTTATTTGTTAGCTATTTACTTTCAGTCTGTTATGTATATAGAAGAACTGACTCAAATGTTTGACATGAATTTGCATGCACACTGCTATCTGATTATGACGCCTTAGCAGAACTCTGTGCATGGAAGGACAAGTGAGAAGTATCTCAATATGTTTACAGCGTTACATAGACTTCGCCAGCGACGATCTGTTTATTTTACCTCACGTTATTTGTGACCTGTTCCGGTGGATGTTTTGGGTGACATTTTTTGCTTCGGTAATGTGTAACAGTCCCCTTTATAATACGTAGCTCTGTCTGAAGGTGGTATCGGCAGCTTCTATTAGGATAACCCTATACAGTGTGCCACTAATTATTGTAATCAATATTATACGTATATGACAAAAGGAACTAGTGTTTAGGTGTGTGTATTTACTATAACAGGTTACACCTTAGAGGAAGGATTTAAGCTCGCTGCAGCTGTTCAAAGTGATGCTCCCCAGTATCAATGATCAGTTGAGCTATCTGAACTGTGGGTTCATATCATTTGGCTCTCTTACTTGGACAAATTTTTTAAGATAGGAATACAGTTTCTGCTCCACCGCTGTTATCCGCAATGTATTTTTCTTTATCTGTATTTCTGCAGGTATTTTGAAAGATGCTTACAGATTAATAAAAATAATTGTTCAAATGGCTCTGCGCACTATGCGACTTAACTTCTGAGGTCATCAGTCGCCTAGAACTTAGAAATAATTAAACCTAACTAACCTAAGGGCATCACACACATCCATGCCCGAGGCAGGATTCGAACCTGCGACCGTAGCGGTCGCCCGGTTCCAGACTGTAGCGCCTAGAACCGCACGGCCACTTCGGCCGGCACAGATAATCCTCTCCCACTTTGTAGAACACCGACCCTTAATATTCTGAAAAACAATTTATCAAGAACTTTCGCGAAAAATTTCTTCCGATTACGACGGTGCTTGTTGTGAAACATTTCTCTGTACTTTCTTTCGTGTTTCCATACATAACGTTAAACAGATTAAACGAATTATTGTAATACTTGTAAAACTTACAAATGTGATGCGACCAGCCCCTGTTTTGCAGAGGGCGATGTCAAAAATGCAGCAGCAGTGGGAAAAAAAAGAAAAGAATATACCTGCATTAAATTAAAGTCTCAGATTTCTGTACCAAGTAATGCTCCACGGTCCACCTTGCATACCTCACACATTATTGTGTATAGTTATTCAAGGTAACTGTGTGGCAGACCGTTTTCCTTTAAATGTAACGAAGTTACAAACACATGCCTCACTCGCATTCCTAATTCAACACATCGTACATGTAACATTTATTTCCGAGCGCCGTTTCTCTTTTCTAGAATTCAGCCTTTCAAGCGCGGACTGCTGTTTCCATAATTGTCGAATTTACGGTCAAAATTCAATGTAACGAATTTACAGTCAGAATTCAATGTAACTTCGGGACAAACACCCTCCTGTCGACACGGTCGTCAGTTAACCTAAGTGAGGTTGATCCTGTGCATCATCTGCCTGTTAATTAGTTTCTTAGGCGTTGTCTGGGATACAGCCCAGAATTTGCCAAACTAGCGTGAAAAACCACCAACAAATCACATTCACCTTGGCCGATTTATCACATCATCGGTTGTTAATTAGTCGTGTAGATTCGATCCAGATTTGGCTAACATTTCTTTCCCGCAAGTTATCGCACTGCTCGTTTCGATATACGAGTATGAACAGGTTTTGTTTCCGATTACTAGCTCTTTTCCAGACTTTTTTTGGTTTTGAATCTTCTACTGTTGAGTGTGTGCGCGCGTTTATGTGTGTGTCACTTTGACCCGGAAGGTTTTGGATACTTTGTATATATCGTGATTTCCTTATGATGTTTCAGACCTTCAGGGATGACGAAAAAGGGTAAATATATCAATCTGATGCAAGGAATTCTTGTCCGGAAACGACCAGCTCAACAATCAAAAGCGAAAATCTTTCTGTTACCCATAACGGTGGAGAACATGTACCGTACTGTTGTTACTAAGGCAAGGTCGGCAACTTTCAGAGACAGGCAACTCTAACGTGGTAGTACGGTCCAAACAAGAAATAAAATGTGTCGTAAACATGGGCTTTTAAGTGCATAGGTTAAGAGCTAAGAGCACTTCTTCATTTGAACAGATGGTTTCACAGTATCGAAGACGAACAAGTGCACGTAGCGCTTAACGTATGATTTTTAGAGCCACCGTTTACTAGACTTTTTTCTTGTTTTGGTGTAAACTACTGCCTCTGAAAGTTTCCTACCCTACAGCCTCAGCCATACAGATGTTCACTGTTACAGGTACCAGAAAGTTTTTTGGTTATAACTTTCGGCTCGGTCGTTTCTGGACTAGGGGTGCTTGCTTCAAATTGATACGTTTAGCCTTTCCATCGTTCCTGACAGACTAACATCACCACGAATCACTGTATATTGTCAGCTCACCGTTCCGACTCTGACGGTCATTAAGTGGCGACTGGCCGTTGAACCATCCCCTG
This sequence comes from Schistocerca piceifrons, assembly GCF_021461385.2. Taxonomy (NCBI): domain Eukaryota; kingdom Metazoa; phylum Arthropoda; class Insecta; order Orthoptera; family Acrididae; genus Schistocerca; species Schistocerca piceifrons. The sequence goes on from NC_060138.1 coordinate 438,909,797, forward strand.
TGAATGGCGTCATTCGCATGCGGTATGGAGGACATGCTGTCATCACATTCCCATTCCGGCCGATGCGTGTCCCTGAAGTACTCCTCAGTTGCTATGACCAAGCTGCGTGCATCCCGTTCCAGTCCGCTCTCCAAGGACATACTCCGGCATACTGGGAACTGAATTCAAGTCCTCCTCCCGGTAATAAGTCACGCTACCACTCAGGTGCGGAGATGGAAATGCATCGCTACGAAATTCTCTATTGAATGGGGTGGCGCAATGTAAGACGCTGCGCTCGTACTCTGGAGGGCTGCATTTCAAATACCTGTTCGGCTCTCCAGACGTAGGCTGTCCTTGGTTTCCCTCAGCAACTTAAGGGAAATGCCGGGACGGTTCCTTCGAAAACTGCATCGTAGATTTCCTTCCTATCTATACCACAATTTAAATTTAAGATGTGTCATTAATTATCTATTCGTCGACGAACGTTAATCCCAAACCGTCATTCCCTTTTTTTACGAAATTTGCCGCTTTACGGATATCCACTTACAAGATGCCTCTACGAGAATAGCAACAAAGCGAGATGGTGCAGTAGCGAGAGATTGGACTTGGTAAAGTGGCGGTTCAAATCCCCGTTCGGCCTTCCACATTTAGGTTCTCCGTGGCTTACGTAAGCCTGGATTGTTCTGTAGAGGCCGCAAGTTTTACGGAGACGGTCTGTGTCAACGATGGGAGAGGGAAGGATTGTCGTTGCTGGAAAGGAAGCCGATTTGAAATGAAAAGTGAGAACTACAGGAAGCTAATAGTATATTCAGAAAATTACGGGGTTCATGAGGGATCTTCCTGGATGGACTACAGGGAGCTTTGGAAGCCTTGTATTATTGAAATACAGAAACAGAAAGGAAAAGAGAAAGATGGTTCACGTTCGAACTATCCGGTGGCCGGTCCAGGAGAGCTGGAAACCAAGAGCGTCTGCTCTTTCTGGAAGCTGGAATACAAGACAGAGATTTACTGCCTCCTGTTCCCCAGGACGCGACTTGTAGGGGCCACGCCACCCTTTTCCGTGCTTCCTATTGGCTGGTCGGTGGCGTGGTAATTTTCAGTGCATTCAGCAGAGTGACGAAAGCGTACCCTGTCAGCAGCTTGTACGAGGAAGAACCGCTCCTGTCCTTAAGAGACAGGTCTGTTGGTCACTCATTCTAGGTTATAAGTTTGTAGCTTGGTTGCAGCTACATGTATAAATGAAAATTTTGACGACTGAATAAATTATGAATACTCTAGCCGAGTGCCTTGCGTTACTCAGGGATGTATTTATTCCAAATTCTGTAAGTCCATCTCCGCCTTCCGCACTGCCCGTCTTCTTCCCCTCTCCCTGCCCATACTCTCCGCCTTCTCTCTGTCCATATCCTCTCCCTCCTCTCCCTGTCTATCTCTTCTTCTCTCCTCTTCCTGTCTGATTCCTTCTCGTCGATTTTTCTTTCAATTTTCAGTCCTCCCCCTCTCTCTGCCTACCTCCTTCTCCCCTCTATCTGTGCCTGTCTCTTCCTCCTCCTTCTCCTCCTTCCCCTTCTCTCTTCATTCCATGAGCCGCAACCCGATAGGAGGGTGGTCTTTCTTATGCCCACAGTATTTCTTTCCAGATAATGAATATATGTACCACGTTCGTTTGAAATCGATCAAGGGTTTTAGGAGGAGCTTTTGATCCGCGACTTTGCCTTCGTACGTACATGTCATGTGTGTTTAACATGTGTCACTCATGCTTGTACACACATTTCATCTGTATCTCTAGCGATTTTCTTCCGGAAGTGTCGTTGCCAAGCAGCACAGAGCTTATGAAGTCGTATCTCCTGAACTACATGTCACATAAGCATATATTTTTGCAAGTACATAGAGTGGCATATGTGAATACTGTTTGCAGAATTATTGCGAATAGATTTGACACTAAAGGAGCAATAAATTAAAAACGTAAAGCCTGATGCGGCAGTTTTCCTGAATAAACAGCGAAAATGTAATAGGCCACGAACGTTTTTCCTTTAATCATTTTGTTGGCAGCTTTAGCGAGAAAAAGTCTCATAAAGATTTGTGTGTGTGTGTGTGTTGGGGCTTATGGGCTCTCAACGTCGAGGTCATCAGCGCCGTGACACATATTAAAGGGAATTTTGTATAAAGTTTGTTGCAAGTCACTAAGTGCTATCATACCTAAATATTGGATAAATATGTCTGGTATTTTGTAAGGTACACACGCTATCCTGTGTGGTGATCGATATCCTCGTACCGTCCATGGATGCTAGGGGCGAACATATGTGCTTTTTATCATCTGTGGTCATTTTACAATCAAGACATGTACACGTGCGCCGGGATTGCCTTTTATGCTTTGACTTCATGTAATGTAACATGGCATTCTTATAGCAAGTTTCATCAGACCAGATGGTGGTAACATGATCTTGGAGCGGCCGGCCGGAGTGGCCGTGCGGTTCTGGGCACTACAGCCTGGAACCGAGGGACCGCTACGGTCGCAGGTTCGAATCCTACCTCAGGCATGGATGGGTGTGATGTCTTTAGGTTAGTTAGGTTTAACTAGTTCTAAGTTCTAGGCGACTGATGACCTCTGAAGTTAAGTCGCATAGTGCTCAGAGCCATTTGAACCATTTGATTTTGGAGCAGTAAAAGTGTCTACCCTATGATCGCAGCGTACGAAGTGTGTTCATTTTTAGATATATCGGGACGCTTGCGCTATGTAAAATACGATACTTTTTTCACTCCCGACCCCATCCCTAAGAGAGGCAGTAGTTCTAACCCCACCCCAACAGTGTTTCTTTCCAGACAGTAAATCATACGAGTTGTTGTTGTAGTTGTGGTCTTCAGTCCTGAGACTGGTTTGATGCAGCTCTCCATGCTAATCTATCCTGTGCAAGCTTCTTCATCTCCCAGTACCTACTGCAACCTACATCCTTCTGAATCTGCTTAGTGTATTCATCTCTTGGTCTCCCTCTACGATTTTTACCCTCCACGCTGCCCTCCAATGCTAAATTTGTGATCCCTTGATGCCTCAAAACATGTCCTACCAACCGATCCCTTCTTCTAGTCAAGTTGTGCCACAAACTTCTCTTCTCCCCAATCCTGTTCAATACCTCCTCATTAGTTACGTGATCTACCCACCTGATCTTCAGCATTCTTCTGTAGCACCACATTTCAAAAGCTTCTATTCTCTTCTTGTCCATAATAGTTATCGTCCATGCTTCGCTTCCATACAAGGCTACACTCCATACAAATACTTTCAGAAACGACTTCTTGTCACTTAAATCTATACTCGATGTTAACAAATTTCTCTACTTCAGAAACGATTTCCTTGCCATTGCCAGTCTACATTTTATATCCTCTCTACTACGACCGTCATCAGTTATTTTACTCCCCAAATAGCAAAACTCCTTTACTACTTTAAGTGTCTCATTTCGTAATCTAATTCCCTCAGCATCACCCAATTTAATTTGACTACATTCCATTATCCTCGTTCTGCTTTTGTTGATGTTCATCTTATATCCTCCTTTCAAGACACTGTCCATTCCGTTCAACTGCTCTTCCAAGTCCTTTGCTGTCTCTGACACAATTACAATGTCATCGGCGAACCTCAAAGTTTTTACTTCTTCTCCATGAATTTTAATACCTACTCCGAATTTTTCTTTTGTTTCCTTTACTGCTTGCTCAATATACAGATTGAATAACATCGGGGAGAGGCTACAACCCTGTCTCACTCCCTTCCCAACCACTGCTTCCCTTTGATGCCCCTCGACTCTTATAACTGCCATCTGGGTTCTGTACAAATTGTAAATAGCCTTTCGCTCCCTGTATTTTACCCCTGCCACCTTTAGAATGTGAAAGAGAGTATTCCAGTCAACATTGTCAAAAGCTTTCTCTAAGTCTACAAATGCTAGAAACGTAGGTTTGCCTTTTCTTAATCTTTCTTCTAAGATAAGTCGTAAGGTTAGTATTGCCTCACGTGTTCCAACATTTCTACGGAATCCAAACTGATCTTCCCCGAGGTCCGCTTCTACCAGTTTTTCCATTCGTCTGTAAAGAATTTGCGTTAGTATTTTGCAGCTGTGACTTATTAAACTGATAGTTCGGTAATCTTCACATCTGTCAACACCTGCTTTCTTTGGGATTGGAATTATTATATTCTTCTTGAAGTCTGAGGCTATTACACCTGTCTCATACATCTTGCTCACCAGATGGTAGAGTTTTGTCAGGACTGGCTCTCCCAAGGCCGTCAGTAGTTCTAATGGAATGTTGTCTACTCCCGGGTCCTTGTTTCGACTCAGGTCTTTCAGTGCTCTGTCAAACTCTTCACGCAGTATCGTATCTCCCATTTCATCTTCATCTACATCCTCTTCCATTTCCATAATATTGTCCTCAAGCACATCGCCCTTGTATAAACCCTCTATATACTCCTTCCACCTTTCTGCCTTCCCTTCTTTGCTTAGGACTGGGTTGCCATCTGAGCTCTTGATATTCGTACAAGTGGTTCTCTTCTCTCCAAAGGTCTCTTTAATTTTCCTGTAGGCAGTATCTATCTTACCCCTAGTGAGACAAGCCTCTACATCCTTACATTTGCCCTCTAGCCATCCCTGCTTAGCCATTTTGCACTTCCTGTCGATCTCATTTTTGAGACGTTTGTATTCCTTTTTGCCTGCTTCATTTACTGCATTTTTATATTTTCTCCGTTCATCAATTAAATTCAATATTTCTTCTGTTACCCAAGGATTTCTATTAGCCCTCGTCTTTTTACCTACTTGATCGTCTGCTGCTTTCACTACTTCATCCCTCAGAGCTACCCATTCTTCTTCTACTGTATTTCTTTCCCCCATTCCTGTCAATTGTTCCCTTATGCTCTCCCTGAAACTCTGTACAACCTCTGGTTCTTTCAGTTTATCCAGGTCCCATCTCCTTAAATTCCCACCTGTTTGCAGTTTCTTCAGTTTCAATCTGCAGTTCATAACCAAGAGATTGTGGTCAGAATCCATATCTGCCCCTGGAAATGTCTTACAATTTAAAACCTGGTTCCTAAATCTCTGTCTTACAATTATATAATCAATCTGATACCTTTTAGTATCTCCAGGATTCTTCCAGGTATACAACCCTCTTTTATGATTCTTGAACCAAGTGTTAGCTATGATTAAGTCATGCTCTGTGCAAAATTCTACAAGGCGGCTTCCTCTTTCATTTCTTCCCCCCAATCCATATTCACCTACTATGTTTCCTTCTCTCCCTTTTCCTACTGACGAATTCCAGTCACCCATGACTATTAAATTTTCGTCTCCCTTCACTACCTGAATAATTTCTTTTATCTCGTCATACGTTTCATCAATTTCTTCATCATCAGCAGAGCTAGTTAGCATATAAACTTGTACTACTGTAGTAGGCATGGGCTTTGTGTCTATCTTGGCCACAATAATGCTGGAGAATATTTATCTTATCATACGAGTATGTGTACCAAATTTGATCTATCAAGTGGTGTAGGAATAGACGAAGACCATATATACAGAGTGTTTCCATAAGAGGGCGTAGAAATGTAACAGAACATTGAGGATGCTCCACTGAATAGTTTGAGGTAGGAAACCTGTGGTCGGAAAACCAGCTTAAGTAGGTAATAAAAATAAAATCATATTACTGTGTACTTTTTTATTTACATTACTTACAGTTAATTGCATATACCATCACTGACACAGTGAACGTACCATTTGTGCTGTATCTTACAAAATGTGCTGAAACTGACGGCCATCAACTTCACAGCCAGCATGACATCGGCGAACGCACCCTGACAAATATTCCTGGTTTCGAATAGCATCACAGGCAGCTACAATTTTGGCAATTCCTGTTTTCCTTGCAGGAAATAAAGAATAAATCAAATTGTTCAGTGGAGCGTTCTCTATGTCCTATTAGATTTTTGCACGCTCTTACGGAAACACACACAGCGTGATTTTTTGCACTGTGTAAAAACTTAAAGGAATTGATCGATGAGAGGATACGGATCAATAAAAGTCTAATGAACTTATGTTCGGAAGCGCAAGTTTTCCATGCTGGAGAATATTTATCTTATCATTCTTAGTTACAGAGACTGCGGTCTAATACGCACTGTACCATGCAGCCACAGCCACAGTATACATAGTTACCTCCTAAAGGTGCTACTGTTCCTCATACGACATGCCCTAGCTCCATCTCCTGCCATAGTGATTGGTGATGTTATGCCCGATTCACTTTTCTTGCTGACTCACCTTGTAGTGGATGTGATAAGGCGTTGTACACAATGGTTCCGTATTCGAATCAAGAGCTTGCCGACATTGTGTTCACCTACGGAAAGACGAATGGGTGTATCAGGAGACCTATCCCCGACGACGACAACCACAGAGTTCAATTTTAGCAACATTATTTCGCCGTTTGTATGAGACAAAGTCGTTTCAGGCGGCAGTAAATCACGGAGGACATACCCGAAGTATTCTGACACCAGACTTGGACGAAAATGTGATTAACACTGTGGAACGCGACGGCCTTGTTACTACTATGTAGTTGGCCCGCCTGTAGAGGGTAAGCCAGACGACTATGTGAAACATTCTCCATGGCAGTTGTTACTACCGTTATCGCTGTGCAGAGCTTGCTAGCGACAGACTTTCCACATTGGGGGCAGTTTTGTCTCTGGTTTCTTCACCAGGCAACCATGATTCTGTGCCTTGTGTCATCCATCCTATTCACAGAAAAGGGCCCTTTACACGAATTGGTATCATCAACTTTCATAACAGTTATCTGTGGGGTAGTAAGCGGAACGCCATGGCATGGTGATAGCGAATCATAACCATCGGGCACAGCCGGGATATGTGGACCGGGACAATTCGCGACAGTACTTTGGGACCAGCCTTCGTTCCACGTTGTCTTAACAGATCGGAATTGCCTGCGTTTCTGGCGTGTGACTTTGCCTCCCCTGCTCGAAGAAATGCCATTGATGACTGAAAGGGTTATATGGCTGCTACAAGATGGTGCTTCAGCCCACTTCGCCATTAACATCCGAACACATCTCAGTCGTATCTTCCCTGGTCGATGGATAGGACGAGAGTATCCAGTGGCAAGGCCTGCTGATTCACCGGCTCTCAACCCATGCGGTTTCTGGTAATGGGGCCATTTCAAAAGTATCGTGTATGCAGAGCCCATTGCAGATGTGGGGACACTGGACCAGCGCATTCATGTTGCCTTTGACACTGTTCGGATGCAGCATGGCCAATTTGAACGCTTGAGGCAGAACATGCTACTGCTCGTACACGCATGCGTTGAGACACATGGAACCCATTTTCACCACATACTGGAACTGGGGCTCAGGGTACAACGCGTATTTGACCGCAGTCTCTGTAAAAATGTACGCCTAAATAAATGGTTTGCAGCATGAGAACCTTGTATTTCCAGACGTAATTTCATTATACCGTTATCATTCCGTATCCTCTCATTCATTAATCCCTCCAGTTTGTAGAAGTTGGAAAAACATCACCACATAATATTTTGAATAGGAACCCATGTCCGGAAACATCATTAGCGAGGCTAGAGAGTGTCAAAGGGTGATTACGTGATGATGTTACAAACTTCAAGTACAGTGGGAACGGATAAATGTACCAGTTTGAAGTAATGGTATCCGGTTCGGAAACGAGCGAATCGAACCTTACGGGTGAAGATCATTGAGACTTGTGTCAGTGGAATGTATGTGTCGGTATGTTGTTACTAAGAATGTAGGGTATGCAACTTTTAAGAGGTGGCAATATGGACCAAAACACGAAATATGTCTTCTAAACCGTGGTTCTCATATGCATACCTGAGGAGCTACGAGCATTTGTTTATCTTCGCTGGTGTGAAACACATCTCCTCTATTGAACCGATACATTTAACCGTGATCCCTGAAGGTTTGTAACATCATTGAGAAATCACTCTGTATACACATAAATTTACAGGCGTCGGCACCTATAACTTTGACGCCCTACAGCGTCGTTGGATGACGTTTCCGGACATGAGTTCCTATTCCAAATATTATGCACTCATCCCCCTTTACATGTCTACGAAATCTGTACGGAACACCAAAAAACGGTATGATGTTTATATATTACACCAGATAGCCCAAACTGGTTAGGCGTCCTGAACAGTTCCATCGAAAAGGATGCGACTATGCCCAAATCCGAGCTTTTACTACGTCTCTAATGGCGTCGTCGTCGACGGAAAGTTAAGATGGAATATTACATGGAATGCAGCAAAGGTGCCATTCAGACGTTACGGTCGCTGAGGCCGTTATATGACCACGGTCGTGAAATGCCGGGCTGGAGAGGCGGCACGCGCAGGAATGAGAGTGGCTGAGGCTCGGGTGTCGGAACAGCCAGCAGCGCCGGCGTCGCTTCCGCCGCTACCCTGTTCCCTGTTACAGCCATTCTCGACGCCGAGCTGGCCGGGCTCGAGATTTCCTCCAGCCTTACAGCACTTAGCGAGCACAATGGCACGCAGCAATTAACCGACTGAATACTCTGCTCTCAAAGGACACGCCAAAGGAACAGTTGCCGAAGTTCGCTCGCTCCCCGAGTCAGAAACGACGTCTTTCGTAATGGCGTGCGTCTTTCACACGCGGGGCGCAGCACAGCCTCCGACGCCATCCGGGAAGCGGAGCTCCCATCTACGCGCCCCGTTTTTAGAATGCGGTAATTTACATTTTAATTAATTTCGAGAGCACTGTTGACAATCAACTCGCTTCTAGTGAGATTGTTCCGAAGCAAACAAAACGGAATTCCGGTAAACATGCATTCTTAGGGTACTGTAAAATTCCATAACAGTCGTTAAACCATAAAAGAACCCCAGAATGTCACAGCTGTTTATTTGGTTCTTGAAAGAGGGCCCTGAGAGAATCAAACAACTCGATCAGAGTGGAACAAGATAGGATACCTCGCATTCGCATTAACTGATACTCGGGAAAAGCGTGTGTAGCTTTATAAAAAGCCAACAAACCTCCCACCGGATTCCCCAATGCAAAAAACAGCTTCAGACGTGTGACTACTTCACAAAATATGTTACGTGCTAGTTTAACGTTTAGATTATAAGCGAGCAGAAGTTTTTTGTTTGAAGTCTTTTGGATGTCGCTCGGGGCGCTCATTTTCAAACACTGGATAGTAGACTCTTTTTGGGCTACTTTTTAAGCTTTACACGCACCTTAATTTTTATGACGTCATATCTCCATTTTTCCCCTTTTTCTGATATTGTTTTAGGGCGCAGAACTGCTGCGACCCTAAGCGAGCATTCTGTGTCTTAGGGAGGGGTAAAAAACGAAAGTTAAATCAGCAGCAATGGGAGCGAAACTCAAGAAGGAGAGAAATAGAAAACGGAAGGAAATCTTATGATACCTTTGGAGGATGACTTGTATTTCCCAAAAAAGAGATTCAAATTACCGATGTCATCTCACTGACTCTGATAAACTCATGGGTTCGGCCGGCGTGGCCGAGCGGTTCTACGTGCTACACTCTGGAACCAAGCGACCGCTGCGGTCGCAGGTTCGAATCCTGCCTCGGGCATGGATGTGTGTGATGTCCTTAGGTTAGTTATGTTTTAGAAGTTCTAAGTTCTAGGGCACTGACGACCTCAGAAGTTAAGTCCTATAGTGCTCAGAGCCATATGAACCATTTGAAACTCAAGGACGCGATCGGCTGAGCGCGTGTCATCTGCTAAAAGGGAAGATATATCAGGCGAGAGGTGTAAACGGGCACGTAGCGGATTAAAATAGGGACACTGAGGTAAAAGGTATCTCACTGTCCACGGTTGAGACCAGTAGGGAAAAAGCAGGGGAGTATCACCACTTAAAATAAGTCGATGGCGAACAATACAGTGCCCTATCCGGAGTCCTGTCTTTTTAGCCATTGACATATTTTAAGTGGTGATCCTCCCCCGCTTTGCCCCCACTGCTCTCAACTGTGGACAGTGGTGTCATAGAATGACTTAATTTTGCAGGTACATTCACTGGTACATGTGGGTACTGTCTGCAAAAGTTCTAGCGAACAGAGTAAGAGGTAAATAAGTAATACATTAAAACGTAATGTCTTATGCGCAAGTCTGTATGAGCAGCGTAAATGTAGTGAGGGATAAGCTTTCATCTTTCATAGATTTGTGGAGGGGTGGCAGCGAGGAAAACATTCAAAATTTTGAAATTAATTGGAAAGTTTATTGGAAGTTATTAAGTGTTGTCATTCGCAAAGAATGGATGAATAAAATCTGTGTAATATACCCAGTGAGTTACGCTGCGTCAAGGTATGTAAACTGTTTGCAAATTTTATGCTTATCTTACTGTGTTAAACTTTCAACATACGATTATACCTGCTAATGAGTAGATTACGGCTACACGTTAAATTTTTAAAAGTGAAGTATGGAAAACCAAATTTTTATTGCCCTTGGAAGCTGTTAGATAGGCAAACTGCTAATGGAAATTTGCACCACGGACCATGAACCGGGTTATCCGTTTTTTAATATACATTATCAACTAATAACCCTGCGTTGCTCTCTTAATTATATATTCTATATCCCTTGCCCTCGTCCCTGTCACACCTCTCTTTTTACAGGCAGTATTTTTATTTATACATGCAGGTGGATGGATCAATACCCCAGGCCTAAAGGCATTGCATATTCACCTTCAGTAGGTTCCATTCCTTCTAGAGGGTTCTACAAATTTCTTTTCAATTGAACTCGGAATTAAATGGCGTAAGGACTGACTAACCATCGTGGCAACACCAGTCTCTAAGGATTTGACACTAATACCGGTCCTTTCCGATTATTTTTACATGTCACCTTTTGCCAGCTCCACCCCCAATTCCAACGGTGCTAGTGGCGTCCTACTCTGGAGCATATTTTTCTGGGCTGTAAGCCATGCGTGTACTAATGTTGGTTGATGTTTTCCATGTCTTCCAGAGCCCTTATCCGCCAACTCTTCCCATAACCACTCCCTGAATTTGGATACTCAGCAGTGAGCGCAGAAAATTATGGATTCGCAACGAATGTAGTTCACTCATATTATTACTGCATTTCATTCCTTGACACAGCCAATTTATCCCTAAAGATGCCAGAGGTGTTTTAACTTCTAGTATAGTTTTCCACACAGTAGAAATTGTACCAAGTGGTCATAAGATCCTCTATAGCGGAGGTAAGTAACGGCAATGAAGCAGTGTGTATGTACCAGCTAGTTGAAAGCAGTCAAGTAAACGCTGAGGCGTGATGAAGTGACAGAAAGGGGCTATCGTGATTGAACCTGTCCATGAAAACAGTGTGAATGAAATTGCCCGATTCGTTAGTGTTTCACTGCAGACTTCAAACGTGTCTACAAGGAATGGTGCTCCAGTTTCCGAGCGAGCATTGTCAAGAAAATTGCAGGCAATGGACATCTGGTGTTGGGTACCTGGCAAAAGGCCATTATCCCTCTAGCACCAGATGGAAGTTTCACGTCTTCATTGGACTAAATAACACAGAAATTGGATAATAGTTGAGCTGGAAGCGTGTAGTCTGGTTCGACGAGTAGCGATGTTCCCCATTCACAAATGATGCAAGGCGTCGAATGCACTGACGGCCGATAAAGACGTTCAACAGGACGGTGAAGTTGAGGATTTGGGGCTGGGGGGCAGTTGTGTGACGTTATGGGCGTGTTTTTCGTACAGTGGCCAACTCATTCGGGCTACCGTCTACATGAACCAGGATTTTAATTTTACCTTACCGGTGACCAAGTGTTTTAGTGCTTCGTCTTAATCTTCACAACGAGAATACCATGGACACATCCATGTTCCGAGATGCCAACAGCCTTTTTTACAAAGCTGCATGCATACGTTCGTGAGTTATCGAATACTCAAGCAAACTTTCGCGTCTCAACTTTATCTGTTAAATCAACCACCTTTAGCTCCACAGAAAATGAAGAACCATATGACAAAACAGCTGATGCCTAAATACATGCCATATTATCCAATCCCTTCTTCTTGTCATTGTTTTCTATATGTTCCTTTATTCGCCGATTCTGCGGAGAACCTCATCCCTTACCATGTAATTCCACGTGATTTTCAGCGTTCTTCTGTAACACCACATCTCAAACGCTTCTATTCTCTTATATTCGGGTTTTCCCATGTCAAGGAATGCCCTCTATGCCTGTGGTAATCTTCTTTGTATGCCCTCCTTGCTTCGTCCGGAATGGGTTATTTTGATTCCAACGTGTATAACAACATAACTTCGCCTGATTCGTGACCACCAGTTTTGATATCAAGGTTGTCGCTAATCTCTTTTCTTCCGATTCTTCCATCTTTTTTCGGTATGCTCTTAATCCATGTTCCCCCATCATCTAGCTTTAGCCAGATATGGCACTTCTGAAAAAACTTGTGAAGTTACTATCTCCTAGAACTGACGCCACTATCAAGGCTTGCGTGACACCCTTGATCTACGGTTAGCATCTTTGACTAGTTATGCAACGTCATAGGCTCCGGGTTCGAACACTGCCCTTGTTCAAATTTTTGATAAAAATTATCAGCAATGGTGGCAGAAGGCTTCCGGCATTATAAGCGCTCGACAGTGTAAAATGGTGGAGTACGTTCGGAGTTCTGAGAAAAATAGGATAATATGTAGGGAAAGACGTGTGAAATACAAAATGAGCAACAACCAAGAGGGAACAATAAGAGTGGAAGATGAAGAACGGTAAGACATCCTCAGTGAAAGTGGAGAAGAATTACAGTATCTGTTGAATGGATTGAACAGACTAATGAGTACAGAATATGGACTGAGAGTAAATCTAAATGCCGGCCGGAGTGGCCGAGCGGTTCTAGGCGCTACAGTCTGGAACCACGCTACCGCTACGGTCGCAGGTTCGAATCCTGCCTTGGGCATGGATGTGTGTGATGTCCTTAGGTTGGTTACGTTTAAGTAGTTCTAAGTTCTAGGGGACTGATGACCTCAGAAGTTAAGTCCCATAGTGCTTAGAGCCATTTTTTAAATCTAAATAGACGTAAAACAATGATAATCAGCAGAAATGAGAACAGCGAGGGACTTTACGTCAGAAATTAGGGTTAGGAAGTTAAGGAATTCTGCTACCTAGGCAGCAGAATAACCAATGATGGAGGGCGCAAGGAGGACATAAAAAGAAGACCAGCACTGGCAAAAAGAGAATTCCTCGTCAAGAGAAATCTACCAGTATCAAACACGGGCATAATTTTGAGGAATAAATGTCTGAGAATATACTTTTGGAGCACAGAATCGTATGGTAGCGAAACATGGACCATATGGTGCTATAGATGAATGTCGAAAATCAGGTACTCATAAGGTAAAGATTGAGGAGGTTCTCCGCAGAATCGGAGTGGAAAGGAATATATGGAAAACACTGACAGAAATAAGAAACACGATGATAGGATATCAGGCAATAACTTCAGCGGTATCAGACTGGAGCTGTAATGGGTAAAACCTGTAGAGGAGTCAGAGTGGAGTACTTCCAGTAAAAAACTGAGGACGTAGATTGTAGTTGCTACTCTGAGATGAAGGGTTGGCCCGGGAAAGGAATTCGTGGAGACCCGCTTTAAACCAGTCAGCAGACTGATGACTCAAAAGAAAATGAAGGCTAATAGCTATGTTAGAAGGCGTTAGCGTGATGTCTCCTAGACCGTTTGTTATAAGCGGCAAGCTAAAACACTGTGGGGGATTGGGCTCGAAACTAAGTTTCTCTTACTCGAGGAGAGTAAGCTACAAACTATATATTTGATGCGCCAAAATGTTTCATATATCAGAGACAAAAAATGCTGTTATTTATAAATTTTAACGAGTCGCTTTACGACATCGATGCAATAGCATACGCAAAATTGATTTTATTTGCTATTTATAAACACGATTTTAAGTTTTTCAGGCTGGAAAACGCTGGCAATGGGATAAGGAGGGATGAAAAAGGCTGTTAATTCAGTGAGGGAGATATTAATGAGTTATAGGCGTGCGAGTAAATCATTTAAAATCCAACGCACATCGTTGAAAGATTATGTTACAAAGATGTAAGCAGAAAAAGTATCTGTATCGTAAGAAAAGTAAGATATCAGCTTCTCCCCTCATAAAACATAAGAAAACAAACACTTAGGAGAAAATCCTCTAACTTGTGTGAAACAGAATAGGTGACCGTCTATTGTCGACAGATAACGGATGAGGTGATGAAGATTTAGCTGAATGCGCTGCCTGTCGTAAACTTTATTCCTCTGATACTCACGTAGAGAAATGTATTAGTTGTACGAAGTGCTTGGTTTGATTTTACGAAAGGTCCTCATCTATATAGACATATAAATTCAAAGGTAGCTTATGTTTAGAATGTCATAAATGTTGTTCATTCATGACCTTCAAGTGATTCATCAAAGTGAAAGTGTTTGCTAATACCTGAATGGAAAAATACATTTAAATCAAATGTACTTTTGAATATTTTTTGAGAAAAGGAATTATGAACAATTTGTATTATTTTGTAGTGCTTTTTGTATACCAAATACTGACAAAAGCGTGTTATATAAATTTAATTTTAAAGTGCTTATAAGTTCACAATTTATTCAAGAATACGAGTTATATTACAATTTTACCGTGTCCATAACCTTTCAGGGCTTATATAGGTCCTAATCTACGAAGGTGACGAAATTTGGGCCCCTACCTTACCAAAAGACGTAATGTGCTCACAAGAAACTAACTACTACAGAATGGTTATTAGGCATTACATATGCGAAAGAAGGAAACACATCACCATAAAAGCCTAAATGAAGAAAGGGGGGGGGGGGGGGGGGAGACTGTGTAGTATTTCTTGGTGGACAACGGAAGCACAATATTCAGTGACCTATAGTGGCATGTTTGCATTACGGAGGACTCTAGTCTTAAACCTACCACTACATTACCCGCAGTCTTTTCAACAGTTTCACTTTGTTTCTTTAAGCCGTGTATTGCCGTTTCCTTATCCTTTGGGTATTTCTAAAGCCATTTCGATATTCGAACACTTTAGCGATGGAACAAAATTAGAGGGAAAAGCGCTTTTGTAATACTTACTGAGAGAAGAGATTTCCAATATTTGAGAGGAACTTTGGTAAATATGAAGGAAGGTTGAAGTTTTTAGTTCCGCTCATGGAAATTTTTGCAGTCAATGAAAGAAACTGCGATAACGGTCATACAGTTCACACAAAATTTACCTAATAATATTGCTATCAGCAGACGTTTTGAAAATTTACAATGCGTAGCAAAAGTACGTTCCGCATTGGTCCAATAGTTCTACTAATATGAAACGATTAAAGTGTACAACATTTTCGCGTACAAAGTACTGTTCCCTTATTTTGTAGCTCCAAAAACCAATAAGGAGTTGTGCGACATAAACCAAAGTGGTTAGGCGTGTTTCTACATCTGAAAGATGGTGTCGATTCAGATTTCGCGCCAGTCGCATAAGTGTGGCGTTAGTAGCGCCGCTGTGAGGATGCAAATCCGGTTTGCTTTACAAACACTGTAACGGTCGTGAGCGTTAGTTACCTTTGAGACTGTACATGGTGTGTTGGCGTTTGCCTTTAAGACGACATGGGCACGATTGTCAACATCTCACAGAGAAGCTAGATATTTCTTCTGTGATACTGCGGAAGAAGTTTCCAGGAATGTAGCCATTGTTCATGATTGCTGGCTGCGGTGGCCACGAGAATGACGAAGACCGGGCTCCGGAAGGCCACGTGGCGCTACCGAGAGGGAAGGCTAACGTTTTCGGCGTATGGCTCTGGCGCATCGTACTGCATCTGCAGCAGCAATCTGAACAGCAATTGACACCACAGTGACACTACTAACTGTTACATATCGGCTACATCAAGGACAAATCCGAGCCAGACGCCCTGTACTGTCCATTCCACTGATCCCAAATCACCCCTGTTTACGACTTCTGAGACGTCAACCGAGAACTCATTGGAGGGCAGAATGAACGTCTGTTATGTTTTCTGATGACAGCTGGTTCTAACTCGGTGGCAGTTATGACCGTGTGCTGGTTAGCAGGAGGCCGTTTCAGGTCTTGCAACCAGCCTGTCTGGACTGGGATGCGATTTCGTATGTCAGAAGGAATCTCGTGGTTATCCCACGCAACCTGACTGAAAATTTCTACGGGAGTTTATTGTCGACGTGTTGTGCTGCTGTTCAAATGGCTCTGAGCACTATGGGACTTAACATCTGTGGTTGTCAGTCCCATAGAACTTAGAACTACTTAAGCCTAACTAACCTAAGGATATCACAAACATCCATGCTCGAGGCAGGATTCGAACCTGCGACCGTAGCAGTCGCGCGGTTCCGGACTGAGCGCCTAGAACCGCTAGACCACCGCGGCCGGCGCGTGCTGCTGTTCATGAACAACTTCCGTCAGGTGTTTTCCAACAGTATAACGCCAGCCCACAAATGGTCCAAATGGCTCTGAGCACTATGTGACTTAAGATCTGAGGTCATTAGTCCCCTAGACTTAGAACTACTTACACCTAACTAACCTAAGGACATCACACACATCCATGCCCGAGCCAGGATTCGAACCTGCGACCGTAGCAACAGCGCGGTTGCCAGCCCACATGCCGCTGTTGTAACCCAAAGTCATCTACAGGGTGTCAGCGTGTTGCCTTGGCCAGCTCGATCGCCAGATCTGTCTCCAATCGGGTACATATGGGACATCATCGGACGACAACTACAGTGTCATGCACAAACATCGTAACCCGACCCCATATTCATCGACCAAATGCGACAGGCATGAAAATCCATATCACAAACTGACATCCGCACCTGTGCAGTACAATGTATTGACGTCTGCGTGGCTGCATTCAATATTCTGGTGGTTAAACGGTTGTTAGTGTACCAGCATATCACATTTGCAATGGCTTAACCCACCGCTACATTAATCTTTTAATATGTTACCTAGACAAATGTATTCCCGAAATTTCATTACTCTACATTAATTATTTTTTGGTGTTGCGATTTTTTTCCGTCAGTGTATTAGTGCTGTCATCAACACAATAGTTCATCTGAACATGTGTACGATTTATTATGCATGGTGCTACTAAATGAAAATAAAATTATGTTTTAACCTTTTGTCGACAACAAGGTTATTACTAGACGGAAAACGCGAACTGCGCAGTTGTAGTGTTGCTTTACATGAATTTCCGTCATTCAACTGAAATGTTTCCTATACGCAAAGAATTTCCTATATACATACGGTTTTGTAAAAAGTACAAAAATCTGTCTGCGAATCACTAAGAATGGCGTGGCATGGGTTGCTTTCACCGTATCATGTAGTAATGGCACCTCGTGCTCTACTCGTTCCGTTTTAGAGATTCCAGTGGAACTAAACGAACATAAGGCTGCAAAATATCTATGGTTTCTCGTCTAAAACTAGAGATTCTAAGGAACATATTCGTGACGAATTCAACAAATTTGTCGGGTGCCTTGTAGTTATGTTAATCACTCTCGCAAGGCAAAACAGCCGACGACCATTTCTGCTGCCCTTCCTAGAACAAGTTCGATGTTCCGTGTTGGTTCAGCTTGACGCAGATCCCACAATAGACGTTTCATTTATTTTCTACAAAATATTCTCTCTCTCTAGCGGAATATCGATATTTAAGTGATAAAAACTCTCAGCTCAAAAGATTTTCTGACGAGATTCCGTTCTTTTTTTTTTTTTAAATAATTGTTTCATCCTGTTTAAGTAATTTCCAGATCATAAAGTTTATCCCATTTCTACAGCCATGTTTCGACGCTTGAACTTCTTCCTCCTCGTCTTTTTTGCCATCCCTCACTTGTTCGTCTTATTAATTACTGAGTCTGGCACTGTTAATGCTGTAGGATGGTCAGACGCCCCTCCTGTTGCCACAGAGCTAAATATGGTGCATAGGTGCCGTCATGAATGCACTGAATAAAAAGAAAGGAAAAAAGTGTACCACAAAGACTAGTAGATTGTAAAGACGTAATAAAAGATGAGAAAGAATTTGGCTTATTAGAAAGAATGAATAGACATCAACGACTAATAAAGAGACGCGTAGGACCAATGTCGAGCACATCAGCTACATCTGTGAGTCATCGTTCTGTACAGGAAAGTGTGGGAACGTACTTCCAGAACTTTGAAAAGAGCCCTGTATTTTACTGATGCGTGCGAAGTGCTACTACAGAACAAAAGTAATAAATACGTTTGGGAGAGTAGCCAGCTAGAAAAACTGACGAAGTGTGTGAGAATCCCTTACAACCCTATACTACGCTACATCTTCATGTAGAGAGGCAGCTGAGGACTAGATCAGGCAATCACGTAGAGAACATAAAGGCTAGCAGCTACAGGGAGACGATCTCAATGTGTAGCACAAATTACATATATGTGTCAGACTGTAAACAGGTCTCTAAAAAGGCAATGTTTCTCTTGTAATTACCGTACTGACTTCTGAGCTGTAACGTATCATTTCACGCTACTTCATACTTTATCTGTAATTAAAATAAACACATTTGATCAAAACTAGGCATAATTGTCTGTCATAAGCGAACCGAGTGTTCTGTACGGACAAGTTACTCTGTAACTACAATATATGATCTGAAGATGGGCAGCTAGCCCGAAACCGGTAATTGAAAATAAAGTATAGCGAGCGAAGACTGAAACGTCATATTTTAAACACATTTGAAGCTGGATGTGGAATATTTATTCACACTACACACGATGCTGTGAAATGTGCTTTTCTCTCTCCAGTATAAGAGAAAAATTCGAACATCTCCATTTTCAGTCACTTTTATCTCTGCGTCTTGAACTCAACTGACAGTTCGCATATAGAAAGGCGATGGAGCGCGCATTTCGCTTCCAGTCACCGAAACGGAACAAAGTGGCTGACAGAAGTCGCCGACGCGAAAACCAGTATGGGTGAATGTCTCGACCAACGTGAAAAAACAGAATACACCTGAAGGAACTTCCATCACAAAAACGACACTAACACGCCAGGAAAGATCATTACGAGTGTAAACAATATATAAATTTCTCTTTCTTGTTACTCTTAGCCAGAAGTAATTTCCACAATTATAAAACATCATTTTAGTACAACGTAATTAACGCACAGAATCAAAAATCTTAAAATATGGTTTGCTTTCCTTAGCAACCGTCTCGTTTAATTTTAAAGCACATATATAATTGAATTTTTTCAAGTTTCAGAGCGTCTCACAAAATAAATATGACCATTTCCAGAATACGGCGAACCACAACGATATTTGTTTCTTAAAAGTTTTGAATCCGCGTGACGGCTATGGTAAATGCATTGCTGCCTGTGGCTAAGTGATTCAAGCAACTGTTTTTTTATTGAGCCATGCTGCCTCTATAGCCGTCCGTAATGACTAAAGTGTTGCCGGTGCAGGATTTTGCGCACGAACGGATCTCTCGATTATGTCCTACAAATATCCGATTGGTGGCCAAATCGTTCGCTCGAATAGCCCTGCATTTGCTTCAAACCAGTCACGAAGAATTGGCGCCCGGTGACAGTGCGAATTGTCATCCATAAAAGTTCCATCGGTGTTTGGAAACATGAAGTCCATGAATGGCTGCAAATGGTCTCCAAGTAGCCGAAAGCAACCGTTTCCAGTTAATAATCGGCTCAGCTGGACCAGAGAACCAAGTCAATTCCATGTAAACACAGCCCACACCATTATGGAGCCACCACTAGCTTGCACAATGCGTTGTTGAAGACTTTAATCCACGGCTTTGGGAGTCTGCGCCGCATTCGAACTCTACCGTCAGTTCTTACCAACTGAAATCGAAACTCATCTGATCATGCCACGCAATTTCCAGTTGTCTAGTATCCAACCGATATGGACTCGAGCCGAGGAAAGGCGCTGCAGTCGATGACTCGTTGTTAGCAATGGCACTCCGTATCAGTACTCTGCTGCCATAGCGCAAATTTCATCGCATTGTCCTAACGGATACGTTCGTCGTATGTCCCACACTGATTTTTCGTCGTATGTCCCACACTGATTTCTTCGGTGATTTAATGCAGTGTTTCTTGTCTGTTAGCACTGACAACTCTATGCAAATGTAGCTGCTCTTCGTCGTTAAGCTGAAGCCGTCGGCCGCTGCTTTGTCCGTGGTGAGGGATAATACCGGAAATTTGCTATTCTCGGCGTACTGTTGAGACGGTGGTTCTCGGAATACTGAATTCCCTAACAATTTTCCAAACTAATTGTCTCATGCGTCTAGCTTCAACTACCATTCCGCGTTCAAAGTCTGTTTACTACCCTCCGTGCGACCATAATCACATCGAAAAGCTTGTCGCATGAATCACCCGAGTGCAAACGACAGCTCTGCCAGTGCGTTTGCCTTTTATACCTCTATGCGCGATGCTACTGCCATCTTTATATGTCCAGTAAATTCAGTGAAAAACACTATGCGCAGTTAATTCAGTGATAAACTATGCACTTCCAATTTCTTTTCGAAGGTGTCATAAGCCAGACAGTGCTGTTACGTCTGTAGGATGACCAAATACCCTCCTGACTGATCGATATGGCAAAGAGACAGATTTGAATATTTAACGTAAAATACCTTAGATGTCAAAATGAAGCAAAATAAGGAAACTGGAGAGTAAATTAGACGATGAAACTATTTAGATTCCACGTATGTAAGAAAGGATACAAGTTACTACAACAATACCAACGGAAAAAAAGATGTGAGTAAACCATCTACGATTCGAAAGTTTAACACACATCAGCCGGCTTTCGTCGTGGTGAGGCATTCAGAATGGCGGACAATATTGCGTTGGATGGAGCACAGGAGGGTCGCGACTGCGACTACGTTGTCATCGTAGTACAAACTTTTTCCAGAAATTAACGGTGTCGTGTCGTTAGCGCAGAGGTGCAGTTTTACGCACTTTAGAAAACAGATTCTGAGTTCGTACACTGTATGGAAGGTTTGCGGTTGAAATAGTTTTTATGCAATTTCTATGCGACACTGAACTATCTTGTGACAACATTACACCACTTGTTATATGCTAAGGGACTTCGTGAAAACCTGACGCGGTTAGTTATATGCATGTTTAATATATACTGCCGGAAGCTTCCTCTTACGTAACAAGTCAGCACAAGTGATGATTGGACAACGGTTGCATTTCTGAATTGATTACAAACAACAATATCAAACCACTTTGGACTATCTTCCTTGGTTGCAGCTGCCAAATTAATTTTAAAACGCCTGTGCAGTATGCAGGTTAAACAAATGTCGAAGTAGTGCGAATGCAGCATGCAGTAATCGCTGTTTTCGAAGGTGATGGCCGACGACATCACCAAGAGATGACTAGTATCTATTAGGTCTGGAAGACACAGACTAGCATCCAGTGAGTAAATGTATAGCGCATTAGTTACTCAGTTAATACTTCGTACTGATTCAAAGGTTTCTATAAAACAGTTCAAGTTGAATAAAACTAATTTTAGTTCTGTGAACGTCACCACCGGTGTACTTTCTCCTGTTTCTTTAGCTTAGCAGTTAGATTTTTCTCTGTTTGTATGCATGTTTGTACTTCAAGACTTTCTCGACTCTGGAGCTCGTCTTTCGGTGTTCGCCTGTCCAGTGACATAAAATTTCCCTAACTGCCTGAGACGCAGTCAACTTTGGACAGGTGTACGGCAAACGACCAAAACATTTAGGGCCTGGTGGTGGCAGAAATAGCAAGCGTACATTTCACGAATCAAGAAAGGGGAAAAGTTGTTAGGAAAATATTTACAAGATCCTGACCGATTTACTTAAAAATTTTCCACAACTAATAAACATTCGGACAGAATAGGCTTCATATTTACACAATAACAATGTACATGTTTTCTGTTAAAACCGACTCCGAGAAAGAAAATGCTGTGCTGTACTTCTAAATTGTGAGGTTTCGTTTTGTTTCTTCCAGTCACTTTTAAGTATGGTAGCAGGGATTATAAACCATTGGAATAACTGTTTCTGCTGTATACAACACATTGTTGCTCTGTATGTGTAATTTCAGATAACCTATTTGCGCCGCGCGGCTATAGGCGCCAAGTCACTGACTGCGTGGCCCTCCAGCCGGAGGATCGAGTCCTCCCTCAGGCATGGGTGTGTGTGTTGTTCTTAGCATACGGTAGTTTAAGTAGTGTGTAAGCCTAGAGATCGATGACCTCTGCAGTTTGGTCCCTTACGAACTCACACACATTTGAAGATTTGAACCTATTTGCATAACAATGTGTTCTTCTCTCTTCCTTGCAGTCGGTTT
Organism: Schistocerca piceifrons; assembly: GCF_021461385.2. Classification (NCBI taxonomy): domain Eukaryota; kingdom Metazoa; phylum Arthropoda; class Insecta; order Orthoptera; family Acrididae; genus Schistocerca; species Schistocerca piceifrons. The sequence continues at coordinate 438,932,047 of NC_060138.1, forward strand.
TAAGAGAAAACATATATATTATGAGATCTATACGAAATAATGTCATTGAAGCTATCATATTTACAATTCCAACAGCTACTGAAGTCTCTTTCATACCCATATACCAATCATCCCAACAGATTTACCCGTTCAGTTTAGGCGATTTCAGCTCCCAATCAAGGTTTCGTTAATAGTAAGAATAAACAAGGCTAACCTCTAATACGTTGGAACTGGTCTACGATCAGAGTGCTTATCGCGTGCTCTGTTGTTGTTAGCCATTCACCAATTGATAGTTCAGAAAACCAGTTCATACTCTTATCACACGGTACCCAAACAATATTGCATAGTATCACGTATATTTTTAAAGAATCTTTAAAAAAATAGAAAGCGAAAGCTAATACAAAGGGGTCTTTTTCATTCGTAGTCATCCTGGCAACAAATTAAGACTGTCCCTAAAATACTGGTAAAAACAGTGGACAAGCCCCAGAACTTTTAAAACGTTAACCACATTCGTTTGAGTATTTCCTAAAAGAGATGGCAGATCCGTTACATTCGGAATGTCCTTACGCCGTGGCAATTCTGCGTCACTTTCTCTTCAATTGACGGACCGAGAAGCCCTTTTGATACAAAGCAGAGGTGGAACAATGTGACTAAGCGCAGGTCACAACTGCGGGGGTGTAATGATGCTGCATCCACTGATGATACACATCGTGTTGTCAATTTTTGCTTCTATTTTCGTTGTGTGGTTGTTATCCAAAACACGGAGGAGCAGTAATCCGCAACATTCTAGTCCTATAGCAAGACCTGCCAGACTACTTGAATTTTTTTCATAATTTTGGTTCTTTTGTCTAATGAATATCACTTCGGTGCACTGTAGCCATAGAATTATTCCAGTAGTATCCTTGGGCCACATTTTGAAGCACAAAGGAATAATTTTTGGCAAAATATGGCAGTACTAATATTCATTTATGAAGCTTGAAGTATGTGATACGTTGCGCATAGTGCAGTTTTGGTTCAACAGGCAATGAAAAACTTGCAGTTAAAAAGAATTATTTTAATGTATTCCCACTGGAATACCATCATGGAATTGTGCAAACACATTAACAAATAGTGCTTGACTGACATCAACCTTTATAAACACAAAAATATCGCATAAGTTTGGAAAATTTAAAAGTTAATAATCAAATAGGTAATGTATAAAAATTCTTTAATATTGGATTACATCTTTTGCCATCTAGAATGTAATGACAAGAACTTACTACTGTCTAAATCATAGAGGTTCAAATTCGTGTTGTTATTGGTTCATTTCACGGAGTGACACGATACGCAACTTGTTAAGACTGAAGTCAGATGAACGACAGGGCGTCTAAAGGTAAAAGCATATTTAAGAACACAATTTACATATAGATATCAAAATACAGATATATTATTTAGTTACTCAGTTACGAGTGTGATGTTGGAGGTTTTGGGGTTTGGTGGACATAGGTGATATCTCAGTAATTACGTTATAAAATAGTCACAAACATTATGGAGTATCTTATTCCATCCAAAACAAATACAGGAAAAGTTGGCACTATCTCATGTTTTAGTGAGCAGTAGCGGATACATATTGGAAGGGGGGGGGGGCGCCACCCACCCGCCTTGCCACCCGCACCGCCCCCGCCAGTCAAGTCAGTCCGTTCGTTTCTTTCGTCAGCCGACTCGACTGAATCGAGTTATCGAGTAGTTGTACTTTCCTATGGAGCACGCGCGTCCGCATCATCGTATTTTATGCATTTCTGTCTGACACATGGATAGCTAACACATACCTACGAGAAAAGTCGCTGCCATTCTAGTGATCTCGATACGTTATTCTGTCTGGCATTTGCTCGAGAAAAGGCGCGAGTATTCCACTGTTTTCTTGCACAGAGAACCTTGGAGGTCTCAAGGAGCTGAAACTTGGACGGAGTATCTGGAAGGGATGAACATACCGGTCTGCACATATAGAGCAACGCAGCGTTTTCAGATCGTTCGCAGTGTTGTCAGTCATTACACACGTTATATAACAGTGAAGCGATTCTCAAAACGTGGCCATAAGTCAATCCTTCCCCCCCCCCCCCACCCCACCCCCACAACCCTTTTATTTTACAGGAAAATGCGACGACATCATACTCATGTCTACCTATTATCTCAAAGTTGCCAATTTGGTTAGTGTAGGTAAATGGAACCTTCTCAGAATCAACTGTTACGCATAATTTATTTGTATCTAGCGAGCAATGTGCTCGTTTCGTAAAGCAATGTCCTTGTTTCGTAAAGCGAAGTGAGTACTTCACACGATAGGCTTAGGCAGTTCGTAACATATTTTAGGAAAAACGTATGTCGTTGTGTACTTATGGCTAGTGTAAGATCGGTGACCAGTCAACAAGCGAAGAGGTGGTAACTGCATAGCAGCATATTAAGTTCAACATTAAATCCCGACACGCCATTTCGAATGAAGAACAGCTTCCGTGGATATACAGGTAAAGAAGAGTGTCCTGAAATACTTTCCATCTCAATGACACAACAAAGCAGCACACATTCGCAAACTAACATACACAACCGATTATACGTTGCGTCTCGAAAATAGCAGTTCATGAAATCAACATGCAAAACAAAAGTACTTGTGAAAACATATAGACAGCAAAATTGCTACATGTTGTAACTATCGACCCGCACTGGCCCTGTGCTGTATGTCAGAGTTATTAAGTTCATCTTAGAAGTGTTGACCGTCGGCTTTTGGCTTGCTGCACTCAGTTTGGCGAAGAAATACATGTTCGGTAATATGTGCCCCACAAACGCGATCGTGGATAGTTTGGGTTATCTGGTAGTTATCTCACGTCAGAAATGACACAATGAAAATATACCACATACGAAATTTATATAACTGTTGGGATCCTCACGCGAAAATGGGACATTCAGAATTGTCTTGTATTCTTAGCTGCAGCTGTATAGCTGAAATCTAGGGTGCAAACATTTCGAAAGCATGCTTTTTCTAGTAGACACAGATTATTACAATCCTGAGTCACAGAGCTTGTATCGAAGACTCCGATATTCACTGCGTAAAACGTAAAACTAATAAATAGCTATTCTAAAAGAAATGCTCCACGAGAACATTTCATACTACACATAGCCAAATCTTAAAGCATGGATTTACGTTTCTCTTTTGATTTACTCATACTACATGAATCTTATTTCGTTGTTATCATTAAGATGAAGATCGATTATCTTATCTCTGATTTTCTTATCTCAGCAAACGTTAGTACCACTTTTGACACTATAGATAGACGGTACGATATGCTGCCGTTTCCAACTTTTCTTTTCACAATCTTTGCTGCAGCAATTTCATGACAGTGTACAGATGATACTACATTCTGATGTCTGTATTATAATTATCCAGGAAAGTATGACGTCATAGTGAATTGATTTCGACAGGGGCAAAAATGACGGACCGATAAGTAGACTTCCCTCAATTCTTAACATTTACTCCCATCAAAGCATACTGCTGTTAGAATATTGTACTAAATATCAGAGCAATGTGATCGTTATCAACGTAACACTTACAAAGCTGCTTCTAAGGGGCATCTTTAAAACTGTGGCTTCACTGTATTTCTTTATATATGTGGTACTAGTTTCTTGTAATAAGTTGTTGAGTACTTGACTGGATTCTCATATGTATTATTCCTAATCGCCAGAAAGAAAACAACAGCGTTCACACTCAGTACCGGTGAGATTTGTTTTGAATGACGTCCAGTAAACTTGCTGTCGTATGGCCTAAAGACAGCTTTGTGACTACAATTAAAATACGAAGCATTAGACATGAGTTTAATTAAAAGAACACTCGACAATCTCGATCGAGGCTGCTAGAACAACTACGTGACATTCGACCCGCGGGCCTAGAGAAATTATGACTAACGATACAAGAAGATGCAGCTATCCTCAAAATTTTGCAGTTTCATAAACACATCAGGAAATAACATTAAATCCAGAATGAGACTTTCACCCTGCAGCGGAGAGTGTGCTGATATGAAACTTCCTGGCAGATTAAAACTGTGTGCCGGACTGAGACTCGAACTCGGGGCCTTTGCCTTTCGCGGGCAAGTGCTCTACCGTGCCCACGAAGGCAAAGGTCCCGAGTTCGAGTCTCGGTCCGGCACACAGTTTTAATCTGCCAGGAAGTTTAATAACATTAAATCCTGCCATCTTACAAACTGTTATTGTATTTGAACAAAACTGCTATAAGAATTCCTTAGGGTACCAGTATGTAGAGCTATACAAAAATTTGTGCTGCTATTTACGCAAAGGTATTAAGGAAAGATCAAAATGTTGTCCTTCAAAAAATATAACTTGATTCTGAACCATGTACAATACTTTATTTGGTTATAAGAGAGTATAATGGTTTACGAAGTGGGTTGCAAATGAGAATTTCTTAAATACCTTTTCTCATGTAACAACTGACAAAAGGTTGCTGGGCTTTAATCAGCTTTAAACAAGATGGTAGCACTCAGCTGAAAGGGGAAAGAAGATTAAACGAGAAATAAATGTCTAACAAACGAAATAAATTACATTTCACTGACTGATTGCTGTCGCGAATGTATGTACTACATTAAATCAGAAACTTTGCCATAGCGCATGCTGAAAATTATATTTTATGAAAAACACGTAGATTACCAGATGATGGCATACGGCAACAAGAGATGTTGACTAATTACGTAAGATGGCGGAATCAGCGACAGGATTGTCTTCACTAAATGTCATTTTTTTATGAAGATACAAAGTGGCATAATATAAGTTTCACTCACTAAAATTTAAGCTGTGATACTGCAGTGTGTTATTCTGATGACGATGAAAAGTTTCTTTGTACAGGCATGCGTGTCCAAAGGAACAGGTACTGCGGCGACCACAGCCGTTACGAAACATATCAAATGAATTCGCAATTGCGAATAAGGGCTACCATCAGCTGTAAAATGGAATGAAGACAATGAAATGAAATGATCGTATGGCATTGTTGGCCGGGAGGCCCCGTCCGGGGAAGTTCGGCCGCCAGCTGCAAGTCTTATTGCAGGTGACGCCACATTGGGCGATTTCTGCCTCGATGATGATCAGATGATAATGACAAAACAACACCCAGTCCACGGGCGGAGAAAATCTCCATCTCGCCCGGGAATGGAACCCAACCCGTTGCATGGTAGGCAAGCACATTATCACTCAGCTAAGCAGGAGGACCAAAGACAATGAAAATTCGTACCGGACGGTGAGCAGAAATAGGATTTCCCGCGCTGGAAATCCGGTTCGAGTCCCGATCCGGTACAAATTTCCATTGCCGTCATTTCATTTTACAGTTGATGGTAGCCCTTATTCATAATTGCGAATTAATTTGATACATGTCACAGATAATACGGAAGAGACGCTGCCCTTGTTTATCGTTGCTAACTTTCCCTCCGTGTGGGTCTGCACTAGTACTGCAGAGAGTAAGATACACAATTACAAATATGTACACGAATCAAAAGAAAATTTGAAGAAAATCGAAGCAGTTATTGTAGAGAGAAATGTCACCTTAGTTATGGAAAAGAGCAGATCGAGTATCGTAAAATAAAACATATTAGTCGTAAAATAATCGAAGCTGTAGTGGAAGAATGAAGGTTAGTGCAAGTGGAGTGTACGATAAGGAGTTCCGAATATATATATATATATATATATATATATATATATATATATATATATATATATATATATCAGACACAGTAATCGGCCTTACGCTTGCTTCCATATTTATCAATAAAAAAACTGATCAGCTAGTGTCGCAGTTCCATCTGACCCGACGCCCAAGAAATACGCCAGATAAAATGGAATTGCGGTACGACTTCTGAGCTCTTGTGTAGCTACGTTTCGTGGCTCTGTTCTGTGCATTAGGAATACACACCATTAAACACGAATTGTTTAAAAAAAATAAACCACATAATTACGAGTCATGTACTTGACTTTGGAGTTGTTTACCGACCAAACAGAAAGCGGTAAAAAGAAAAAAAACAAAGCAGTTCCTCTATAATTCCCAACATAAATCGAACATATAATTAAAGGTTTCGTCAAGGACATGTATCGAACATCCCACATATGCCATAAATTATTCTTAATCAATTTAATTACCCTGTTCGAAAAGTATGAGCAACTCCTGTAACTGACTAAATTAGTTAAGTGCTGGCGACCATATCGAAAAACGAAACAGTCGAGGTAAGCAAGCAAAGCACCCTCATAGGTCACAATCACAATGAAAATTTTTACTTGCATCTACGTACTGATATAGGCGATTGAGTATTATTATCTAGCATCGGTAACTTATGTCTTTCTAGGAGACAAATATTCATTATCCTCTTTACGAAATTCATTAAAATTGCAAAAGAAAGATACGAATGTATATGAGCTAATTTTTTAAACATTCTATCGATAACAGACTTACGTTGCTGAAGTACTCGCCGTTCAACGTTGATGGAAATCGTTGCAGCGTTACGATGTCAATATCCGCGTCGTAATCATTTAATTTACATCAATTTTCGTAAAGTAAATATAAATAATAATTGATTCGGTAAACGGTCATCGAATTTTCTTGTGCCAAAACTCCATTGACGACATTCCCTGTCTTCAAAAATTCTAACCAAGGAATGGTAATTCACTGTTTACTCGTTGACATGTTTGCAACAATGATGCAGAGATTATAGAGTTTTCTGAAAACTGCTGATAACTTGTGCACAGAGTAATGACATCTTTTAGAAATTCGCCCAGAACAACTTATTGATTCGCACTGCATCATAAGCCGATGCGCTCTGCTATAATAGGGCTGGCAAACACAAACGAAGAGCAGTGTCGTTTACGTTTTCCTTGATTTCAATCTAACTTGCAATGAATAATTTTAAGCTACTAGAGTACTTTATCAATAGTTTATCTATGCAATAATGCGCATAACTGGCAAAAGAATTCTTGCAAGTTCAATATAATCGCAAATTAGTTTTTGTTACCCTCTTCTTTTCTCTAAGAAAAAAGAGAATGAGAGATTCATTGATGTTGTATCTACTATTCAGGCTGTCTTTTAACAGCTTGGGAAATCTCCGAACGAGTCAGCAGTTTCGACTGGCACACGATGTAGCAACTCCTATTGGTACGGTCATCACGACGTGTCTCATTGTTATTAAACCTTTATGGAGTTTAATACTAGAAACTGTGAAACACGAACTGCCATAGTGTATGTCCTATGCAATAACAGTGACTAATAAGTAAAAGATCAAAACCATAATTCAGTCCAATTCACTAACTGTCGTCCGTCCTGCAATCAGGTGACGTCTGTTGGTGCTATCTCCTCAATAGTTTTGCCATTGTAATTTATTCTCTCTATCGTGCTGATTGTCGCTTTAAGATGATTTAGTTTCATCTGTATGTTTTATTTTGAAGCCGATAAGAAGCTTATTATTCTAATATGTGAAGTCTCTAATTGTCAAACAAAACATTGTACTCTGTTCAGAGCCAAGTAACATTTTTAAAGGGCAAGATTTACTTAACAATCACTAAAATATTTAAGTATACCCTACATATACAGTAGTATGAGAATTTGCCAATTTACAAAAATGCAACAGCCGTTGTACAATGACAGAATTTGCGGCTGTTTAGTGTGTCACGAAATTACAGAGCTATCATGATGATGCTGCTGGATCGTACTTTCTCGCGTACTGTATCACTTGCACTGGCGCCGCCAAGTCAAATGTCACGTGATTGTTCGAGCAGCACTCGATCTCTATCGAGCTGTGCGGCGTATCGGGGTATCTCGTGCCCGTTGTTCTAACGTGAGTAGCGTTTTCCAAGCCCGATTTAATAACCTTATGTGTATTAAAGAAATCAAACTGCACTGAGTTAATAACAGTAAAAGTCATTAAACAGGTTATCACCCTACCGAAAGAAAAAAAATATTCGTTTGAATGGTTTCAGTATCAGTTTTCTCCGATATTATCTTTCATGGACGTTGAATTAATTTCCTCTGTACTGTGTTCTTGAAATTACCTCTTACGGAAGGCGGTACTCAGCGTATATGTTTTTTATTTCAGATATTGCAGCTTGGTAAAGTTTTCTGTTATGTTACGGAAACTGAATAACCTATGTGGGACTGAAACAGTAAGTACGTGAGAAGGATATTTATGGCTATTTATAGTGACACTATATCGTCCTAAGTGACTTCAACAACAGTAGTGTAACAGTCTGTAAGACTACTAGTTGTTACGCAATAAAGCGCACTGATGCCGTGAAACAGTCCGCTGACAAGAGTGAAAAATTGTCTAGTGCAAAATAGTCACATTCCAAAGTGGAACCTGCTTTTGATTTAGTACGACTATAAAAAAAGCTTGAGTGTAGGACTTTACTCTTCTTTGAGACATGTTATCCTGCTACACACGTAACTCCATTCTTGAAAAGCACGCAAGCACTAAATACGCGTGCCTTCACATGGCTTAAGCATCCTTGCTCAATAACAAAAATCTTATACCCATGCAAACTTACTTAGTGAACTGAAAATATATATCTTCGTGACTGCCATAGTTACCTCAGAATGAATGAAGAAATGCACTTGAATCTTCTGTCACACATTACGCTTTTGCTCAAGTAGCAGAATACAATGAAGGTGGAGACTGTGACCAAATGAAAGACTAATGGCAACATTGCGCATTTCTCGCGACAAAAAGGAGTTATGGAATCCTCAAATACATTACTGTAATATCGCCACATGCGCTAAAATGTCGTAGTGCTTTACACCTGCCGTGTTGTCTGTGAGTTACAAAAGTAACTCAAGGTAAGTGTACCTAATTGCATTTTTGTAAAAAAAAAGTTGTATTACCTCTCTGATATCTGTTTCGTATTTAAATTGTCTTTACCTCTTCCTACAAGATTTTAAGCTTTTGATTACTTTTTTGATTGGATTGGCTGTGAAGAGGTCGTCTGCCGATAGTGATTTCCATTGAACAATGCAATGTTCCTCAACTAACAAATAATTGTATGTCAACAATCGAGATTCCTCAAAGAACATTCCATATGTAATACCAATACGATATTTAGTTAGACGGAAGAGTAAATTCACCAACATTTGGGGGGGGGGGGTTTCCTAGTTCTGTGCAGCCTAAACTACACATCAATTAGTTATTTCTCAGATATATTTGATCAGTGCACTGCATTTTAGAGGAATTATGTATTTCAATAAATGCTAAAACACATTTGTCCATTATGCATTGTTTTTGTTGTCAGTGATAATTTAAAGTTTTTGAGCTTCAGTCACACATGCAAGGACTGACCATTTACATAACTGCTGAACCTACTTACTGTGGTCCACCTTCGATCTTTCACTACAGTGTTCACTCTTCATACAGACATCTATTTCTAGGGTTACCATATTTAGCTGGGACCTCGTCGGAAATGAGGCAAAAATTTTATTCAATTAAATTACTTTATATTTAGAACACAATTATATGGAACTTCACTGCGGCAGGAGTAGTTGGTACACCATATTTTTCGGAAGATTTCACCTTTTTCAGCAAGTCTTTTTTACCTTTTTACGTATTTATAAAACTCCATGCATATCAGCTTGTAGTACAGGTACTGTCAAGATTGATTCCCAGGTGCCTTACAGCAGTCGATTTCTTTAATCAGTCCACTGGTCAGAAGTCATCGAAAATACGCTTTCCACAACGGCTTCGTGTGCAGGGATAGAAAATAAATACTTGCATAAATTGAGCAGTTGGCATTTGCATTCAGGATTTTCGGTTTCTTTAAGAAAGTAAATCCACCTTTCTTCCACGAGGTGTTTGGCTTCCATTGTTCCGAGTCACGCTTGGTTTCCAAAAAGCTCTTCAGATGCATTTATTCCTGAAAACAACTGTCACCTGAAATTTTCACTTCATTTTTAGTCTGGTTTATAATAGGGTTTTCAACCATTACCGAATCTGGGGTTTCAGATAGCGTCATCCAATAAATGCTTGGTATTTATTAACAGAAATAGCGCATTTATCAAATGCTATGGTATAGAAAGCCATTGCCTCTTTCTCAGATTTAGATTTCGAATTAATTATTTGTTACATTCGGACACTGAGTGTGGGGCGAGAATATTTTTAACAATCGCCGTAGCTTTGGTGCTGGCTGTAGACTGCATTGCGGAGACTTTGGAGTCAGCATACCCTGCGGCATCCAGCTTTACGGATCAGTCTAGAGAACTGAAGTATTGCTGATGGCAGACAGCTATATAAGCTGTTGCTTGTTCTGCGGCAGCAACGAGCAACTCTTCCTGAGTATCTCCTTTAATCATAATAGGCTTTGATGTTGATGCTACCGCGTATCTGTTTGTATGATCTTTTGTAGTAATGTGACGTCTCACATCCGCCTTACCTTCGTTGGTTACTGATTTGAAATAGCTACAAATATCACGCAACACTTCCTGATCCGTACGTCCTTTCTTGACAAGAGATCACTCTTTCGTGTAATCATCCGAAAAGTAACACTTTCTGTTTCCAATCTTAGGCATTTTCATAATCAAGATAACAAGTAAACAGTCAACAATGGCTCCTTAGTCAAAGAAGTACATACACAACACAATATTCTTCACGACCTATATATCCGCAGTTAACACTTCAAACATTGTTAACTTGTATTCATAGTTCGTATTGCGTTTAGAAAGGATCGCATTATCACATCGCTCTTCCAATGGGAACTGCCCGATTCTTCCGTGTGGCGCTACATAAATACTACTGGAGAAGTCTGTCAGTCTGGTATTTTCCCGGATGACTGCGCTAGATCTAGAAGGTGCTGGCATCATCGATATAGGACACGCATTGTGCAACGCCATCTGTGAGACAACCTTTTTCAACATAAACTTGTTGACATAAATAAAACTACTTGAAGGTGCAATTACGCGTTGAGCCCACAGATAGCGTTACTTAGCGTTACTTCAGTACTTCTACCAAGCTCGTAATAGTATTTTGCAAACTCGGGACAAAGTTAGGTCTTGTCGGGATATCGGGAGAATAAGGTCCATATTGATGATGATCCCGATATATCAGGAAGGGAGGGAACCCTGTCTGTTACCCAGATGACAATTCCTTGATTGCTCAGGATGAGTCTTGTTAACCAGTCTCTTCTGTTTGACAAGTAGTTCTATAAATTCCCTTTCTCCCCAGTTTAATTTAGTTTCTTTTGATTACTTGTTCGATCTATCCGTCTTATCTTTGCCATATTTCTGTAACATCTCATTTCAAATACTTCTATGTCATTCTTGCCTGTTTTGTTTGTCAACCACGTTCCACAACTGTATAAGGCTACATTCCAGACAAATACTTTTACTTTTTCTAACAAGCTTTCTAACACTTAAGTCTACGTTCGATGTTAAATTAGTTCCGTTTTCCAGAAACGCTCTCTTGCTAGTGTGTAAGTTTGTCTTTTATACGCACTTTACATCTGCAGTTGTCAGCAATTTCCCTCCCCAAACAGCAAAACTCATCTTCTGTTTTCACTGTCTCGTTTCTAATATAACAATTCACCGTTACTCCGTTTAATACAAATATTTTGTATTTCAAAGTAAACCTGCAATACTGTATTTGATGTAGGAGAAATATTGTGTTTTTTAATACCGGTGTAAAGTTAGCCTGAATGACAGAGAATATTCGTAACAGTATTAAAAATGAAATTTTGTTGTAATATGGCACTATTAGTATGCATTTTCACTTTCTCAAGGACTCAGTGACTATATCTATGAAATAGTAGCGCTGTTAAGCGTACCAAATGACACAAGGGCATCTCATAAAAATGAAATTAAAATTGTGATGAACACATGGTTAAAAATATAATGTGATTATTCACAAAGTGATGAACCTATTAAGATTCACAACTGGTAATAAAGGATTCAAGTGACTCATGTGAGTCACTGCTGCCCAAAACTTCCAACTGTTTCACAGTGACTGGTGAACGACAAATTAGATGGTGCGCTTACATAGCAAATAGTGCGTAAATCATAGTTTATTAGCTTTCTGCCTACAGTGTTTCCTTTGTGTCAGAAATGTCCCTCATCTTGGGGGCTACCGACTTTCCAAAAACATCGCATCTCTCTTATTTTCTCTCTTTCTCGTAAAATGCGCAAATACAGCTCCTAACACCGAGTATGTTGCTGTGCCACCTGTTTTTGTTGTGGGTCGCCTTTCTTTCGTATTCATTATTATTTCTTCAGGAGGTTCTTCTGCAGCGTTATTTGTACTAGGTAAATTTGATACCTCAGATTCCTGTGACTGAAAGTCTAGTGGACTATCTGCCTTCAACACTTTTTCGACAGTAGGTGCGTTCCGCAAATATTATTTAACGCTGCTGAAAATTGAAAATGCAAACAAGTTTGTAATACATGTAACAATAATATCCCACTCTTCAGAAATCATTTTTTGGTTACATGCCTAACTTCAGGATCATTTATTTTTAAGTTCCTAAAACAGAGGATGAATGGATCAGAATTGCAAACGATTTTGAAAAGTGGTGGAATTTCCCACACTGTCTCGGATTTATTGATGGAAAGCATATAGAGATTGTGTCTCCAAAAGGAATTGGGTTATTTTATTTTAATTACGAGAGTTGGAACTTTAATAGTGGCATACGTGTTTCAATGTTTTACAGACATTCAAAGTAGTCACCAGTATTGTGTACATGCCGTGGCCAGCGATATGGAAGTCGTTGGATACTCTTAGCGGTGACAGTTGTGTTGACAATTCTGTCTGGTCGTAGGTTGTGCTCCAAAAATTAACATCATAGAGACGGAAGTTATGCCACTTTCTGCAGGACAATGCTCAAGCACGTACAGTGCAAGCTGTTAATGATTTGTTTGACGGATGGGGCTGCTAAGCGCTATCCCACATACAGCACTCTCCTGACTTAAGCCGTCGTAAGTTCAACTCGATTCCTAAACTGAAGGAAACGCTTCACGGTATTCGCTTCAGAACTGCTACAAATTCGTCGGGCAGTAGACCGCGCCGCTCGAACTGTCTACACAACTGGCACTGCTAAGAGTATCTAACGACTTCCACATAGCTGGCAACGGGTTATACACAATGACCTTGAAGGTCAGTAAAACTTTGAAACACGTATGTATTTTGTACGAGCTGTAAATAAATATTGCCACTATAAAGTTCCAACCCTCGTATAAGCAAAAGCACTGTATTGTCCTCTTTGGCATACCAGACGCCAGTTACAGATTTATTCTATTTGATTTTGACAGAAATGGCAGATTATCAGATAGAGATGTTCTTCGCAATAGTGAATTATTTGGAAGACTACAAAGTGACATACTGCACATACCACAACAGAAAAAAAGTAGCGAACAATACATGAAAACTGCCCATGTTATGTATTTGTAGGCGACGGTGCATTTCCTTTGGTGAGTGATATGCTGAAACCATTCCGACAGGGTGATCTGCACTGTCGGGAAAAAAATCTACAACTACAGATTACGCAGGGCTCGGCGCATTATTGAGAACGTTTTTGGGATCTTAACAGCACGATTTAAGATTTTCCACACAGCTGTAAATTTGTAAGTCACCCATCCTGATAAGGAGGTCAAAGCAAATTGCTTTACATAACTATTTAATCCTCATAATGGAACACACCTATTCTCTGGATGGTGAGGACACAGAACATGGTTTATTTGATGATGAACTGCTATCAGAGGATTCCAATATGCAAAGTTCTGCCTGTGGAAATAATAGTCCACTTGATGCTAAACATTTGAGAGGGGAGTTGGTGAACTACACTCCTGGAAATTGAAATAAGAACACCGTGAATTCATTGTCCCAGGAAGGGGAAACTTTATTGACACATTCCTGGGGTCAGATACATCACATGATCACACTGACAGAACCACAGGCACATAGACACAGGCAACAGAGCATGCACAATGTCGGCACTAGTACAGTGTATATCCACCTTTCGCAGCAATGCAGGCTGCTATTCTCCCATGGAGACGATCGTAGAGATGCTGGATGTAGTCCTGTGGAACGGCTTGCCATGCCATTTCCACCTGGCGCCTCAGTTGGACCAGCGTTCGTGCTGGACGTGCAGACCGCGTGAGACGACGCTTCATCCAGTCCCAAACATGCTCAATGGGGGACAGATCCGGAGATCTTGCTGGCCAGGGTAGTTGACTTACACCTTCTAGAGCACGTTGGGTGGCACGGGATACATGCGGACGTGCATTGTCCTGTTGGAACAGCAAGTTCCCTTGCCGGTCTAGGAATGGTAGAACGATGGGTTCGATGACGGTTTGGGTGTACCGTGCACTATTCAGTGTCCCCTCGACGATCACCAGTGGTGTACGGCCAGTGTAGGAGATCGCTCCCCACACCATGATGCCGGGTGTTGGCCCTGTGTGCCTCGGTCGTATGCAGTCCTGATTGTGGCGCTCACCTGCACGGCGCCAAACACGCATACGACCATCATTGGCACCAAGGCAGAAGCGACTCTCATCGCTGAAGACGACACGTCTCCATTCGTCCCTCCATTCACGCCTGTCGCGACACCACTGGAGGCGGGCCGCACGATGCTGGGGCGTGAGCGGAAGACGGCCTAACGGTGTGCGGGACCGTAGCCCAGCTTCATGGAGACGGTTGCGAATGGTCCTCGCCGATACCCCAGGAGCAACAGTGTCCCTAATTTGCTGGGAAGTGGCGGTGCGGTCCCCTACGGCACTGCGTAGGATCCTACGGTCTTGGCGTGCATCCGTGCGTCGCTGCGTTCCGGTCCCAGGTCGAAGGGCACGTGCACCTTCCACCGACCACTGGCGACAACATCGATGTACTGTGGAGACCTCACGCCCCACGTGTTGAGCAATTCGGCGGTACGTCCACCCGGCCTCCCGCATGCCCACTATACGCCCTCGCTCAAAGTCCGTCAACTGCACATACGGTTCACGTCCACGCTGTCGCGGCATGCTACCAGTGTTAAAGACTGCGATGGAGCTCCGTATGCCACGGCAAACTGGCTGACACTGACGGCGGCGGTGCACAAATGCTGCGCAGCTAGCGCCATTCGACGGCCAACACCGCGGTTCCTGGTGTGTCCGCTGTGCCGTGCGTGTGATCATTGCTTGTACAGCCCTCTCGCAGTGTCCGGAGCAAGTATGGTGGGTCTGACACACCGGTGTCAATGTGTTCTTTTTTCCATTTCCAGGAGTGTAATTAGCTACAGATGAAGATCACTCGCGAGGGTCGTTGTAATACTCTTCACGATACGTTGTTACTTCCGTTCATCGTTCACATTTTAGCAAGTGCTTCGTATGATACAGCACTGCGGAATATCTTTCCACCGCAGCGTTCTCACCAAGCTGCATCAATACTGGTTACCTCTTCCTTTCCTGCGGTTACCACTGGCATGGCTCAAGAAAAGTTTGACAGACATACTGCTGTGCAGAAGTACACGCAGATTTTCATTGCAGGAGTAGACGGCGATTGATATATCCCTGACACAGGGAACAGGCATGGACTCCACTCCGCATTTTCTTTTGGCACTTATGTGCAAGTTCAAATGTTTCAAATGGCTCTGAGTACTATAGAACTTAACATCTGAGGTCATCAGTCCCCTAGAACTTAGATCTACTTAAACCTAACTAACCTAAGGACATCACACACATCCATACCCGAGGCAGGATTCGAACCTGCGACCGTAGCGATTTCGCGGTTCCAGACTGAAGTGCCCTCGCGGTTCCAGACGGAAGTGCCTAGAACCGCTCGTCCACACCGGCCGGCTATGGGCAAGTGTCCAGTTCATTTCATTGCTGCGGTGATAGGCGATGCCCGTGATGCACTTTACGTATTGTTACGACTGATTCTGACAGGGCTAAATGTATAGTTGTGACGTCTTTCGGAGAGTAACAAAGTTAGATGCAGTAGTAGTACAGCGCCATTTTGTGGGTAGAGACAAAACGTGTGACCTGAAAAGCAAAATATAGTTGGAATAATGTATTTTTGGACTTAAATTTCTTAGCGAAGATACAGTGCAAATAACAGAGTATTTAATTTACGTAAAATTGCCTTATAGATAAGTGCAGTGCAATTCTTTACTCAGAATCATTGCTCTTAATACTATTAATTGGCATCATTTAGATTTGCAGTTACAGCCCTTTAGTGTGGTTTATGTAAGTATGGGAAAGAAACGGAGGTTGGATAGCGAGTACAGAAATTTTAAAGAACAATGGCGACATCAGTATCTCGTGATACAGTCAAGTAACAAAGCAATGTGTTTAGTTTGCAGTGAAACAGTTTCAGTTCCCAAAGGATGCAATATAAAGCGTCATTATGTAGCGAAACATTCTCAGAGCTATTACAGATTCACTGGAAGCCAGAGGTTAGAAATAAATGCGTCCTTGAAACGCGGTTTGAAATCTCAGCAAATGTTGTTTAAGACAGTAAATGTTGATTGAACAAGAGGCGGCTTCTTGTGCTGGCGCGTGGTTCTCTCCATAAAAAACATTGAAAACCATTACTGGAGGCGAACTAATAAGCAATTGCGTGATTGCAGCATTTGAAGAAAAATGTCCAGAAAAAACTAATTTATTTATGTGGCTCAAAGAGTAAATTATAACGCTGAAAATGTATTAATTCAGTTGCCTGAGAAAACTCGAAACTTAGAATGAGCTTCTTTGCCTCTGGATTAGTCAACAAATGTTTTAGATAGTGCACAGGTGTTAATTTTTATTCGAGGGTTATCAAAAATTATGAAGTGAACGAAGAGCTTCTTGACATTCATAGCATTCTCGGAGCGTCCACGGGAGAAATTTTTTTTAAACGAGTGGAAACTGCTGTTGACGAAGACGGTCTTCAGTGGAGAACCTTAAGATTATCACAACTCATGGTAAGAACATGTGTCGAAAAAATAAAAATGTGATTTCTCTGGTATCAAAGCGATAGAAAATAATTCTGGATCAAAACCATTAATCGTATATCGCATCTTTCATGAACAGTCTTTGTGTGGGGAATGTTTGGATTAGTCGTGTCAGTGGTTAATTATGTAAGGTCACATGCTCTCTATCATCAGTTCCGCGAGTTTATTGGAATTTACTGAATAGGTTGAAGAAAGTGACTTGTCATATTATACAGCAGTACACTGGATAAGCAGTGGCACAATTCTTATGCGGTTTTTTGAGCACCGAACAACAATCAAAATTTTCTTGAATGAAAGTAATCGCCGTCTGGCTGAGTTATCATACGAGTGGTTACGGAAGTTATTATTTTATTCAGATTTATCCGAATATAAGAACGATCTTAATTTAAAATTACAAGGAAGTAACCAATACATCCTGATTTCCTTCGTCAGAAATTGTTTTGTTTCAGTCTCAACTGAACAAAAGTATTTCACGCACTTCATACGTGCCAAACATACAGTCATCAGCCAGAGACCCTATTTTCGGTACAGCTGATACTTTGAATGCTTTAAAAATAATTTTCGAGTTTGGTTTTTCAACGATATCACAATTTTTCAGAATCCTTTTAACGCCTATATAGAAGCTCTTGTCCCAGCACTTGAAATGGAAACGGTTGTTTTGCAATGTAGCGATTTCTGTACAGATAAATGTTTAAATTGATTGACCATTGCTGGAATTTTATGACTTATTAAAGACTGGAAAAAACACTAGAGATACTCTTTATGCGAACCATCGTTCTTGAAGCGAACCAGTTTCTCATAATTTTCTTCCACTCTTTGTGCGAATCACTCGTTATGGGAAGCAGTCAGTAACTACGGCGGGCCGGATACTATGCATGTCTGACGCTTTATCACGAGCGGGACCGCAATTTGTGCTTGCTCCATAGTGAGGTTGTGCTCGGTATAAAGTGTGTGTTGGGGCCAGGGGAGGATGGATCATGTCGTCTATGACTTAACTATATCCCCACACGACTCTCAAATGGTTCAAATGGCTCTGAGCACTATGGGACTTAACATCTGAGGTCATCAGTCCCCTAGAACTTAGAACTACTTAAACCTAACTAACCTAAGGACATCACACACATCCATGCCCGAGGCAGGATTCGAACCTGCGACCGTAGCGATCGTGCGGTTCCAGACTGTAGCGCCTTTAACCGCTCGGCCACTCCGGCCGGCTTTAGAGTCTGGTACCGATTCCGCATATAAATTTACGATCTGATTTGCATCTGTCAGGGAACTGCTGAGAATAGTTCTTGAACTTTGTCAACCTATGTTCACACTTGTGTGTGGAACGTCATGTTTCTTAACCTGCTGTTAACCTCAACCATGTTGCTAGACTGATTCTGAGAAGTTGCTGCCGAAGCTGTTTCCCTGATACCGGTGTTACATTGATTCTCTATAAACAGTGTTGCTGTCAGCTGTGAGTATACTTCAAAAATATTGCGCTTCCGTCACTGTGATGCATTGAACTACTGATTGCATCAGGGGGATCTCGGGACAGCGTACTCATTGTTCCCAGCTGGGACGGTATGGTTCACATCTGAAAATCAGTTCGTGCCCGCAACCATATCGCAAAATTGTGGCTGACCTTTCGTAACTTATTTGTACGCGAAAATATCTCTCGGGCAGTCATGCTTGACATGGTCAGTTTGGTTGAATATGAAGCACGCTGGGAGTTGCCCCAGATACGTTACACAGCCCTGATAGCCCCCTATGTTTGTCACTAGTGGAATTAGCTATTTGAGCTTCATTTTTAATGATCGTATACCACTGGAAACGGACAATAGTCAGCCTGTACCTCGTTCCCGTTCCCACGAATGTCACCATAAGGATGTAACTTTTGTCTTGCAACTTCGGCACTTCCATTCGTACATGCCTTCTACTGCACTGACAGAAAACAAGTCCAGAAGTGAGTAGTATTTCAAAGTTTCCTGAACGTTCCAGAACAGAACATTCGTAAACTAGAGGAGTTTTTGAAATAAACCTTTGACTAAGTACTGCTGAGCTATCTCTAAGATAATAGTTGCCCATTGCTGGATTCCTAAGGCTGGGAGCCGCTCGTTGTTTTTTGAAAATTCAAGTTTGACAGTATTCTTTCTGACATGTGTTTCCATTGTAATTCTATTTTTCCTTTACTCTGTTGAATTGCCCAAGATACACGTAAACAATACTTGTCACGAACAGTAACGAACCGATAACTATTACGAAAAGAACATTCTTGAGAATATTAGCAGGTAAACAACAGTTACACGCTCGCGAAACCGTCCGCTGCGACTGCCAAATGCAGACTGGTCTCGGATCCCAGAATCTTAGCGCACCTGCAGGTCCCGGTGGCCGCCGTATTGTAGTTTAGGCATAACGGCACGTTTCCAATGACAACCAAGAACTTGTAGCTTGCTACACGTGTTGTCTTGTTGCTAGATGTTGCCGTGCGTCTCCTTACTCCGTCGCAAGTCGAATGTCGCCAAAGAATTTGTTGATAGTTGTCACTTGCTACTTGTTGCCGTAGCTTGTAGTATAACCCAAAAGCGTTCTAGTTATTCAAGAACTGTTCGACAACAGCCATCAGAAGCAGTGCCAGCTGCTGCTTATTTGATCCTCGCAAATGGCAATAAAATAAGAAAACGGAAGAAGCGTAAGTGGTATGCCGGACATTTATTTGCTAAAAATTGTGAAAATTGCGAAGACAATTTCGAAAACCTTGTTTCAAATGATGTTAGTTTGTTCAAAAATCTCACACTTACGAGTAGGCTGAATTTTGGGCGAAAAAGCAGACACCATCTGTTGTGCTGCTATGATGCGATACTACTCTAGTGCGAGTATTGTTGACTTTGAGATACCTAGCTGCTGGAGACATGTGTGCAAAACTTACGTAGCCTTTCAGAATTTCAATCCCCAATACTTGTCGCATAGTACCATAAGTATGCAGAGCCATTACCAATGTTCTTTAAGAGTTTCAAACGTAAGTTTATAGAAGTTGAACTTTTATAAATAATGTTTGTTTATTTACAGAATTGAAGAAGGGTTAGTGAATAGAATAAAGTAATCTGTTATTTATATGTTTAAGGAAATCTTAATTGACATAATACGTAGCCACACAGCAAACTTTTGATTTGTTTACTGAAGTGTAAGTATTGTAAACTCAGAACCATTTGGTTGTTTTTCGCCGTCACATATAGCTCTGGATGACAGGAATTGAATACGAGGACGAGAAAAGTGGCTGTTTGTACTCGTGGAAGTAGTCCGTGATATTCCCCTGATCCCGTGATATGAAGCTGATGTTTCACAATTATCGTTGCTCTAGGCTGAAGATCATGCAGTTCATTCGCTATATATATATATATATATATATATATATATATATATATATATATATATATATATATATATATATATATATAATTCTACTGTACGTGTGTATGTCACTGAACTCCCCTTAAACGGCTGGACCGATTTGAATGAATTTTCTTGTACGCGTTTGGGTGGCACCATGGATGGTTTAGATTCACAAATGATCCCGCCAGATGGCGCTGCAGTCGGTATCTAGGTTATTTATCTATACTGCAACTAAACGGCTGGATTGATTTCAATGAAGTTTTGTTAATGCATTCAAGTGGGGGCCTGGATGTTTTAGATTCACAAATGATCCCGCCAGATGGCGCTGCAGTCGGTATCGAGGTTATTTATCTATACTGCAACTAAACGGCTGGATTGATTTCAATGAATTTTTGTTAATGCATTCAAGTGGGGGCCTGGATGTTTTAGATTCACAAATCAGCCCGGCAGATGGCGCTGCAGTCGGTTTCTAGGTTATTTATCCATACTGCAACTAAACGGCTGGATCGCTTAATGAATTTTTGTGCATGCATTCAAGTGGGGGCCTGGAAAATTTACATTCTTAAATCAGCACGGTAGGTGGCGTTGCATTTTTGTGTGCAATTTTGAGCGTATTATATTCAGATGTAAGTCAAGTGCATAGGATTTCGTTTATTTTTCGACATTTTAATTTGAGTGTATTATATTATGTGTGTTTCGTTATTCTGACATTTTCATTTTTTTTTTACGGTGTCTTTTGATATGTCAGGTGTCGCATTTCAGTGAATATTAAGTGTATTATATCCACAAATAGGTTAGGTACATAAAACAATGCCATGTCTTCGTGGACGAGGAGGAAATATTGGTCGACGGACTCGGAATTCACAATTAGTCCAGAGCCGTCGGTTAAATAAATCGGGAGAAGATCAATTGACGGACAATGAAAATTTAAGAAACCAGGCTGCAATCAGACTTCCTAATAAAAGTCAAGAGCAACGCAACGAACGCCTTCGAGCTGATGCATTGAGACAAAGATTGGCCCGTCAACGAGTCACCGACACATTCAGAACACGTGAACAACAGCGTTTGCAAGTGTATCGCACATTGACACGTGCATCACTTCTTCGCCTTGCGTTTGAATATGAGTCGGACATCGACTATTCGTCACATTCACAAATTGTAATCGGTGCTATGAACAAACAATGCCAACACTGTCATGCTCTCAAATACAAAGGTGAATCGGCCGGTTTTTGCTGCGCGTCTGGAAAAGTTGTATTGCCACCACTGAATTTGCCGCCGGAACCATTCAATTCATGCTTTCAAGTGACATAATTTGGAGCAACACAAATCATTCAGAATGAGGATGGTCGCCATTTTCACTCAACGTTAAGAACTGGAAGCGAGGTGTAGCAAAGCTAATGCAGTGAGCGCTCAGCTACGATCTACTCTCTTCTGCAAGAAGGAAGTCAGTACCAAGACTTAAGTTATCCGTGCACCGTTCAACCTTTCGACCAACTTTGTTGTATGGGAGCGAAAGCTGGGTGGATTCAGGTTACCTTATCAACAAGGTTGAGGTTACGGATATGAAAGTAGCTAGGATGATTGCAGGTACTAGTAGATGGGAACTATGGCAGGAGGATGTTCACAATGAGGAAATCAAAGAAAAACTGGGAATGAACTCTATAGATGTAGCAGTCAGGGCGAACAGGCTTAGATGGTGGGGTCATGTTACACGCATGGGAGAAGCAAGGTTTCCCAAGAGACTCATGGGTTCAGCAGTAGAGGGTAGGAGGAGTCGGGGCAGACCAAGGAGAAGGTACCTGGATTCGGTCAGAATGATTTTGAAGTAATAGGTTTAACATCAGAAGAGGTACCAATGTTAGCACTGAATGGAGGAATTTTATAAGGGGGCTATGCTCCAGACTGAACGCTGAAAGGCATAATCAGTCTTAATTGATGATGATGATGATCGTTTAAGATTCATGGCCAAGTGCATCATCAGATTGGTTCTTTAACGCCGATGCCTGATACCGATTCAAAATTTCTGCAAATCTACTTCATGGGTGATGAGCAGCAAATAAACGCATGCTGCCAGTACAACCATATCTAGCAGATGGAGGAGCGAGAAATTGTAGGTATTGTAGAACCGTTTTTCCAGAATCACAACCAGTTGGTCCAGTTGTTCAATACCGTTTCTAACAGACTGCAAAACGACAACTATACAGCAGACAAAGTACCATCTGGGCAGCACGCGGGCCGATATAATGCACCGACCATTAATGAAGTTGCAGTTGCTATGGTTGGCGACGCATTTGAACGTCGAGATATACGAATCCAATGCAGAGATAACACAGTGCATACAGTTGAAGACAGTCATCGCTCTTACGACGCTTTGCAGTATCCATTGATATTTTGGGAAGAAGGAGAAGATGGGTATCATTTAAATATCATACAAAAAAATGCAGCCGAACGTCTGTCGGGTCCGCTAGTGTTACTATAAGTTGTGCATTCATCACTCTTGATTGCTTGTTATAATACAGTATATGCTTCTACTTCACGTTTGGAATATGCAATGGCAGTGTATATATTTAGCTCTCTTCTTGGATGAAAGAAATTTTTTTAAACTTCGTTACTTGACAAATTTGTAACGTCATCAGATTGTATTTATTGGCTGGGAATTGGTGTGGTAGTAACCAGATTTCCAGATGTATCAGATGCCGAATCTTCTTCTTCCTAAGAAAAAGGAAGAAGTATAAACTAGAGCTAATTCGTTTCTATAAAAGCCGGCCGCGGTGGCCGAGGGGTTCTAGGCGCTTCACTCTGGAACCGCGCGACTGCTACGGTCGCAGATTCGAATCCTGCCTCGGGCATGGATGTGTGTGATGTCCTTAGGTTAGTTAGGCTTAAGTAGTTCTAAGTTCTAAGGGACTGATGACCTCAGATGTTAAGTCCCATAGTGCTCAGAGCCATTTGAACCATTTTTTTCTATAAAATAAGAACGTGCAATCTTTACTGATGTTGCAGATGCCACCAAATGAAGATGAATGGAAGGTAATAGCTAATAATTTTTAGAAAACCTCGAACTACCCACACTGGATAGGAGACATGGATAGAAAAGAAATAAAACTTAAGAGCCCAGAGAATGGTAGCAGCTTGTGCTTAAATTACAAAGGATCCTCCAGGACTGTTTTGATGAGGACTGTAGATGTTAACTCTTGCTGTTGTGTACCAATATTGGTTGTCAAGGAAGAAATTCTGACGGAGAAGTGTTTCGCCAAACTTCAATCTGCCAAAAACTAACGGAAAAAGAAGTCGCGTTACTGACTCCCTGGGAGTGAAGTGTTATCTACTTACATTTTAGAGGCTGAAGATGCGTTTCCCCACAAGCACACATTATGAAGTCGTATCTAGCACATCAAGAAAAAGGTTCTAAGGACAGAATATACGATTATAGAGAAGCACACGCATGTAGAGTGGGGGAGGGGGAGGAGAAAATACTTTCGGATTATTAGCTTGAATGTTTCTTGTATTTTGAAAACCTTTAATGGTAAATGTTGCAAACGCAGAAACTGTCACACCTGCCTGTGTATACCTACACAACTTTTTAAAGAAAACCAGTAAATCAAGAACTCTTCATGGCCCTAATGGAACATTAGGTACTGATACACAAGATGGAACTGTTATTCCAGGATCGTGGAGGACGGTAGTCGAAGATGATGCACGTATGATGAATTTACGGCGCAAACCACGAAAATCAGGTGAAGCTACAAACGACTTCCTGGATGAATTCGTGAGGTATTTTGTGTGAAGACAAAGAAAAGAATCCTGGCAATACAATTACAACAGACTAACACAAACACTTTGAATGTAAAAGAAATGTGTTTATCTGCGTTAATGCTTAATTACTTAATTTCTCCGAATCGCACAGAAGTAATAAAAGGAGAAGGTCAATTGAAGAAAACATGTTTTTTTTTAAATTTTTATTTGCAAGAATCTAAATTGGGAAAACATTTGGTCTGCAAGCTGGAAATAAAGGCTGTATTAATTACATTACATTATTTTATTAAGTTTTCTTACAAACTATCTTTAATACGGTGAAACCGCATTTATACGTTTCTCACCTTACGGTTTTCACATTTGTAAATTGTACTTCATGCACTTTTTCAGTTTTGGATGAAAAGTTACCCTACTTTCAAGTTTTAGATTTGTGAGAGTTCGCATTTTACTCCTTTTACCCCTTCTGAATTATTTTCATCGCATTTATACGTTATAAAGACCGCGAAGTTGTCAAGTCAGTTCTTTTCATTATTATTCTCAAGAGAACGCATAGAGTTGTACAAGATAGCCAATTTTTATTTCTTTCAACAAAATCATGGAGGACGGTATATCACTCGATATACAATAGCTCAAAGTCGCCAGAAATTCACGCTCTCTGCGCGGAGTCGCGCTCCGAGTCAAAAAAGTGATTATATCTCGACCATTATTGCATCGACGCACGTTACTTCAGCATGTTCATTGGGAAAGTGTACTAGTATTCACATAAAAATTCGTCGAAATGGGTCTTAGCCGAGCACGAAAATGTTTCGACATTAGGCGATTTGACATGGAATGACCCGGTTACTTAGGTCTAAAGAATGAATCAGTTGTGGGTTGTGAAAACATTGCATTCATAGATCGAAGGTTCAAATGCAATTACTGTTCGTTTCGTTTAAGCACTACTTTCCAAAACTGAGTCCACCTCCGTAGCGTAGCGGTAGCTTTACCGCCTACCACGCAGGCGGTCCGGGTTCGATTCCCGGCAGGGGACTGGAAGTTGTGTGTCCATCATAATTTCATCATCATTGACTCCCAAGTCGCCGAAATGGCGTCAACTAAAAAGTACTTGCAATACGGTGGCCGAACTCCCCCGAATGGGGCCTCCCGGCCAACATTGCCATACGACCTTTTTTTCCAAAACTGAATAAATTAAGTGCCAATTTGTAGATTTTGTAAAAAGGTAAAAAATACAGCAATGCTAGATAATTTGCATCAAAACTGGGCGTGAAAATTGCGGCACGAAAAGACTGTGAACTTCTGATTCTTAGAGCCACTACCTCACCTCTGGATCCGTCAGTAGTTGAATTATTCTCTTTAAAATAATTATTTAGGAATGTTAATTAACTTACCTCACGTTTTCGGTTGTTGAAAAGGTCTGTGTTGGAATATCAATATCTAACAAAAATGTCAGGATTTCTCTTTTGTAGGAGATGAACCACTTTTCGGTTTAATAATCCTTTTATGTTCCCGATGAAAAACAGACCTCAAATTCTTGATTTTTATTTTTTAGTTCATCTATTGATCATTCGTATCATAGCAGTTTTGTCACTTTTCACATTTCTGTCTTTATACAAGCGAAGTATGGTAGTCCTCAATAAATAAAGTTGTTTTTTATATATTTCACTCCATGTCGCCCGTTTTCTGTCACACTGGTTCACTACCGCTTACAAGGGAACCTCCCCATCGCACCCCCCTCCCCCCAGACTTAGTTATAAATTGACACAGTGGATAGGCCTTGAAAAAGTGAACACAGATCAGTCGAGAAAACAGGAAGAAGTTGTGTGGAACTATGAAAAAATAAACAAAATATACAAATTGAGTAGTCCATGTGCAAGATATGCAGCATCAAATACAATGTTAGCTAATGAGCGCAGTGGTCCCGTGGTCAGAGTGAGCAACTGCGGAACGAGAGGTCCTTGTTTGTGCCTATAAATTTCTATTGATTACTCACACTATCCTTTCTGCTTCTCTTATGTAATATGACAAAATTTTCTCTCTTCTTCAATTTAGGTATATTCTGTAGTATATGTAAAAAACGTTTCTTCCACTTCTGCTCCACCTATCATGGTGGCGTTTCCCTCATACTGTCCCACTTACCAGTGTAACTAGAGGAAGAGATCAAACCAGAATACACAATGTGCCTGTGGCATCACAAGTGCACCACATACAGAAACATAAACTCAAAATCAATGCATTGATGCCAAATATAAACTGTTATGCCTGTCCTGCAATGTCTACCCCCCTCAAAAAAAAGACGACAAATGGCCATGTAAAAGAGTTTAAGGAACAAACAATAAGAGAAAAACGAAAAAGGAAAATATAAAAACGAAAACATATAAAATGACAGTAATATTAACCATCACAAGGAATATAATAGATTAATTGAATAAAATGTCTTTTTTAAATGTATCGTTGTTAATATATTTAAATAAATATATATGGTTACAAAAAAAGAAGGTTCGAGTCCTCCCTCAAGTGAAAATTTTACTTTCTTTATTTTCGCAAAGTTACGATCTGTCCGTTGATTCATTGACGTCTCTGTTCACTGTAATAAGTTTAGTGTCTGTGTTTTGCAACCGCACCTCAAAACCGTGTGATTAGTAGACGAAAGGACGTGCCTCTCCAATAGGAACCGAAAACATTTGATCGCAAGGTCATAGGTCAACCGATTCCTCCACAGGAAAACACGTCTGATATATTCTTTACGACACTGGTGACGACATGTGCGTTACATGACAGGAATATGTTGTCGACCCACCTAACTTGCACACTTGGCGACTGGGTAAAAAGCTTCTTCTACCTTGCTCGATTTAGGTTTTCTTGTGGATGTGATAATCACTCCCACAAAAGTGATGAAGACATAAGAGTTTGTCACATAAACTGCAACAAATGAATGCAACAGTTTCACAATCGCACAGTTTTCCCTGTGCTCTGTCAAAACCTTTTTTTTACGTTTTCAAATGTTTCCATGCGTAGACCGTCAAATCCTGTATATGTCCAAGCAAATCTGAACATGTCCTGGATTATGTGTGAGTGCCTGAACTTTGATAATTATCTGAAAATAAAAAATTAAACTTTTCACTCGAGAGAAGATTTGAACCAAGGACCTCTCATTCCGCAGATGCTCACGGTAACCACGGGACCACGGCGCTCCTAAGCCGACTGTCTCCTTGATGTTGCCTACCTTGCCCATGGACTACTCAGTTTGTATATTTTGCTTATTTTTTTCACAGTTCCACACAACTTCTTCCTGTTTTCTTGATTGATCTGTGTTCAGTTTTTCAAGGCCTATCCCTGTGCCAACTTATAACTAAATCTGAGAGGGGTGCGATGGGGAGGTTCCCTTGTTAGATGTTGGCTGTGTCTTTGTCGCCCAGTGGTCCATGCATTTTTTTAAACTATGACACATAGGATACTGAAATTACCTTTTCAACATGATGCAATCCAAAAGGAAATTGATACATTAAAACAGATAGCAGTTGCTAACAATTATAATTCCCATCAGGTTGATCTGTTATATCAAAAATTACAAGAAACAGATGATGCCGTTATAAATTCCAAGAAGAGATTTACACAAATGACATACATGGGACCAATCTCAGATAAAATAAATAAATTATTTAAGAACACAAGCGTGACAATAGCATTTAAAACTAATAACCCCCGACAGATGAAACTGAAACACACAATTGGAGACCTCACGAGTGGAATTTTTATGTGCAAGTTTAAAAACTGGAAATTAGTTTTATGTGGAAATTTACTTGCCTCAATGAGGGTATAATTTTTCAGAACGTAAACCCAGTTCTCTAACCGTTTATGTGTACTATATCAAAAACCACACAAAAGTAAGTGATTCTACGTGTTAACCAGTAAAATGTTGCAAGCTTTATTTAGTGCAATAAAGTAAACAAGGAGAATTTAAACAAGACTTAAATAATTCTAAAAATAAATGCTATATAACACAAATTAAAAATTTCAAACTATTTGCGTCTTAAATCTCAGTTTAAACATAGGGGTACCAGAGACCTCCCCTTGTAGTATACGTTACAGAAAAGTCACCTCGTGAGTTAAGGGCTAAAACGTCGTGTCTGATGTTGAAGTTTGACTGCATGAACAGTGAATATATAGAAAACGATAAAGATTTTTCTTACATCATTTTGGGGGGAGGGGGGAATCTACTAAAAAAAAGTTTCGTAAGGTCCTGAAATTATGTAAGGTTTGTTGGAAACCACGAAGAGCTATCTTTTTCAAATACTGGATGAATATAATTGGGGTATATGCGCGCCTCAAGGCAAACACATGGTTTCTAACTGTAATATTTGTCTCGTGCATTCAGGAAACAGTTCAACATCGCGCCTCTAGGCCGTGTTCCTGATGAGAAATCAATTGTTATGTGGGTGGACAGCGTTATGCATGCTGGAAGTGTGCATAAAAAGAAATCAGTACCTTCAAGAAGCAACAGAACACCTGAAAACATCGAGACGATACGGATATCGATTTTGGATTCCCACAAGCAATCTGCACGCAAACATGCAGCTTCCCTTGCAATTTCTGAACCCACAGTGAGATGAATTCTTCATGAATAGTCGAACCTTTATCTGTATAAACTGTCAGTGGTGCACACCCTTCATTCACGTGATTTCGTTTCACGAAAAAATGCGTGTGAATTCTTGATCGATGAGCTGCCTCATGATGCTTTAGTTCTTCAACGATGAGAGAGATTTTCATTTGTCTGGCTTTGGGAATAAACAAAATATGCGGTATTGGAGTGACACGAACCCCCGAGAACTTTATGAGCAGCCCCTGCATACAGAACCTGTGACTGGTGTGCACTACCTCAAGTTGACATTATTGGTCAGTAGTTTTTCGGAGAGAACGACAAGGTAGTGACGGTCACTTTTGAGCGTTATTTTCGGATGATTGAACAGTTTTTCTCTTTCAGAACTTGAAATAATGGATGTGGGTGATGTCTGGTTCCAACAAGATGCCGCCTCAGATAACACGGGACGTACATCGATGACCATGTAGCGCGAACACTTCCCCAATCGTCTCATCTCTTTAGGGGGCGATCTCCAGTGGCCAGCGCGCTCGCCGTATTTAGAGCCATGCTACTTTTTCTTATGGAGCTATCTCTAATCCTTGGTGTATACTAGTCGTCCGCAGACCCTGCCTGAGCTACGGAACAATATTCGTGTTGCTGTTGCGAACATCGACAGAGACATGTTGGAAAAAGTGGACCGAAACTTCCGATTTCGACTCTCCAAATGCATTGATCAGAACAGAGGTCACCTTCAAGATATCATTTTCAAAACTTAGGGCCGACTGCACCAACGCCAATTAAAAGTTAACCGCGGTCAAGTTAGCATTTAACCCTGAAAACTCGATATTCGGATGCACCAACCTCGATCAAAGTTAATCGAGGGATTTGATCGCGATTAAAGTTAACCGAGCTGGAAGGGTCGATTATCTTGAATCGATCGCGGTTAACTTATCGTAAACACGCAAAATGGCAACGCGTTTTGACGTTTTAAATGGCATGGAAGACGAAGAAATGCTATATCTTCAAAATATAAATCGTCACAACCGTGTTTGTGTACCTGTGGAAAGGGAAAACCCTTTCGAAGATTACGGTGATCGGAAATTTGATGAGAGGTTTGGTCTTTCAAAAGCAACAGTGTGTTGGTTATTGGATCAAATCCACGATAGATTAGAATTTCCAACGTACCGAAATAGTCTGGTCTCGCCCATGAACAGCCTTCGGATGACATTAAGGGCATGCGCAACTGGAGCATTTAATATAGTAGTTGGTGACAGTGCTAATGTACATTTTACACCGGCACAAATAATTATAAGTGAATGAGATTTTCACTCTGCAGCGGAGTGTGCGCTGATATGAAACTTCCTGGCAGATTAAAACTGTGTGCCCGACCGAGACTCAAACTCGGGACCTTTGCCTTTCGCGGGCAAGTGCTCTACCCTCTGAGCTACCGAAGCACGACTCACGCCCGGTACTCACAGCTTTACTTTTGCCGGAAGGTAGGAGACGAGATACTGGCAGAAGTAAAGCTGTGAGTACCGGGCGTGAGTCGTGCTTCGGTAGCTCAGATGGTAGAGTACTTGCCCGCAAAAGGCAAAGGTCCCGAGTTCGAGTCTTGGTCGGGCACACAGTTTTAATCTGCCAGGAAGTTTCAATTATAAGTGAAGTGTCGGGAATCATACCAACAATGTCTCGTCAAAACAAAGTTTCCTTCTAGAGCGGAAGTACGCTCTATGATGGATGGTTTCAACACACAGGCTGGATTTCCTGGAGTCATTGGTACAGTGGATTGCACTCACATAAGGATTCAGTCACCTGGAGGACAGAATGCAAACTTTTTGGCAATAGGAAATCATTTTTCTCCTTTAATTATCAATCAGCGAACACAGTTTAATAATACGGGGCATTGCGGCTCAGTGGCCTGGCTCTGTGCACGATTGTACAATATTTCGCAATTGTGCCCGAAGGGAACAGTTTGAAAATGGTGAAATACCAGTCTGTCACTTCTAGGAGATAGTGGCTATACATGCAGACCTTATTTACTGACACCACTTTCAAATCCACGGAGTGCGGCAGAGCACCGATATAATAGGTCTCACATTACAACAGGGAACACTTTGGAGAGACAATATGGTATGTGGAAGAGGAGATTCCCCATTTTATCTATGGGAATGAGGTGTAATCCACAAAAGACAATGGCAATTATAGTGAGTACGGCTGTCTTGCATAATACTGCAAGGAGCACAAGCAAGGAAGAGCCATCAGAAGATACGGATATTATGCGGCTGCTGAGGCTATTACGAAGCGAGAGGGGCCCCGATATCGACGATAATGAGCCAATTCCTCCCGGTCAACAAATGCATCGTGATGACACATTACCAGGACGAGTAGTTCGTCGCACTATAATTGATTAAAATTTTCACTGAGTTAAACTGTTACTTAATCCATGTAAAATATGTAATTATTTTTATTGGAAATTATTATAGTGCACAAATAACAAAATGTTTTTTAAACATTTACATTACTGTCCAGTGCAGAGGAGGAAGTTGGTTTAGGTCTCGGTGGCATCCTTCTCCGATTACATGTGTCTTGTGTTCCTGCATTGGAAGGTTTGGAGAAGGTTCAAAATGGCTCTGAGTACTATGGGACTTAACAGCGGAGGTCATCAGTCCCCTAGAATTTAGAACTACTTAAACCTAACTAACCTAAGGACATCACACACGTCAATGCCCGAGGCAGGATTCGAACCTGCGACCGTAGTGGTCGCGCAGTTCCAGACTGAAGTGCCTAGAACTGCTCGGCCACTTCGGTCGGCTTGGAGAAGGGTTGTTGAACATTCTGCATAACAACCTGTGCTGGGATCAGGCTCGCGCCAGCTTCAGCAGCAATTAAGAGTTCCATTACTGTTTGTGGTACTGCTGGCATCGCCAGCTGCTGCATCATCAACTACACCTACATTTAGATCCATTATTACACTGTACTGTGCATCCAAATCAAAGGTATTTTCCTGTGGCTTCAGTGATGAGTCAACTATTTCCAGTAGTTTTGCCTCGTGTGGACTCTTTTTAGGTACTGGTACTGCCATTCGCCCCCCTGTTTTATAGAGTTGAACCTTTTCTTCAGCCAAATTCTTCCGCAAGCTCCTCTTCAAATTCTCGTAACGTGTTTGAAGCCTTTCAGGCCTTCTTCTAGTTGCACCTGAAATGGATATATTTTGTAGTAGCTGATATCATTTTTGTTGTGTGTATCTTGAATTGTTATTCAATATTAATCTAAGCACCATGAAGAATACTGTTTTAATATACATTAGACAGATATTTATTGATTTATGATTAAAATAAAATTAAATCTTATCTGGAGTTGAATTAAATTGTATTTTCCTGTGCATCCAATTTTCCCCTAACTGCGCAACCATCCGTTTTTTTTTACATTCTAATATACTTGAATTGGAGGCAACCAACTCCAAAAGTATGTCTGCTTCGAATTTGGAAAAATTTGGTGTCCTTTTCTTGTTCTCCATAGTGCAGTAACAACGCTCACGTTACGCCAACAATATGAAAAGCGCGCGTAAGTACCACAAACCAAGGCGGTTACAACACCCTTGTCACAGGCAGACAGCAAATATCATTATCTTAGCATGTATATGGGCGCTTTCCTTTGTCACACGCGGAGTTAACCGCGGTCAAAGTCACGATTAGCTAACTGCGTTTTGGTAATCGGCTTTTAACGATGGTGCAGCACAGAGACAACTTAATTGCGATTAAGTCTTAACTGTGATCACGGGACCCTCGGTTATCTTGCTTTTTATTCGGCGTTGGTGCAGTTAGTCATTAATGGAACAAAACTTTAGATGTTACTCTCTGTAAAGAAAAAAGAATTAAATTGATGTCTCTAATACTTTCTGATTTATGTTTTTTTTAAAGTAGGAAATTCCGCCGCCGTACCCTGCACTTCTTAATGAGTGGATTATAACAGACTTTCAGTTTTTAAATTCGGTCAATAATTACGCGAAATACTGAATATCAAGTTTGGTGCCCCTAGAAGCCGTTAGACAGGAAAACTGCAACTGGTTGTAGGTTGTGGGGTAGCAGTAAATGGATATCTCAATGAATTTAATTTATTAAACAAGGGAGGGTCTATCACGCATGGAACATGTATGCTGTAACTCATAAGACGTTAAAAAATTTGGAAGTTCATCAACCTACTCAATGAAACAATGGTCACTGGAAAATCCTATTATTACAATTCCCTGTAGATTTTAAAGTGAAGCACAGGTACACAAAGAGAGTAAACTGCGACATTCCTGCACTGCTTACAACGGAATTAAAATGTCTGCACCTTCGCTAAGACCGCGTAATGATGTTGGAGTGGATATATTACGTACAGTTAACAGGACATTTGAGGAAAGAAGTAAGTTTGCAGAAGTCGCACAGTGATTGCCGAATGTTAATCGGAGACGACAGCAATAACTCTAGAAAGAAACGTGTGTCCACCTTCTATCCTCATCTAGCACGTGGACTACATCCTGTAGGTCGGTTTATGAATACTGCAATTGCTCACCATACTTGGAGTGATCAGTGCCTGCGAGAGGCCACGGTGGTGGCTGTAAATTCTCTAAGGTTGTTCTGCACCAAAGACTGTTCTCCCTCAGAGCCCGGAATCCAAGTCCCACTTTTTGGCTGAAGAGTCCTCTGGCGAGTCTCGGACGGACGTAGGTTCCACAGGCCCTCCCACAAGAAGCTGAAATTTTTAATCTTTCATTTTGAGTGTCAGAATTGTGCCTTATTTTGCTCACCAATGACAGCGAGTCTTCTGAGTGCTGAGCTATTAGGTCCGTTCTAAGAACGCAACAATCTTTCTTCCATATTTAATTTTAAGGTAAGTAAACAGTTGTGGAGGTTCTTAGTGATGGAGCTCAGAAACAGCCGTCTGTCCTATTTCGTGCTTCACCCGGCCAGGAATTCTACACGTACACACAAACGAGTTCGGGTCTCCCACTCCAGAATTTATATAATTCAACTAGTTGTATCCGGCCACGCTTAGCTGTGGCTCAGCCTGCTTGAATCTAAAAGACAGAGAAGAGAAAGCAAACGTTTCTAATATGTGTGGGAATTGGATATACGTCAGCCGGCCATGGTGGCCGAGAAATTCTAGGCGCTACAGTCTGGAACCGCGCGACCGCTACGGTCGCAGGTTCATATCCTGCCTCGGGCATGGATGTGTGTGATGTCCTTAGGTTAGTTAGGTTTAAGTAGTTCTAATTTCTAGGGGACTGATGACCTTAGAAGTTAAGTTCCATAGTGCTCAGAGCCATTTGCACCATATTTGATATACGTCATAAACTTCTCTCTGTTCTGTCCATCTCCCCCTCCCTCTTTCTTTGTCCATCTCCTCCTTCCCCTTCTCTCCCCAAGTCCATCACTGGACCAGGGTGTCTTCCTTTATCTGTGAGTGGTATTGCGCATGTCTCTTCTTGCTTACGAGGCAAGCACAGGAGCGCGGCGGCTAAGCGCAAGACGTACAGATTTAAATGCGCCTTAACCGTGGATATAGCGTGAAAAGCAATTAACCGGAAAATATTTTATGTACTACGGTTATGTCCCAGTAGCTGTGACCTAAACACCGTAACTGATTAAAAATATATGGACTTTTGTATCCCACCTGGAAGGCGGCGCGTGGGTCTGCTCCTGTAATTTGGAGGGTAGGCCCAATGTAGGAAGCTAGGAGGTGCAGGTGAGGTGGAAATGTCGATACTGCAAGTAAAGTAAAAGTGGTTTTAATGTATCTCAACACAATAATAAACGTGAATACATAACTCTGTACTGAGGAGCACGTAGGTTGAAAGGTGGCTACACTGTGCCACTGCGCCAGAGATTGCGCCAAAGAGTACTATTAAGCCGCCTCCACAGTGCGTGTTAAGAGCTCATGGCAGTCAGTGCTTGTTATGAGATTGTAGAGGTCAGTGGTTGTCGAGAGTTCGTAGCGGTCAGTGCTAGTAGAGAGCTCGTAGAGGGCAGTGTGTGTTAAGAGTTCGTACCGAGATGTGCTAGTGGGCACTGCTTGTCGTGAAGTCGGAGTGAGATGTGGTAGTAAAGAGTGTTGTTCCATGTTTTATGCAGTTATTTGATGGGAGAGATAGCAGATGTTATTGTAATGAGTGCATTTCGTCAATATATATGAAGGTAAAAACTACAATGTTCTTTTATTAATTGTGTGTCTGAAATAATGCGTCACTACAGGTTCAGTCAACAAAGCATCTGGCTTGTGTTCTGGTATTAGAGTGAATTCTGGTTTTCTTGCGTAATTATAGTTTTTCTAAATTTCTTTGTCACGTCAGTATAGTTGGTATTTAAAAATTCTTGTCTTGTTGGAGAAGAACCGTGCCAGATGTGGACGTTGAGTCACACTCCCACATACAGAACAGTTACATTTGTGCTTGGATTTTGTAGGTTTTATAGTTGCTGGGGACTTAATTAATTAACTGTGTTTACGA
This sequence comes from Schistocerca piceifrons, assembly GCF_021461385.2. Lineage (NCBI taxonomy): Eukaryota > Metazoa > Arthropoda > Insecta > Orthoptera > Acrididae > Schistocerca > Schistocerca piceifrons. The sequence goes on from NC_060138.1 coordinate 438,967,170, forward strand.
AAATTTTCTTTCATTGTTTGTTGCAGTCAGATTGCGTAATAATACTAGTCAGGGCCATCCGTTTACGAGACTTGCGTAATCGGACATACAGCTACTAAAAAGAAAAATCATTTTCAATCATTTATTTAATTAAGCCCCCATGCACGTGGCGACCGCTGCTTCGGATCGTCCCTTGGAATTGTTCTGATTGTGAAACTAGTAGACTGTAGCATTGTTGTAGTAATTTTGAGTTTAGTGATTGTAGTCTGTACTGAGTGTGTAGATTTGGTAATTGGCATTCTTCTAATGGTATTTTTCAAAATTTAGTTTTTTTTTGTTGTATTTTTATTGCCTTGTATACGCGTTTGACAATTTTGTGCAATTATTTCAATTGTTCGATTGATCGTGTTTGAAGGAAACATCTCGTGTGAATAGTATTGTTGGAGATAAAGAGTCACGGTGTGTAATTTTCGTACAGTGACGAATCTTTCGTATATTTTGTAAATGATTACGCGATCGATGAAAAAGACAAAAATGATGAATAGTCAGAATAACGAAATTGTTGACATGGCGAACTCGCCAACACAGGACAACAGTATGATGAATAATGGAGTTGAAAATAATTTAATAAGTCGGGAAGACAGTCCGGAACCATTTCAAAATTTTTCTCAATCAGAAAATTCACAGAATCTGAGTTTAACGACAGAAGATTCTGGAATAGTATCGAACACAGATAGCCTTATGGCTGTGCAGAAGGAAGTTAGTTTTGCGGGAAATGTTAGGGGCGAAAGGAATTCTGAACAATTTAATATGGAGCAGTTGATGGGTGCAATATTAAATCTGGGATCACAAATGGGAGCAATGGTAACACGAATGGAAACAATGGAAACACGAATGGAAACAATTAAAACAGAGATGGGAACTTTGCGATCTGAAATTAAAACTGATATAGGAACAATTAAAACTGATATGGGAACAATGGAAATACGGTTTGGATCTGAATTAAAAACAGAGATGGGAACTTTGGAAGCACGGTTAGATTCAAGAATAGGGACATGTTTCAAAAATATGAAAGATGAATTAAAGAAAGAAATCAGGGAAGAAGTACAACCGATTCTGAATTCTCACAATAATAGATTAATTGCAGTAGAAATCAGACAAAGGGAACAGGATAGAGAACAGGAAGAAAGAGATCGCGTGATAGTACAAAAATTTTCAGAGTTAAATTTACAACGTGCAAACGATAAGAAAGAAATATTTGAAAGAATCGAGGAATCCGTACCAAATGACAGAATAAATAATCTAACACGACAATATGAACAGTTAACTACCAAATGTGTCAATACTGAAACCCGAGTCGCGACACTTACGGAAGACGTAAACAAACAGAAAGAACAATTAGGTGACTTATCGGAAAGAGTTGAGGAAATTTCAGATAAACTGACAAATCTTAGTTTACATGGGGACAGAGATTCGGATGATACAGCTGCATTACCATTTGCAGAAACCGAAGAGTATCAGAACATAAATAAGCATGTTGAAAATCAGGGAAAATTTAATGAACGCGTGAAAAAGGAATTTGAGGCATTACGGAAGCAAGTCAAACAAATTGAAGGCGAAATAGTAGGAAAGGACAGTAGAAGGAACTTAGAATCACAGATGGCAGAGGGGTATGAAGAAAGTAATTTATTTCATTTACGAGAAGCAACAAGAGAGCGCCAGGCGCGTGAACTTGACAATAATCGACATTCGGACTGGGACAGACGCGGTAGGTCTTTGTCGCCACGAGGCGAAAACTTTGACTATAAACACTTTTTGACTGTCCGGAAATTTAAGATCTTCCGCAACTCTAAGAATGACATACATCCATGTTCATGGCTAGATCAATTTACGTACGCACTTCCGCCAAAGTTGCCATTAAGTCACAAACTGGAAATTATGTGCAGTTATTAAAGTCCTCAGGGGATTCACTACTCTAAAGTGAATATGTGCCGTAGCGAGCATAGGGCCCCGAGCTGTAGTGGTGCTGTTTCTCTTTTAGTTTTCTGTACCGCTGCCTACTCTTTTACTATTCTTTGCATCTGTCAAACCAGCTCTTCGACTATCAATCTATCTAGTGAGTAAGTAAACAATAACCGGATTTGACTATTTACCTGAAGGAGATTTCGATAATTACTGTTCTAACCTATTAATGTCCTCAGGGGATTCACTACTCTAAGTGAATATGTGCCGTAGCGAGCATAGGGCCCCGAGCTGTAGTGGTGCTATTTTTCTTTTAGTTTTCTGTACCGCTGCCTACTCTTGTACTATTCTTTGCATCTGTCAAAACAACTCTTCGACTATCAATCTATCTAGACAGTAGATAAACAATAACCGGATTTGACTATTTACCTAAATGAGATTTCGAAAATTACTGTTTGAACTTATTAAAGTCCTCAGGGGATTCACTATTCTTAAGTGAATATGTGCCGTAGCGAGCATAGGGCCCCGAGCTGTAGTGGTGCTATTTCTCTTTTAGTTTTCTGTACCGCTGCCTACTCTTTTACTATTCTTTGCATCTGTCAAACCAACTCTTCGACTATCAATCTATCTAGTGAGTAATTAAACAATAACCGGATTTGACTAATGTACCCAAAAGTGACTTCGGAAATTACCGTTTGGACTTACAGTATCTTCAGCAGCATTCATTCGTAGCTTAAATGAAATTTTACCTGTTTATCTTAGTGACAATGTTACTTCTTATGTTGACGACATTATTATTGCTAAACGTTCTTGGAGTGAGCACAACAAAATTTTGGATTCATTATTACGTATTTTTGCACGAGTTGGCATGACAGTAAACTTAGAAAAATCTGAATTTGGTCGTTCTCAGGTGAAATTTCTCGGTCACATTATTTCTACAGAAGGTATTCTTCCTGATCCAGAAAAATTAGATGCTATTCGTAATTATGCTGTTCCTACTACAAAACGTGACGTTCGTAGTTTCCTTGGTGTCTGTAATTTTCTTCGACGCTTTGTTAGATTGGACGATTTGGCCACACCTCGTTTATGTGAACTATCTGAAAAGAAATCTAATTGGTGTTGGGATGAGGAAGCTCAGTCAGAATTTGAACAGCTTCGTGATGCTTTAGTTGCTGCTCCACTTCTTTCACATCCGGATTTATCTAAAGAATTTTGTTTGGCAACGGACTCATCATACAAAGGCCTAGGTGCACATTTATTTCAAGAGATAGAAGAAAACGGCGTTGTAGTACAGAAAACTATTGCATTTGGAAGTCGCGTTCTTTCTAAATCAGAAAAGAATTATTCGATTACGGAACTTGAAGCTTTGGCGGTTGTTTGGGCTTTCACAAAATTTCGCACATTTTTGTTTGGCAGACATACTAAGGTTTACACCGATCATCGAGCTCTGGAATTTCTTATGTCAACAAAATTAACTCACGGCAGATTGTCACGATGGGCGTTGTACCTACAGGAATTTGATTTTAGTATTGTTTACATACAGGGTTCTTCAAATATTGTTGCTGATGCTTTATCACGTGCACCTATAGGTTTGAAACGAAGTGCTGAAGAGGACTGCAAAGAAAACAATTATTGTTTGATGTATATTCAAGGTGTTGCGTTTGAGAACTTTATTTCGTCTTCGCTCCAGGACATCGCTAAGGAGCAAAATAAGGATCCAATCTGGAAGGACATTAAGGAGAAGTGGAGGAGAAAGGAAAGCGTAGCGATTAGACAGCATTATGTCGTTCGCAATGACATTCTTTTTAAACGGAAATCGGTCGACAGCTTTGTTTGGTTAGTGTGTATTCCTGATGAGTGGGTCAATAAATTGATTTGGTATACGCATTTCAGTTATGCACACTTTGGTCCCCGAAAATGCTTTCATAAATTACGAGAAAATTGTTACTTCAGTAATATGGAAAAACGTATTCGATCTGTTCTGGCCAAATGCAAATTATGTCAAATGGCTAAGCCTCCAACGATTTCTCACAGAGCACCGTTGTTTCCCATCATTCCAGCGAAATTAAAGGAGATGGCTGCAGTCGATTTGTTTGGTCCAGTGGTTCGTTCTATTAATGGTTTTGCGTACATTTTCGTAGCAGTGGAGTTGACGTCAAAATATGTGTGTTTTACACCTTTACGCAAAGCAACAGCTCGTTCAGTATCTAATGCTTTCATCAAACATTTTCTTAAAGAAGTTGGTCATGTTGATAAGGTTATATCAGATAATGGATCACAGTTTCGTTCTAAAATTTGGCTTCGTACTCTACAGCGTCGTAAAATTAAACCAATTTTCATTTCACTTTTTCACCCTCAATCTAACGCTTCAGAGAGATGGATGAAGGAAATCAATAAATTGTGCCGTCTTTATTGTCATCAGAATCACAGAACTTGGGATCAGTATCTTCATATTTTTCAAAACATTCTGAATGAACTTCCTAATGACTCAACTTCTTTACCGCCTCTATTAATATTAAAAAATAAGGTACCGACAAATCGCATTTCTGAAATCGTTCCTTTTCCGCCTTCACGGAAACTGCGGCATTCTGAAGTTGTCAACCTGGCTCTGCAAAATATTGCATCTGCGGCAGCTAGAAGAGAGAAATCAGCTAAACGTCCTGGTCGTTCAAAAATCTTGTCAGTTGGTCAAAAGGTATTAATTAAGTCCCACCGTTTGTCTCACAAAGGAAAAGGCTTGTGTCGCAAATTTTTTCTGCTTTATAACGGTCCACATAGAATTCGTAAAATTATTCATGATAACACTGTCGAAGTAGAAACTCTTAAATCTCGACGCTCTAAGGGAATACATCACATATCAAACGTTAAAATTTTTGTGGAATGACATACTTGTGAGAAACTAACAGCTACATGTAAACATGCGGAGAGTACAAGGATACCGCGCTGTGTTTTGGCGGCGGCACATACTCAAAGCAACAGTCAAGTCTGCGCGCCGCACAAGGCAGTCGTTGACCGCGAACAATAGCTTCCTACGTCACGCGCCCACAGCTGATCGAGCGCTCAGTGCGAATGCACTGACAGCCGTAAACAAACACACAGTCTAATTTCTCCGATTAAATTCAGTATAAAGCTATAAGGACTTGTTGAATTGTGTTATTAACATTCAGTATTTTGCAGGATACGGTGTATAAAGTATTTAAGACCTTCAGGTAAATTCTGTGCGTGTCCGACGTTAAGACGACTTGCTATCGAGAAAATTTCAGAACGAATGTAATTTCCAAGAAGAAACTAATTAACTAAAAAAGGTAACTATTAATTGAGTTTATTTTTCAGGTAACATGTTTCCACTTAGGTACGTACTTTAGACGTAATTTGCTGCTCGCGATTACGTGATTCATACTTTGCGCTAAATTTCATGTTCTATGAATTTACGTGTGAAGCGACGTGCTTGCGTACGTTAACTGATTTTGACAATGATTATTAATGAACTGGGTTGTGACTTGTATATATTATGCATCGCTTGGCTGCACTGCTATTTCACTGATGTCATATTTTTTAATTATGTGCCTGCTGTGCTTATTTATTTAAATTATAATTGTAACCTGATTTATTGTGCTGATGTGTTTTGGTATGTAAGTTATACTTTGTGATTTATCTGCTTGCGCCTTCATGTTTACTTGCTAAGATGACATATGAACATTTATTTGCTTATGCTGATATGTTGCTAATGACCTGTTTATTACGTAAGATATATGTTTACTGCTATGCGTATGGATTGCATATTTACACATTTCTGTTTTGTTGTCATAACTGCTCTTTAATTTGGTGTATAGAAATGCTGATATACTGTGTATAAACATAGAGTTTAGGTCACACTACTGTATTAATTATAGATTGTTCACTTGGCAGAGCCTCGTTGTAGGAATTGTGCTGCATCCACTTGTTGACATTCTGTTCTCTACTGGTATATTTACTCGCTATTGCATGTTTTGCTTACGCTCAGTGCCTTATATTTTTAAGATAAGAAAATTAACTGCTATAATTCGACGAACGACATTAGTACAAGAAAGTCATAGAAGTCACATGAGCTGAGGTTTTATAGAAGCTGTATAAATTTATGCTAATAGGAAGGAGGCTAACGACATGACAGACCAAAACTAGGTTTAGACCATTGACAGTATCACACTGCATTTTCGTGAGCAATTGAAATAGGAAGTGACACTTGACACAAAAAATACTCCACATGTTTGCTTCTGCTATGATTCTTGAAGTGGTGTACACACTGTGAAATATTATGATCTTTCACACTCCGTAATCGTACTTAATTACTGAGAGTTATTCGAACTAAGTCTGTTAGAGGTCAGGTATGCATTTCTTTTATTTAATGATGGACAAGGAACCAAAATGTATCTTATAATTTATAATGAGTAGAAAATTTGGGTCAGATGGATTACACAGAGGTTGTGTGTGGACACTGTGTCTTCGGATTGTATGGGATGCTGAATTGAAGTTGCATTAGGATTTTATCTGTACTTGTTCGAGGAGACTGACTAGAGGAAAGAGTTGTTATGGAAGTGAAATGATATTGGTGCTGAGGTTTATATTTATCGACGTATTATTGAGGTATAGAGATTATATGAAGTTGATGATTATTGGAGTTTTTGTGGACAAGAGGTAAGGTAAATGATATTGATGATAAGAGTTATATGTATCGACGTATTGAAGAAGTATTAGTGACGTATTGAGATTATGTGATGCTGATGATTATTGGAGTTTTGGTGTATAAGAGGTAAAGTAAGTGAGGAGCATATTTTTTTTTGTTGGTCTTATGGAACAAGGAGGATGAAGAGAGCAGACTAGAACACTAAAATAGAAGGAAGATAGTCTATACACACACTTTGTTAAATAACTAAGCAGTATATACTTTTTTTTTGGAGAGAGGAAGTAATTGCATATCTTGGCTCACTGACAGTTGTTCAACAACAGTACATTTTGATCTGGCTTGGCAAACATTGGTCTTGACATGATGACTATGACGTTGACTAACTATTATTGACTATTATACATTGCTGCCAGTACTACTTGATACACATGATGAACATCAGATTTAGACAGAATTTCATTTACACAATTAACACTATTCAGTTACACAGTAGTACTTAATGTGGATGAGAGATGAGTGAGTGTGTTTTGTGTGTTTTCCTTTCCTAATCCTACCCACCTATCTCCTAAATATTATTTTATTTGTTGGTAGTGGCTTGCACTGACACCCATAAATATTATAGGTTTATTGGTATTTGTGTATTGTAATAGTTAATAGGACAATTATCTGATATCATTTGTGTGTTTGTTATGATTTGTATGTTACTGTAAAAGCATTTGTATGTGCATTCAAACTGTTGTTCATGCCTGAACTGTCTGATTAGTGAAGATAAATATTCTGAACTGTTACCTGCACTTTTTCAACATGATGTGTGACATTTAGTCATGTTTAATTTCTGCTGATGAACTGTGTGATCAGTGATTGTAAGAACAAAAATTTATGGACTGTTACTTGTACCTTTTCTACATGATTGGTGACACTAGGACATGTTTAATTTCTGCTCATAAACTCTGATGAACAGTGTGATCAGTGTTAGTGAATTTTGTGGAACTGCTTCTGCTGAGAGATGTGACTTTTTGCTGTCTGCACCTACTCAACATTGCTGGGTGCCTCTGATGGACTGCTTCTACTGAACTAATGTGACTTGTTGCTGTGTGTACCTCTGCAACTTTACTGGGTGCCACAGGTGGACTGCTTCTACTGAAATGATGTCACTTGTTGGTGTCTGCACCTGCTCAACATTGCTGGGTGCCACTGATGAACTGCTTCTACTGAACTAATGTGACTTGTTGCTGTGTGCACCTGCTCAACATTGCTGGGTGCAACTGATGGACTGCTTCTACTGAAATGATGTCACTTGTTGGTGTCTGCACCTGCTCAACATTGCTGGGTGCAACTGATGGACTGCTTCTACTGAAATGGTGTCACTTGTTGGTGTCTGCACCTGCTCTCAACTTTGCTGGGTGCAACTGATGGATTGCTTCTACTGAACTAATGTGACTTGTTGCTGGGTGTACCTGCTAAACTCTACTGGATGCAACTGATGAACTGCTTCTACTGAAAAGATGTCACCTGTTAGTATCTTTTTTTTTTGTATAAACTAACCATTGAAAGCATTTTATGTGAACATTTGTATAAACTGATTTTTTGTATATTGTGTAAACTATTATGTAAAGCCACATGCATGAAAAGAAGTTGTATTGCTTACTGTATTTCATATGTTAGGTTAGTAAAAGGTCAGTGCAAAGCCAAAATTTTTAACTAATTATGTGATATTTAGGTATTAATATTATCTTTTATTTTTGTCTGTATTTTTGTGGACGAATTTGGTGGTATTTTCACCACCAATGCTGGCAAAAATACCATCAAATTCTGGCCTGTGGAGGAGGGGCATATGAAAGGTGGCTACACTGTGCCACTGCGCCAGAGATTGCGCCAAAGAGTACTATTAAGCCGCCTCCACAGTGCGTGTTAAGAGCTCATGGCAGTCAGTGCTTGTTATGAGATTGTAGAGGTCAGTGGTTGTCGAGAGTTCGTAGCGGTCAGTGCTAGTAGAGAGCTCGTAGAGGGCAGTGTGTGTTAAGAGTTCGTACCGAGATGTGCTAGTGGGCACTGCTTGTCGTGAAGTCGGAGTGAGATGTGGTAGTAAAGAGTGTTGTTCCATGTTTTATGCAGTTATTTGATGGGAGAGATAGCAGATGTTATTGTAATGAGTGCATTTCGTCAATATATATGAAGGTAAAAACTACAATGTTCTTTTATTAATTGTGTGTCTGAAATAATGCGTCACTACAGGTTCAGTCAACAAAGCATCTGGCTTGTGTTCTGGTATTAGAGTGAATTCTGGTTTTCTTGCGTAATTATAGTTTTTCTAAATTTCTTTGTCACGTCAGTATAGTTGGTATTTAAAAATTCTTGTCTTGTTGGAGAAGAACCGTGCCAGATGTGGACGTTGAGTCACACTCCCACATACAGAACAGTTACATTTGTGCTTGGATTTTGTAGGTTTTATAGTTGCTGGGGACTTAATTAATTAACTGTGTTTACGAAAATTTTCTTTCATTGTTTGTTGCAGTCAGATTGCGTAATAATACTAGTCAGGGCCATCCGTTTACGAGACTTGCGTAATCGGACATACAGCTACTAAAAAGAAAAATCATTTTCAATCATTTATTTAATTAAGCCCCCATGCAAGGTGCCAAGCAGGATGTATCAAAGCTAACAGAAGTTTCACAGGCAAAATCTTTAGGGGGTCGCGCGCTATGAAAATGAAACAATGTTGGTTGGTCGTCTGCTCGTGATCACATGGGCTGAATCTGGAGCGGCGCTCGTAGAGCTGCACAGCGCCGACTAGAGGGCGCTGTCGTCGGTGTGGATCGTCCGCTTTCGTAGTGCCAACCTAAGAACTTGTACCTACGCTGTGGCATCGTAGCTATCGATACCATATGGACAGCTATTGATGGACGTTAATACGGGGTGTATCCGGCGTTCGGTTTTATGACGGCTTGATCTCTGTTCGAGATGCTATGAGGTTTGTGAACGTCTGTGGATGAACGGCAGCCTATTCTTTCTCAAGAGATGAAATTGACATTGGATGCTGGACACTGGAGCGAAGTCGCGTTCTAACTCATCCCAAAGGTGTTCCATTTAGTTCAGGTCGGGCGGGCCAGTCAATTTCATGAAAGTCACTGCCCACGAACAATTGCCCACAGATTGGTTTTTGACAGCGTGAATTGCCGTGATGACACAATCATCATCCCTGAACATTTCCTCTACTGTACCCAATAAGCGGACCACTCCATAACCACGAAAAAAAGAGAAAATCTACCGTATCACCACCTTCTCTGTACTTCACTGTTGGCTTTTCACAAGATAACGGTTGACGTTCTCCAGGTATTCGCCAAACCCCCAACCATTACATCTGATTGCTAAGGAGTGTAGCGTGATTCACTACTCCAAAAATCACTCGAGTCATCCACTGTCCAGCGACGTCGCTCTTTGCACCATCTAATGTAACGCTTAGAATTTACTGTAGAACTGTGTGGATTATGAGAAGCTGCTCGAGCACTGCACCCTGTTCTTTTCAACTCCATACGCACCACTCATTATGACAGCTGTGCTGCTGCTAGCACTGTGGAAATAACGGATGATTTCTTTCGATGATTCCATGCTATTTCTACAACTATCCTGCGCAAACATGTCCGTCAGTACATGAGGCGTGCCGGGTTTCCTTTTAGCTGTCCTTGTTCCTTCGCATTTCCACTTCACAATGGCATCATCAACAGTGGACCGTGGAAACCTCAGGAGGATTGAAATATCCCTGTTGGATTTGTTACCAAGGCGAGATCCAATGGCTGTAATCCGTTCCTGATGAAACCTTCCTTTTTACGATAACCTATGAAACCTTCCCTTAGGATTTCTATCTCTTGCTTAATAATAAAAAATGAAATCTTCCCTTTGAAATTTATTGTCTTTCTCAATCTTCGCATACAAATTTAATTGCTGCTTATTAAAAGTGATTTTCTGATTATTTCGACGAAACATAGAATGTGTCGTCGTCGTGGCCCTCAGTCGTTATCTGCAATAACCCAAAACTGTTCTTTGCCTTTTTTACTGTTACTGGATCGCCATCTGACTGCTACATCAAACTCCGACATGAATATACATACTCTGTTTTACTATACTCTATTAGCTGCTGGTGGGCTGTCATAAAAAGTGGCTGTATTTATTACCAAAGCTGACGTTATTCTTTAATTAATTTGACTGACGTTACGTAATTCATAGTTAAACTTTTTCTTGACAACAATAAAATTTTGCAAAGTTTTACAGTGATGTTTTTTGGGATGGATTATAATCAATAATGCAATATTGCCGGCAAAAATTAATTATATTCTGAATGAAATGATTTTATAAACGTTCAAATGGGACTTACTTTTCTCAATAATCTTACAACTGGCACTGCTCAAACATACCTTCAGTAGCTTTAAACATCACATACCTTCAGTAGTCTTCAGTTTCTTAAAAAAATAATTCAATAATATTAGTTCCTCTTATGATAATAGTTGGCTGATGTCTCTGTACATTCGTTCATAATCTCTTGTAAATCATAGCTGGTGGCTGGCAGGCACACCGCTCCTCTCAACCTTTCACTTCAGACCTGCTACCGACTCGCTTCACATCTCGCTTACTACTGACTTCCTACGAACGCTAAGTGCGGTCTCTCCCACCAACTATGCTTTCTGGTGCAGAAAATCCCTGCTACCATTACAAAATGTATCAATGCGCCGTCTTTCCCGCTCTTTTCTTAAAATGTATCCATACATGGTCTCTCCCGCTCTTTTTAAAATTATATCAATGTGCGGTCTCTCCTGCCAACAATTTCAAAAATCGTGTACAGTTACAGCATCTGCAGCGTTCTGCCCTATTGTCGCGCTGTTAATGCTCAGTATGAAAATGGCTGAGGCTGCTTTCTGTTCCGTAGTGAAACACGCGTGCGGAATACGGTTAAAAAGTACCGAGAAATAGGCTGTTCTCAATGTTTTTCATAAATTTACGGAGATAATTGGCTTGAAGTTTTCCCAGCTGCTGTCTGAGATACAGTCGCACGTGTAGCGCCGTCGGTAGCGAAGGGAATGGTATCCAAACAAAACAGATAGTTTTTTGGTTCAAATCGCTCCAGTATCATACTTCATTTATCTCGTTCAATTTGAAATACCTACATCCCGTAAAACTCATCATTTCTGTGAATAATGCACGCCTTATTTTTTTAAATTACATATTGGGACGCAAAATTCCTGTCTTCATTTCAAATACAAATTTTTAATTATCGATGTCTTATGAAAGACTGTTCGTAAAAGTTGCTTAAATTAAGAAAACATAAAATCTTAATTTTTAAGTCAAAAATGAAAAACTAAATCCTCTTCATTTAGACTATGTCCATCGTTTTATACCACATAAAACGTATCGTAGAAACCTGAAAAACAATCACTTTCACAGCATCGTGCACACCACACAAATGCTGTATTTTTACATTTGCTACTATACCATGACATTATGAACCCAAGAGAACTGACCTGGAGCCAAGTTGCGGGATCTGGCCCGAGAAGTAACAAGACTGTTTAGCTGCCAGCCATACTGGACTAACGCACGCTCCTTTTTCACATGTCACTACCGAAAGCTGGCGGGATATAGCACGGCTCGTCATAAAAGAAGAAGAGAAAATGCGGCGCCTGGATGTCTTCGTGGATTCTTTTGTTGATAGGCTCATTATCAACGTAGCAGGTGAGACTTCCAGAAGTGAAATGTATTTCTTGGATTCGGATAAGGAAGGAGCTAAGAGATTACCAGGCGGCTGACTGTAATTAATACCTCCAGTATTCAACAGTACGGTGAAATCCCTGAAGTATGCTTTTGCATTACACACAGCTCGCTCAGAAAAATTACCCTTTGTTGAAGTTAGAAATTTGCGTCACTCTTGTTTGAGATTAGAGTACTATGTCAGGTGATAATGAGTGCATTTTATGCTTTCTGTTTGGTCACCTAAGATGCGCGCGGTAGTGCCGCAGTTTCTCCGAATATTATTTCATTCTCTTTAAAAGTTAAATGACATTCGAAGCTATATTGTTTCTTTTCTCGACCCTTTTTACATCTGAACTGCAACTGCACACGTCATTGCAGGTTAGCTGGACTGCTGGCTAGTCAGTGCTGTCCAAGTTTAATGTGCAGGTAAAGCTGCTGTCCCGCATTATCGCTCTGTCTCTGTGCGTGTAACACAGCACATAACGTTTCCTCATGATTGTACTTGACTGTACTGCTCACAGTTTGGCTTCCGCTCCACTTGGAACGAAGTCCAATGAGATCCAAGCAAACGCGGGAGAATACACGGCGTAATGTTTACATCAGGTTTATTCTTGTGGTGAACAGAGTATAGTCCACAGTCGAAGTCACTCTCCTGATCGACCCACTCAGTTATTGCAGATTCTGTACTGATAGCACAATACTGCCCGCCTCTTTGTTACACTGACAGATCAGCCTTTCGTGACGTCTAGTCATCAGCTACATAGAGGTGTCAGGATTCGTTTAATCAGGTACCGTATATCAGCGATGGATCATAAAGTGAAATACTTTTTACAGCCGAGAGTAATTTGGCCCTGTCGGTAGTAGTCTCGTAGAGCAAGTATGGTGCACTTACCCTTCAGGAACGAGCCTGACAGATTCGTCTTTCCGAATGAAATTATTGTCATGTTTGTCAATCTCGCTTGCCGTTCTGTCTAGCCTGCCACAGTGCCCGCTGGACCTTGATGATGTGATACCAAATCCTGCGTAGTTTACTGCAGCTAACCAATTCATTTTCGACATTTCACTTTTTTCTCCTCTAATCGTTTTCCCACCGTTATCTTCATAGTAACCACGTCTACCCTGCCCTAATAACATCGATTTCTGTTTACTTCCTTTTCTTGCGACCGATTATCGAGAGTCATTGACCTGCATTAAACATACTCGCATGTTGCTAATGAGTTTGTTTAATACTCTGACGCCTTTTTCCCAAGATGTTTGATGAACTTAAAAAAAATATGAGGGATTTTACAGACGGCTATATGCTATTGAGGCCTCCGTCAAATCGAAGGCAACTCTGTTCAAGACATCGTCGGTGGCCGAGGGCAAAAAATCATTTGATCACGGTATAATATCTTGGCAAAATATAGTAGCTGCAAAAGAAAATTCGACTTTTTTGGCGTTTTGATTCAAGGAAAAGTGATGTATAAAATGCTGAAAGGAGTAAAAATTTGTGGAAATAAAAAAGATGCTGTCATTTGTGGAGAATGAATCATCATGGTTAGAAACAAAACGATTTAATTTCGCTTATTTAGTGAAGAAAGAAGAATGCGCTGCAAAAGTCGATCTCAGTTTCTAGACTGTGAGTTTGGTTTCCCTTCTGGTGAGGCGCTAAGGGAAGCGCCGTCTATTTAACGTCAACGTGACAGCGACAATTTTCCTTCATTAACTTCAACTAAGAGAACTGGTTCTCTAATTGTAGTGTATTATTTCCGATAATTTGAATTAATATCACACCGTTAAGGGACGAGAGGGAAACGACGAAGAGGCCGGGTCAAGAAGATCAGAAATGGGGAACAAAAATAACTTACCAAAAGAGGGGATTAAGGCTTCAAAAAAAAATAGTTAAAATAACTTATCAAGAAAGCAAAGTCTGAAACAGAACTGGTCCAGCTACAAATTTTCGTGGGTTACTTTGGGCGTCGACTCTCAGACAAATGCGATGTACTGTATAGAGATAGGCGAGAAGACCCGTTATTTTATGGTTTACTGAACAATGAGTGAGAAGTTACACTCTTCATTTACCTGGGAGCATGCCTGCGGAACTATTTAAAGTAGAACTACCGCATGAGAGTAATCGTAGGAAAGACAGATACCAGAGTGATATTCAGTGGAAGAATGCTCAAGAATAGTAGTAACCCCGTGAGGAGAGCAGTTTACAAAACCCGCGCTCGACTTCTTTTCGATGCAGCTCGTCAGTCCGGCACTCTTTATCAGGTATGATTGACAAGCGGAATAGAGAATATCCTAAGAATATCAGTCAGCCAGATGCAGGTATAAATGCTTATTAACAACTCTTGATCATGGTTCAACAATTGTAAAATTGTCGTCTTCAGAAATACATGTACATGAACAATCACATACTGTCGACGACAAAGTTCAGAGCAAGGAAGGTCATATCAAGTAACACGGTATGTCTGACCATCATTAAAACCAAACAAAATCCATTGGAAAAATTGCCACTGGAACTGGGCTAAGCGTAAGAAACTTCACGTTAAAAGTAAACCCTGAATTAAAAGACTGTGAAACGGCCCGTATGTGGCTGGTGCCATGCAGCGGCTCGTCATTCATTTACATTCACCGTTGCTGAACGGTAGTTACATTAAAAATGTCAAACAAAATTTGTTTAGTAGTTGGAGGCGACTTTAACCTCGGACGTCTATGGATTCGTTGCAGGGGACCGACAGACAGTCTTGCAATGTTTTTTGAACAAGTTTTCGGAAACTAACTAGTTCGACGGTCAACACGCAACGGAAATATTTAAGACCTTGTACCTACAAATAGCATTGCGTCAGTATACAGACCATTATACCATTATAGCGACTTGGGTACAAACGTTAACAATCAAGAAGGCCAGGAGAATATTTCTACTAGAAAGAGAACATAGACAGTTGTAGCATTCACTTATACAATGATCTCACAGTGTTTAGTTCCAGTACGATGGAAAAAGTAAATAAATGTATTAAAATAATCATTTAATAATTATAAAATAACATTATAGGTATTTAAATTTAATTAAATGTAATATATTAATATAAATTATTTATTATGACTTAGCGACGAAACAGAGCCACCATGGTTTAACAACGAAATTCGAAAAATGTTGGGGAAGCAAATTCTGTTGCACTCTCGGTTCAAACCAGAAGGTACAAAAAGTTAATAGGAATTCGTGCGTTTATAAAAAAAATAAAATAAAAAAACAAAAAAGCGCTAGTCTTACTACAACCGCTGCAGCATATCTTAGCAGTAGATCTTGGTCCTACGTAAAATCACTATGTGGGTTGACCATTCTGGTGTGACAATAGAAGATAGCAAGTGTAAATCCGAAGTTCTAAATTTCCCAAAAAAAGTGGCTCTCAGCACTATGGGACTTAACTTCTGAGGTCATCAGTCCCCTAGAACTTAAACTACTTAAACCTAACTAACCTAAGGACATCACACACATCCATGCCCGAGGCAGGATTCGAACCTGCGACCGTAGGGGATGCGCGGCTCTAGACTGTAGGGCCTAGAACCACTCGGCCACTCCGGCCTGCCTAAATTTTGCATTTAAGAATCATACAAGCATACCGTCGTTTGACCATCGCACAGACTCCAGTATGGAGGACATAGGAATAAGTTTTCCTGGTGCAGTGAAAAGCAGATTAGTCACCAGGTCCGGATGCAGTCCCATTTCTGTTTTACAAAGAATACTCTACAGCATTGGCGCCTCAGGTAGCTTACATTTATCGCCAGTCTCTCGCACAGAGCTAAGTCCCAAGTGAACGGAAAAAAGCTCAGCTGACTCCTGTATATAAGAAGGGCAAAATAACCCCAAAATTACTGTATAATAACCCCAAAATTACAGTACAATATCTCTAACATGGGTTTGTGCAGAATCCTTCAACATATTCTCAGTTCGAGTATAATAAACTTTCTCAAGAGGGGAGAAGCTTCTGGTCAGAAACTAGCACGGTTTTAGAAAGTATCTCTCTGGTGAAATCCAGTTTGCTCTTTTCTCACACAAGACCTGCGAGCCATAGATGAATGGCCACAGGAGGATTCCATATTCCTAAATTTCCGCAAAGCATTTGACACGGTATCACACAGCCGACTGTTATTGAAAGTACAAGCTTACGGAATGGTTCTAACATATGTGAGTGGCTCGAAGCCTTCTTAAGAAAAGGAACCCAGGATGTTGTCCCCGACGGTGAATTTTCATCAAAGATACAGGTATCGTATGCCAGGCAACACAAAGGATCTGGCGGACAGAGTATGCAGCAGTCTATGCTGTACTGTGTAGGAGGGTTAATTGGTATATTCTAGGAATGTTTAAAGGATCCCACATATAGGACACTAGTGCGAGCCATTGTTGAGTACTTTCGCGTGTTTGGATCGGTACCAGGTCGAATTAAGACATTGAAACAGTTCAGAGGTGGGCTGCTGGATTTGTTATAGGTGGGTTCGAACAAATGGAAAGTATTATGGAGATGCCTCGGGAAGTGAAATGGGCTTTACTGGAAGGAAGCCGACGTTCTTTTCTTTTTGAAAAAGAGAACCGGCGTTTTAGGCCATTTGTAGAACTATTCTACTGCCGCCAAAGTACATTTCGCTTAAGGAGCATAAAGAGAAGATAGGAGAGATTAGGAGTCGTAAGGAGGCATTTAGACAGTTGTCTTTGGCTGCTATATTTGCGAGTGGAAAAAAATGGTTCAAATGGCTCTGAGCACTATGGGACTTAACTTCTAAGGTCATCAGTCCCCTAGAACTTAGACCTAATTAAACCTAACTAACCTAGGGACATCACACACATCCATGCCCGAGGCAGGATTCGAACCTGCGACCGTAGCGGTCGCGCGTTTTCACTCTGTAGCGCCTAGAACCGCCCGGTCACTCTGGCCGGCTTGCGAGTGGAACAGGAAAGGAAATGACCCGTAGTGGTACAGGGTACCCTCCGCCATGTGCCATACGGTGGCTTGAGGAATATGTATGTAGATGAAGATGTATGTGCGTAAGCGTCATGGAGATTCTCATGCAACTCCAGTGGCAGGCGCTACAAAAGAGGCGTTGTGCACCACGGTATGGTTGACTTATAAAATTTCTGAAGCGTATGTTCCTAGCAGAGTCAACACGCGCCTCACTCCCGCATATAACCCGTGGAAAGACTATAAAGGTAAATGGTGGAGTCGAGTTTACACGGAGACATATACAACACTCTTTATTCCCGTGCACCATTCGGCAACTGGAAGAGAAAATGGGAGAGCTGACAGCGCTACACGATGTACTCTCCTCCGTACACCAACGATCACTTGTAGAGCACAGTTGCAGATTCCATGTAGTTACATTGGAAAATTTGCAGAACTATTAATTCATGTTCGTAAAACAAGTATTATAAGAAGGAAACGTGGTCTTAACGCCATAGTTTGCTGTGAACACCACAGGGCTTTTTTGGGCGTGGTCCTATTGGAACTGGTATGCTATTGCCTTCCTTTCAGCTAACTTACCCAGCGAATGATAGCGGGATCTACAGATCAACGTGGAGTGTGAAGCACGGCTCCAGTGGGCACTTTCCACATTAACATTGTCCGACGTCAAAGGAATAAAGGCACAAAAATCTTGGGAGTAACGATGGTCTGTGCCAAAACGACACTGGCCACCACCGAGGGCTTGCAGAAGGTTTCTTGAGTAACAAAGTGGGGGTAGAAATCAGGTCTGTAAACATTATTCAATGCTATAGTATATGGGCCAACGCCCGTCGCTAGGGCACTGACGTAGCAAGAAACGAGTCTGGTGCAAGCGCCATAGAGATCATTAAAGCACAGTGGTGACAGAGGGCGAAGAGCAGCGTAAACAAGGCACTAACAGACCTCATTCGTGGTTTGGATCGTACTATTGTGCCGCCTCATAACGAAATTCGCTAGGTCGGAGCCCAGTGACATAAAAATGAAATGATCGTATGACATTGCTGGCCAGGAGGCCCCATCTGGAGAAGTTTGGTCGCCAAGTGAGAGTCTTAGGTTTAGTCGGCGCCACACTGGGCGACTCGCGTGCCAGTGATGAGGATGAAATGATGAGAACATCACAACACCCAGTCCACGAGGGGAAAAAATCTCCAACCCGGGCGGTAATCGTACCCAGGCCCACAGCATTGGAGATAAGCACGTAACCATCAGCTAAGCAGGCAGACAAATGAACAAGGTGGCATCGTTGGCCGGGGGGGGGGGGGGGGGGGAGGGGTCCCATCCGGGGAAGTTGGGCCGTCGAGTCCAAGTCTTATTTCAGTAGACGCCACATTGGGCGAGTTTCGCGCCGGTGATGAGAATGAAATGACGATGAAGACAATACAACGAGCGGAGAAAATCTCCAACCACCCAGCTAAGCAGTCGGACCCCTATCACATGGAGAAGATATAAACACATAATTTCACGTTCTACGTAAGAAAGGATCCAATTATGTTTTTGCCTCACCCCTGTGCGTTTTTTGCTATTTGTCGGTACCTGGATTAAAGGGATGGCTTAAACGAAGCCACAACGGTAGAGGGCGCATGCTAAACGAAAGCAGAGGCGCTCTAAGGTCTGAAGATGATGTGTTAGAGAGGTTTGACGCAGACCAATACACATGTCCCAGCGCTGAGATACGTGGATTGCAAACAAGCGCAAGACAGTCTGGAGATTGACGGCATCTGTTCGCAGATTTTTTTTCGTGTAAAGTTTGGACACTGGCTTTTTCAGTGTTACACAACGCAGCCTTATTATACTGCATACGATTTGTTCATAGAAGAAACCAGGAGAACGTGTTGAAGCTCATAGCTCTCACATATGGTTGGGAGATAAACACCGCTACACCAAGGACGGAAATCATAAAGAAACTACATGGAGCCTGCAGCTTTGCTCTATAAGTGACTTTCGGCGTGTGGAGGAGAGTACATCGTGTCGCGCTGTCACCTCTCCCATTTTCTGTTCCAGTTGCCGAATGGGGCACGGGAATAAAGAGTATTGTGTATGTCTCCATGTAAACTCTTCACCATTTACTTTTATAGTCTTTTCCCGAGTTATATGCGCAAGTGAGGCGCGTGTTGACTTTACTAGGAACATACGCTCTCAGAAATTTTAAGTCAACCATATCGTGATGCACAACGCATCTTCTGTAGCGTCTGCCACTGGACTTGCACGAGAATCTCCACAGCTCGTAGCCTTTCGGTTCAACTTGGTTGCAGTGAATGACACATCCAAGATTTGAAGGCATTGACACTATGCCTGGTATATTCGGGTGGAGGTGTCCGTCAGTGATACATGATGTCAGGCCCATTGGAATCCTACAGATAGGCAATACATTTAATTTTGTATACTTTCTTATAAAAAACAGAATCTGTTGCAATGCTCACTGTTTGAAACTTGGTTTGTATTCTCTGTCCCTGCCAAAGCTCTTAAATTTCATTTTGCTTTGTTTATGTTTAAATTTAATTTCTTTTAATTTACATAGCAGTTCCGCGATTCATGAACTTGTTGTTGCTATGTACTGGACACGACTGACTGCAGCAACTTCCATTGAAGCAGATGCCTTGAGTAGCGATAGATGTTTGGCCTTATTAGAGGTCATGCCGAAATAATCTAAGGCTAGTAAAACTCCATACCCAAAACCACCATACACCGACAATATTGGGCGTCCAGTTACACGGTCAGTTTCTTGTCTACGCAGTAACTATTTCCAGCTTCCCTATTTAAGACCGTGGCAGTCGACCGCCTTCAGTGTGTAATAGATACGTGTTAACTGCGAAAAGTTTTTCTTGAACTCTGCATACAGAATCCACGTTCGCTGCCGGATGCGTGGCGCAGAGGAAGTCGTTGTCCCTACAAATACGAGGCTCTGTATTACTGTTGGATGATCATTCCTAACATGGACACCTGTCCTCAGTTTGTTGCTCAGGGCATTCACTAGAAGTTTGTCAGTATCGTGTTCTTACACCCTATGCTCAAAAGGATACCTTTTTCTTAGAGTTTATAGCTGGTTCGTTTATTAGCCTTTCTGCAGTTTAAACGTTTCGTACTTGAAATATTAGAAAAAGATGGCTGTTCATCGATGGCAGAAGGATTAATTGTTACATGTCCTTGCCAACTTCAGTATTAAGACATTTTATTTGTGCATTATAGTTTCACTCCAGAAACCAGTAGTAACATACCTTGACCCGTACGTAAGGCAAGGGCGGGCATAACGGTAATCTTAAGGTTTCGCGATTTTTCAGGTAAGATGCAACTGATCTAGAACAAAATTACAGGGTGTTCAGTCTGCCTACCCTCCTACCTCCTTTAATTTTTTCATTGTTACCGGACAAAAGGAAAAGACCTAACTCCTAAAATAGCCCTACGGCAAAGGAGAAGACCTAACTCATCAGTAGACCCACGGGAAAGCGTGTAATGATCAGATAACTACAAAAGCCGCAGAGAAAAATATTTTCTGAGATTATAAAATTAATTGGATAATACAAGTCTTTTCAAGGAGAAAAAGTTCATTATTACTGTCGAGAAAACGTAAAGAGAGACAGCAAATTTTGGGTATAATTTTCCACAAATAGCCGTTTTCGTTCTCACCAATATCCACACACTGATGTGTCCGCAATGCACATCGTGGACACTTGATCCAACATCCATTAGAAACAGTCACTGATAATTTTCGAAACAGTGCAGGCAGCCCGTATCGTCTTTATCCTCTGAGTCTTCAACTTTTGTTGAAAGTTGCTGGGACCGATTACTTAGCTGCTTTCGATGAGTTTTTCTTGCCATTACTTTCCTCCTCCCCAGATTCCCATTCCTTTTGTTTCCGTCTCATGCTTCTCTGCTACAAGATCATTTATGTAAGGGATTCCAGTCAACAGCACAGCACAACATTTTCTTCCTTTCGTCTCAGATACGCGAGACAAAGGTACAACGCCTCTCGGGTTGAAATGAAAAGATGGGCGTGGTCATGGATCTTTAGTTTCATCGATATTGCTAGGAGTTCAATTTTTCGAAGCCAACGGCTGCGATGCACGGTTCACCTTGATGTCGGATGGTCTACATTGCTCATCTCAGCTTTCACCTACAATAATATCAGCGTCGTTGTAGGTTGTCGTAAGAGGAATAGGAATGGCAAGGGGACTTCAGTTATTTCTACTGTAGAAAAATTGTTTTTGGAGAAAATGTTTTCATTGAGTGGTCCAATCTAATATTTTCTAAATTCACTCAGAGAACTGAGTGGAACGTCTACCTTGGAACTGTGGACGGAGTTTATGACTACAATGTGGATAGAGGTGAACAACACAACAATATGTTTAGCCATGGTCATTCGAGTGATTTCAATGTTTTTGTAGCGATGAAATGCCCTTACATTATCAGACACATTTCTAGGTGCTCTTCTTGTAGCAGGAAATGCTTAAACCGCTCAACGAACAGTTTACTTTGTATCAATTCTGAAGCGTGGTAGATAAACTCTGTTTCATGCGGAGTTCCATCCAGCGATTCAGGCTTCAACCGAGTGCTTGGAAATATAATGAAATGAGGGATGAAGCTGCCTTCAACTGATATACGCGACACGAGAAATGATAAAGTCCTCACAGCACGGGTAACAAACTCAGCCTCTAAGACATGTTTTATACGTCTCAGTTTAATTTTTTTGAGAGATTATTTTAAGTCCGGTTTCATCTACCTTGAAAATGCGATGTGTTACGTAATTCTGCTTGGCCCTCTCTTCGAAACAAGATTATATATATATATATATATATATATATATATATATATATATATATATTGTCAAAAATTTTCTTCTGTTTCTCTGAGGTAAAAACGGATTAAAACCCTCCAAATACCTTTTTGTAGTTACTAGTGCCTTTATTTTTCTTCAAATGTCTCCCCTTCAACACGTTTCTAGTAACTCCGAAGCAGAAGTTTTGAACGGCATGCTGTCGTATATTGCCCAGGAAATTATTAAAATTATTATTTATAATTATTATTGTTATTATTATTATTTATTACGATTCATGTTTATTATTATTAGTCATAAGAGCATAATAACAGTAAAAACGCAAAAAAGTATCAGCTTAGGGGAAGTGAACTGGCTGCAGGGTTGGTTGTATTTGCCACTGGCTGGTTACTGCCCCCACCTAGATGCCATTCCACGAAAGTTGCTGCTAGCTGGCGTCCACCTCCGATGAAGCATTTGTTGACATGGGAATTTGTTGCTAAGTAACCATTCTTCCAACATAGGTGTGTTAGAGCAACATAACTGGCTATAAAAATTGGTGTTAGTCCATGATATGGGTGGTTACCTTATATCAGAGGGATTCAAAACCACACAAAAAGTGACTGCGAGTTAACGCGATATCTTCACTTCTTCAAATGACAATGCTTAACTGAGAAGTTTCAAGTGACACCTTTATGCAGTCACCGCTCGAATGAAGCATTTTACGGACTCTAAAATTCGAATGGTTGTTATGCTTAACTTATCATTGTGCGCTCTCTACCCTTATGCAACTGACACCACGTTAAGCCGAGAGATTTTATAATTTTTCTCCTCTCTCTAAAAAGGTTATTCTGTTTGATACGGAGGGCAAGGGTGAGTGGTGCCCATAGGACGACGTCGCTTTGAGATTTAATCGAGAAAATTAAACGCATGCGCAAACATATTACTCAGGTAGACGACAGTATCAAAATAATTGTACAGTTCCGGTGGTACTAAAGTTTGTGCATTTAATCTTACAAACTAAATAACGTTTAATTATGATAAATAGATGCGGCATACAAAGACCCTCTCTTTATATGTGTCATACTTAACTACACGACGCGTTTTTGTCAAAGTAATTACTTGAAATTGTGTGTGTGCTTTAAAGAGATGTAATTTTCGTATATTTTGTACTACGCATTCCTTTTTTTAATATTAAACTTGGTGTTCTCGCTCCGTGCAGTGTGCCTTAATTGCTTGCTTTTGGAGCGTCAGAGCCAGAAATGCATCACGTAACTTAAGTCTGCACCTCACTAGAAGGGAGGAATTACCACCCAAGCGTGCAGAAGACTTGATGTAGTTTTCCGTACATCAGAAAAATCCTCGCTGATACTCTAATTCTCCCATTATATCTTCCATGCTGTCTTTACGTATGGTACATTAGATACGCTCTTTGTTAATAGACAGTGGCATAGTCTAAAACTGAGTCATCTTCGGTTAATCGGCTTTCAGTAAGCCTGACTTTTTCAACAACCCTGACCCGGAACGAATATTAAATAACTTTTCGACCGTAACTACGTTCATCAGGGGCCCAGTATAGAATTTGCGACGTGTTGCGTTCGAAAAATGCCGGTTTCGGAGTTCACTAATTTAAAACATAAAAGAATATAAATCATTTTCCTATGAATAAATCTTCTGTCATGTAACTGAAACATGTGTCAGCTACGTACACCAAAGAGAGAGACATTTAAGTTTAGGACCCACACAGTCGCTACTTAGGCCTACTATGACAGTAGTTTAAAGCTCACTGTATCAGACAATACAAATGCCTCGCCTCAGAGATGAAGGAAGTTCCCTGACTACTGCCACACACACGAAATTAGCATTATGTCTTGAAACTTAATGCTTGAACTTTGAAATTGAACACTACGTTGAAGTATATTTACCACATTCGGGCCTACTCAACGCCACAAAATTGTCTATAGTTGAAACCACGTCGCTTCCTAATTTACAATTACCTCAAGTAAACGAAGCGAATCTGCTGCTAGCATCAGTAATTTACAGGCATCCAAGAACTTCAGAGGTTTTACCGCTTATCTTCACGCTCACACCTATACATTTTAATACAGAACCTGCCGCTAGATACACCCTGCCATTAACAGCCCACTCACCATTTACGAAGGACGCACAAATAATTGTGAAAACTTTGTAGTTTATTGTTTTTCACAGTAACTGATTTAGTTTTGAGTATATAACGAAGCAATAACATGTTTCAAGCATTACTGAAGATACGGCAATGGATTAAATAAATTGCGGTATTGGCCATTTGGATGCCTAATATCTCATTGTGAATCACACGAATTCAATGGGGGGACTACGTTGCACGTACAGCGACGAGAAATAATTGGCGCTATATAAGGCAACTAGCAGTTTTTCAATTTCATTGGACTTGAGTCCAATGCCGAGTGAGTTATAGACTTCACAAACCTCCACTGCCCAGTTCTGTAGAATGTGGCAGAAAAGATACGATCACTATAATGAAATCAGACCTCAAACAGCCTCCGTTATCTATGTGATAAAAAATGAAATGAGTCAAAGGTAATAAAATAATACGAAAAATACGCATACCAATTTCGCAGTTTGGTAGAGCCTATGCTTTCTAAACTCTCCCCATCTGACGGTGGGTAATGCACCAAAGAACAGTGACGGTTCAAATCCGCGACCGGCTATCCTGATACAGATTTTCCTTGATTTCCCTAAATCGCTTCAGGCAAATGCCGGGACGGTTGCTTTGAAAGGAGACGGCCGACTTCCTTCCCCATCCTTCCATAATCCAATGGGACCCTCTCCTGAATCAACCAGCCAACACTGACGAACGTGATCGTTGTGGTGGTTCAGGTTTTATGGTGTGGGGACCCCAACTGTTTCTTTGGCATACTGACCCCCAAATCTTTGAACAAGGTTCACTTACTGGTCAATGATATTGTGACACTATACTCCTTCGCCATGTGCCTCTTTCCAAGGGTGCATTCGGCCCACACTTCGTTTTTTTGGATCACAATGCGCGATCAATTTGAGCAGCGCAATTGGAGGAGCTCTTTGAATGAGAAGAAGTTGGTGAATGAGCTAGTCTGACCGTTAGTCCGATTTAAGTCACTCACAACACGTGTGGGATACGTTGGAAAGGCGTATTGCAACACATACACATGCAGGAGCGACCATCCAGCTCTTGTCAACCGCGCTCGTGGACGAATGGAACTCTCTAGCAAGAGAAACGAACAACCTTGTGGTCAGCATGGCAGCACTTTGCACAGCGTGCATTGCAGTCCGCAGTGGTCACACACCCTATTAAGAACCATGTCTCTTCTTTAATAGTATTCAGATGAACATCATAAACCGTGGTGACGTCAGTACAATTATTGTCCTTGAATGAAAGTATCACTTCAGTTCGTCCCAAGGCGTATTTCTGTCTAGTACGTTCTGTCGTATACTATAACAGTCCTTTCTACGCGTGGTTCAAGTTTTATCGATCTGTGTTACTTGGCAGTGACACATAATGCGAAAGTTAATATCGTCCCTACGCTTTGCATACCACCGCATTTCAGTCGCATCAGGAGGGGAAAATAACCTCGTTTCAGATTATGAATTTCCTTAAGAGAGATTGTTTTAATTGCTGTTACTTAATTCACACTTTTATAAGAACACTGTCTGTTTCTCACAGCTGTGTTCGAATATCAGCAATTTTCCTATGAAGAGTGACGGTGAGTAAGTAACCTATTTGTACGTGCAATCACGTCAGTGCCGCCCCCCCCCCCCACCTCACGTGCCTCCTGTTCGAGTAAGCAAAGCTGGAAGGTGTGCGTGACGTGCGCCCCCCCCCCCGCCCCCCCCCCCCCCCCACACACACACACGCCGGGGCGGCACGATGTGATTTGCAACAAATTTAATAATTTATCAACATCGTTTATGTTCAATGATGTAAAAAAGCATGTTACCTTCCCTATTTCACTTTTTTAGGGGTCGATTGTTTTCTTTACTTCCTCAAGTATCCCATGTTCTTGTTCAAGCTATCGCCATATCAAATTTATCCGAAATCGGTTCTGCGGTTTAACGATAAAAACATAGTTTCACCAACTACGAAGACTGTGAACGATGTGGCCTATTCTACACCATATTTTAAATCTATGTGACGATGCTATGCTGGTTATATTTATATGTTTTGACGATGCCGTATCACTTTAGGACGTGGTGTAAAAAAGATCTGAAGATGGCCATTACATACTGAAACCGGTCATCGTCTAAAGAATTCATTTGTGATCAGAGACTGGAATAAAAAAATTAGAAAGGAAGTATGGATTATAGACGTTGAGGTTTGTATAAGAATTGTATTCATAACATTGAGTCATGTTGCATAGAACATGTCAACGAATAAAAGAATTTACCAAAATATGATAAAGTTCAAAAGCATAAGAGTAAATAGCTTTTTCAAAGGGGACTAATTTTTCCACAGTTCGAGTCTTATTTATCAAATAAATAAATATCTTGTACTACTCACTTTCTAAAGTAAATTATATTCTTCTTCAGCCTTCAAGCTATTTCCATACTAAATGCCATCAAAATCGGCTCAGCGCTTCAGTCGTGAAAAGTAACGGACAGAGTTACTTCTCATTTATAACATTAGTATGGATATCAGTAACATTCATTACACTTTACCTAAATGCAACAAATTAAAGTTTTCTAATCATCTGATAAAAAGGTATCATTTCATGACCTTCATGATTACATTTGTTTTGTTTTGGAATTTTCTAGTGATATTTGTTTTTAGACGTATTTAACCTTCTCCAGCTCCTTCAACTGTGTTAAATCAGTATCTTATAAACACATATCGAATGCGACCGGAAATGGCACTTTGTAAGGGACTTCCAGTGCCATTTGGAAGTAGTGAACTATCAGTAATTTACGCGATTCTTAATTTGAATCGTGAGAAAAATCGTAGTTCCGATGTAGGACTTGTCTGACATCACTAGACACTACAACAGAGGCAGTAGCTGAAGGAATAACTTCTTGTCCAACGGCACTTGTGTAGGCGTTTGTTGGGGTGAGAGTCTTGGTAGACGCTTCACTAGGCGACATCGCGTTGCGTCAATTTTGCCTCGGGTAGAGGTAGCAACACCGAGTCATTCGCGCAGCAGGATGCTTCAGTCGTTCAGGGTATAGATTTTATGTGCTTTCTTACATACAGAATAAGAGATTAAGTTAAAAGATCACCGTAAACATATATATCAAGCTGTGGACCTGCAATCCCGGACTACAAACGACTACGAGATAAATATGTCCATGGGGATTTTGGATTTGAGAATCTCCGTTATTAGTAGTGGCTGGAATGACCGTCTTTTAAAATAAACGCTAAGAAGATCTCAGTATGTCAATAAAGATTATACGTATTAAGTAAGGATTACTGGTGTCACTTGCGTGCCAATAGAGTGTCAGATTACAAATCCAGCTGTTCAAGGACTAAGCCTTATGCGATCCTTGGTGTTTCTCTGTCGATTCACCTCTGGCATTGGTGTGAACGGGTAAAAGTAACTCACATTGGCGCTCCGACGAACGCCAACGTACTTTTCGTCGAGGCACAGTTTCAAGAGTAATGCATTGTAAATGTGTGATTGTCAGTTGATTCAGCCTGTTGTACTAACCGCGTCGTCTTACAAGACGCCTTTAAACAGACTGTTTCGAAAATGAGCTTCGAGCGTTACTGGAAGAGGTTCCACTGGCTACAACCATTGGTATTTTCTTCCATACTGACAGGATCCCTAAGCCTTCTAGTAATCAGGTGACAACATTCTAATATCTACTATTCTTATAATCACATTAATCTGCCGTGATGAAGACAGTATATATAAAATAACTCCACGCTTTTTTATCGTGGCAAATTAATGTGATTATCGGAGTAGTAGTGTTCCTTAAGTTGTATTGACAGACTGGTGGAATTAAATTCTTAGTGGAGAGTACCCGTGAACCCTGGATTCCTTATCACATCCCCCTCCCCTGCCTCCTTGTCTTCATCCTCATCTACTTCTACATCTATGTGATTGCTCTGCTATTCACAATAAAGTGCCTGGCACAGGGTTCAGTGAACCACCTTCAAGCTGTCTCTCTACCGTTCCACCCTCGAACGGCGCACGGGAAAAACGAGCACTTAAATTTTTCTGTGCGAACCCTGATTTCTCTTTATTTATCATGATGATCATTTCTCCCTAAGTAGGAGGTGCCAACATGCCAACAGAACGCTTTCGCAATCGGAGGAGGAAACTGGTGATTGAAATTTCATGACAAGATCCCGTCGCAACGAAAAACGCCATTGTTTTAATGATTGCCACTCCTGTTGACGTATCATGTCTGTGGCGCTATCTCCCCTGTTTCGCGATAATACAAAACGAGCTACCCTTGTTCGAACTTTTTTGATGTCATCCGTCAGTTTCACAAGAACGATATTTCCTGAATCCGTACTGACTATGTATCAATAAATCTTCTTCGAGGTAATTAATAATATTCGATCACAGTGTATGTTCAAAAACCCTACTGCAAATCGACGTTAGTGATACGGGCCTGTAATTCAGTGTATTACTCCTATTTCCCTTTTTTGGTATTGGTGTGAGGTGAGCAATTTTCCAGTCTTTAGGTGCAGATCTTTCCTAGAGCGAGTGGTTGTATATAATTGCTAACTGTGGAGCTTGCTTGTTTCCTTGCTTCTGCAACAGCAATCTGACCCGTTTTATGTACCATGGGGGCTCAGTACCATCGCTTATTAATTTATGTGGTATATATCTCTCAACTGCTCGGCAGTTGAGAGGTATATAACTGCCGAGCTTCAAACAGGAGCGACTTATTTTAGATTATGTGTAGTTACTAGTTTATTTTTGTAATTTCTTGCGTCTTTGAGTGCTTAATAGGCACAACCTTTCATTTTAATAAAAATGTAGCGTACAAAACCGCCGTTGTTATTGAAGCTTGTATTGACCTCCGTATCGTACAGGCTTTAGTTTGTTTTGGTAAGTGTAGTTCAGTGTCAGTTAGACCGTCAGTGAGAGAACACCTCAAGTTCCTGCTGCTACTTAAGCCGAGTACACCGTTCTTTGTTAGATATTTTTAAGAGCCTTAAAAAGGAGCGACTTCAGTAATGGATAGGAACTGTGATTGCAGGGATGGTGACCCTTCGCTCACAGCTTGAGGCAGTGTTGGCTTCCGTCATGCAGCTTGAAGCTGCTGCCAAGGGGCATCACTGTGTGTGTGTGGCGGGGGGGGGGGGGGGGGCGGGGGGGGGGGGGTGGATCGGACACAGGGATGCGAGGGGCGTCGAGCTCTTCTCACGGGTCCCCCGACTGATCCCCTGCTGTGGCCGCCCCGGGTACTGCCTGCACTGAGGTTGACCCCTAACCTGTGATCGAGTGTGAGATCATTCCAAAGTCTGGCAGGCAGCGAAAGTATTTCCCAGGGCTGATCGTAGGGCGTCCGCAGTTCGTTTAACATTTAAGTTTCGGACGTGATCTGTGAATCATGAAGTCTCTAAGCCGAATGCAATCTTCCCACCTTGTTCCAGAAGAAGCTACTTGGCCCACAATATCTGGGCATTCGCAGAGGGTGGGTGTGTTAGTAGTTGGGAGCTCCAGCGTTAGGAGCGTAATGGGGCCCCTTAGGAACAAGACTGCCAAGGAGGGGCAGGAAGCCAGTGTGCACTCCGTGTGCCTACTGGGGAGGGGAGTCATTCCGGATGTGGAAAGGTGCTTCTGTATGCCAGGAAGAGTACAGGGCGTAACCAACTGCAGGTGGTGGCTCATGTCGGTACCAATGACGTGTGTTGCTTTGGATTGGATTAGATTCTCTCTGGTTTCGGGCTGGTAGCGGAAATGGTAAAGACTGCTAGTATTGCTTACGAGATTAAGGCGGAGCTCACCATATGCAGCATCGTCGATAGAAGCGACTGTGGTCCTTTGGTGCAGAGCAGAGTGGAGGGTCTGAATCAGAGGCTCAGGCGGTTCTGTGACCGTGAACGCTGCAGATTCTTTGACCTGCGCCATCGGGTGGTGAGTTTCCGGGTTCCGCTTAATAGGTCAGGAGTCCACTACACACAGGAGGCAGCTACACGAGTAGTGCGGGTTGTGTGGAAGGGACTGGGCGGTTTTTTGGGTTAGAGGGTCTCAGGAAACCACAGAAAGGACGTCCGTCTAAAAGGGGGCAGGTAAAACACAGTAAAGTAGTTGTAGAAACTATCGGTATTGTAGTTGTAAATGGTTGTAGCTATTTTTGGAAAGAACCATGGCTCCAAGCCATAATAGAAAAGACTGACGCTCAAATAGTTATAGGTACGGAAAGCTGACTAAAGCCAGAAATAAATTCAAGCCAAATATTTTCAAAAGGCATGACAGTGTTCAGAAAAGATAGATTAAATACAGTTGGTGGAGTATTTATTGCTGTCAGAAGTAGTTTACCTTGTAGTGAAACTGAAGTAGACAGTTCCTGCGAAATATTGTGGTTAAAGGCTATAATTGACAATCGTGCTAAACTATGTATTGGATGATTTTACGAACCCCCACCCCGACTCAGAAGGTATAGTTGCTGAACAGTTCAAAGAAAATTTGAGTCTCATTTCATAAAGGACTCTATTCATATAATTATAGTCGGTGGTATATACAATCTACCATCGATGTACTGGAAAAATTGTACGTTTAAAGCCGGCGGCAGCTGGAAAACGTCATCCGAAATTGTACTGAACGCTTTCTCTCAAAATTACTTTGCACAATTATTTCATGAGCCTACTCGAAATGTAAATGGTTGCGAAAGCATACTTGTAAATGGTTGCGAAAGCATACTTGACCTCTTAGCAACAAATAATCCTGGACAAACAGGGACTATCATGACGGATACAGGGATTAGCGACCAGAAGGCAGTTGCTGCTAGTCTGAATACCGCAACACCCACAACCATCAAAATATACCCAAAGTACATATATTTAAAAAATTTGGTAAAAATGCTCTTAACGCGTTTTTAAGAGACAGCCTTCACTCTGTTCGATTTGATCATGAAAGCGTCGAAAAGACATGGAATGATTTCAGAAGAGATGGTATTAACACCGAATGAATAAGAAACACGGAAAATTTTCCCTCATTTAATGCCGCCATTGCGTTTCACCCTGTCTTTTATCTCTGTCACCACACAACACGAATATTACATGAGAGTATAACGGTTTATAGTCAATAAGTCGAAAAAAAAAAAGAATTACACACACACACACACACACACACACAATTTCCATGGGAACAAGTGTAATCTACTGTCTTCAGGTCCATCTCTTTCATTATCCACCACCGGCAGCTATTTGACGGCCTCACGGTCTGTTAGGAGGGCTCTCCTTGCCGAGGATGTGCTCGCTTACTAAAACACAACACTCACCTTTTCTTTTTTTTTGTCATCAGTCTTCTGACTGACTCTCCTGTGCTAACCCCTTCATTTCAGAGTAGCACTTGCAACCTACGTGCTCAATTATCTGCTGGATGTATTCCAACCTCTGTCTTCCTCTAGTACCATGGAATTCATTCCCACATATCTTAAAAGAAGTCCTATCATCCTTTCCCCTCTCCTTACCAGTGTTTTCCACCAGTTCCTTTCCTCTCCGATTCTGCGCATAACCTCCTCATTCCGTATGGTATCAGTCCACCAAATTCGTCTGCAGCACCACACCTCAAATGCTTCGATTCTCTTCTCTTTCGGTTTTCCCACAGTACATGTGGCGCTACCATACAATGCTCTACTCCAGACGTGCATTTTCAGAAATGTCTTCCTCAAATTAAGGCCGATGTTTGATATTAGTAGATTTCTCTGGGCCAGGAATGCCCTTTTGCCATTGGTTATTTTACTACCTAGGTAGCAGAATTCATTAACTTCATCTACTTCGTGACCATCAATCTTGTTGTTCAGTTTCTCGCTGTTCTCATTTCTACTACTTCTCATTACCTTCGTCTTTCTTCAATTTACTCTCAGTCCATACTCTGTACTCATTAGACTGTTAATTTCGTTCAACAGATCATGTAATTCTTCGTCGCTTTCACTCAGGATAGCAATGTCGTCAGCGAATCGTATCATTGATAGGTTTTCACCTTTAATTTTAATTCCACTCTTGAACCTTTCTTTTATTTCCATCATTGCTTCCTCAATGTAAAGATTAAACAGTAGGGACGAAAGGCTACATCCTTATCGTACTCCCTTTTTAATACGAGCACTTCGTTCTTGGTCGTCCACTCCTATTATTGGCTGTGTACATACTGTCTCTCCATATAACTTACTCCTACTTTCGACAATTGCTATGAACGTGTCTTGATTTTTCTTTAGCCTTGCTTCCATTATTAACCGCAACGTCACAATTGCCTCTCTCGTGCCTTTACCTTTCCAAAAGCCGAACTGATCGTCATCTAGAGCAACCTCAGTTTTCTTTCCCATTCTTCTGTACATTATTCTTGTAAGCAACTTGTATGCACGAGCTGTTAAGCTGATTGTCCGATAATT
Source organism: Schistocerca piceifrons (assembly GCF_021461385.2). Classification (NCBI taxonomy): domain Eukaryota; kingdom Metazoa; phylum Arthropoda; class Insecta; order Orthoptera; family Acrididae; genus Schistocerca; species Schistocerca piceifrons. The sequence goes on from NC_060138.1 coordinate 438,999,781, forward strand.
CTCGCACTTGTCAGCTCTTTGCCGTCTTCGGAATTGTGTGGATGATGCTTTTCGGAAAGACAGATGGTATGTCGCCAGACTCATACATTCTACACACCAAAGTGAATAGTCACTTTGTTGCCAATTCCCCCAATGATTTTAGAAATTCTGATGGAATGTTATCGATCCCTTCTGACTTATTTGATTATAAGTCTTCCAAAGCTCATTTAAATTCTGATTCTAATATTGGATCCTCTATCTCTTCTAAATCGACTCCTGTTTCTTCTTCTACGACATCAGACAAATCTTCCCCTTCATAGAGGCTTTCAGTGTATTCTTTCCACCTATCCGCTGTCTCCTCTGCATTTAACACTGAAATTCCCGTTGCACTCCTAATTGTAACACCCTTGGTTTTAATGTTACCGAAGGTTGTTTTGACTTTCCTGTTCACTGAGTCTGTCCTTCCGACAGTTATTTGTTTTTCTGTGTCTTCACAATTTTCCTGCAGACATTTCGTCTTAGATTCCCTGCACTTCCTATGTATTTCATACCTCAACGACTTGTATTTCTGTATTCCTGAGTTTCCCGGAACATTTTTGTACTTCCTCCTTTCATCGATCAGTTGAAGTATACCTTCCGTTACCCATGGTTTCTTCGCAGTTACCTTATTTGTACCTACGTTTTCCTTCCCAACTTCTGTGATTGCCCTTTTTTAGAGATGTCTATTCCTCTTCAACTGTACTGCCCATTGAGCCGTTCAGTATTGCTGTATTTGTAGCCTTGGAGAACTTAAAGAGTATGTCGTCATTCTTTAGTAATTCCGTTTCCCACTTCTTTGCATATTGGTTCTTCCTGACTCACGTCTTAAACTTCAGTCTACTCTTCATCACTACTATATTGTGATGTGAGTATATGTCTGCTCCTGGGACCGCCTTACAATCAGGTATCTGATTTCGGAATCTCTGTCTGACCATGATGTGATGTAACTGAAATCCTCCCTATCACCCAGCCTTTTCCAAGTATACCTCCTCCTCTTGTGATTTTTGAACAGAGTATTAGCTGTTACTAGTTGAAATTTGTTACAGAACTCAATTAGTCTTTCTCCTCTCCCCATTGTCTCAGGCTCATATGCTCCTGTAAACTTTTCTTCTGCTCCTTCCCTTACAACTGCATGCCAGTCCCCCATGACTATTAGATTTTCATCCCCCTTTACATACTGTATTACCCTTTCAATATCCTCATATACTTTCTCAATCTCTTCATCCTCAGTTTGCGACGTCGCCATGTATACCTGAACTATCGTTGTCGGTGTTGGTTTGCTGTCGATTCTGATAAGAACAACCCTGTCACTGAACTGTTCACAGTAACACACTCTCTGCCTTACCGTCCTGTTCATAACGAATCCTACTCCCGTTATACCATTTTCTGCTGCTGTTGATATTACTCTATACTCATGTGACAAAAAATCCTTGTCTTCTTTCCACATCACTTCTCTGATCCCTACTATATCTCTGTTGAGCCTTTGCATTTCCCTTTTCACATTTTCTAGTTTCCCTACCACGTTCAAGCTTCTGATATTCCACGCCCCGACTTGTAGAACGTTATCCTTTCGTTGATTATTTGATCTTTTTCGTACGGTAACCTTCCCCTTGGCAGTCCCCTCCCGCAAATCCGAATGGGGGACTGTTCCGGAAACTTTTGCCAATGGAGAGATCATCATAACACTTCGTCAATTACAGGCCACATGTCCTGTGGATACACGTTACCTGTCTTTAAAGCAGTGGTTTCCATTGCTTTCTGCACCCTCATGCTGTTGATCATTGCTCAATCTTCCGCCTTTAGGAGCGGTTTCCCACTCCTAGAACAAGAGAGTGCCCAGAATCTCTGTCCACTTTCCGCCCGCTTTGGCAAGGCCGTTGGCAGAATGAGGGTAACTTCTTATTCCGGAAGTCTTCGACCATCAATGCTGATTATTAATCAAAATTTGAGAAGCTCGGGATTCGAACCCGGGACGGAAGATACTTTGATTGTGAATCAAAGACGCTACCCCTACAAACATAAAGAGACTCAGACTCACACGTATGTAGGCAGGAAGCATTTCCGAATTTTTATTGGCTTACTGTACTGAAAAAGTAATTTTGATCATTGAGCATCAGTAAGCAGCGACGTCTGAAGTATACATTTTTTTAACAGATAATATTCTTAAGGAATGGTAATTATATCTGTGAAAATGAAAATAAAGTGTTATCTTTTGCGGTAGCATGTAGTCTGGATGTCTGTCGTGTAGTTACTTGCAGACCTTCTTGTCAACATGCAAGTCTATTCCTGATCCATCTGCATTCGCACAAATGACTAGAGCAAGTAAAACTGTAAAAAAGGTAATTACCAAATCCACAGAAGTTGCATTTATCCTTATTACTAAGCAGTGCCACCTAGAAATAATGCTGTTACAATGTCTTCGGAATCACTCGTTAAGTAAGCGCTACGGGTCGTAGCAGGATGACATATCTATTCTAGGTAGTTGCTTTTCTGTTGTAAAGATTGTGAACTGAATAACGGAGAAGAGTTTTACTTGTTGTTGTTAATACTAATCGAACGTTTAAATACGCCATGCAGAAGCTGTATGCCTGCTTATAGAGTCAATTATACTACTCAAGAAAGAGTCAGTGTATTCCATTTTCTTCATGATACAAATGCAAGGAGAGGATGGATAAGAGCACTTCATCGAGATACGTTTACTTCTACTTATCACTCTGTGGCAGGTAGCAGCTGTAGTAAGGGAATCCATTGAATATTTTTATGTAGTTTGGCGTTGATTGTAATTTTCAAACGTAGCCTGTAGATGGAAATTGTTTGTCATTCTAACATAATCTATTTCACTATTTATAACAGGTTTGTGAGCTGCACTTTCATGCATACAATATAGAAATAAGCACATCAGCATATAATACTAAGTCACGAAAATTAATTAAGGCACCTCTTGACTTATAAGGAAAGGTAATAGGAAAAATATCTGTCGTAGATGCAGTTCCCTGACTATTGACTATTACCTGGAGCCGCTGTATATTTATCCACACCTTCAACATGAACAGAATATCCCGATGATCCGAGACCACGTTTTGAAAATGCTTTCATGAACTCTGCTCTAAAGGAAAGTTTGACTAGCCACGAAGGAAATATATGAACAAATTAATAGTTGTGATGTCAATGAATGAATCTACGTTAAAAAGGGGACTAGTGTTTATATCCTTGTAATTAGTGAAATTCAGGTTCTGAAAGTTCTTTGTCATATCACAGTTAGTGCATACGTAAGTCTCACTGCCCGTGTTAATGATCAACAGATTGGTCGAATAGAAAACTGAAAGTTTCCAGTAGCTGTACGTAATACAACACAGTTAACCAATATGCTTAATAGTGTCAATTTAAAATTTAGCAACAGAGAATGTCATAATGTTAGTGAGAGTATTGATTTTGTAGCTACAAGTGTGATAAAATACCTGAAAAGTTGCTGGATAAACATATAATGATTACATTTTTGAAATAACAGGTTTAGTATGTAATGAATGTTCTAAATTCCACTATCCAGTCACATTAGTATGACCACCTTCCAAAGCCCTAATAACCACCTTTTGCAGCGCTTACATGCAGGAAGGGAGTCAGTGAAGTTCTGGAAGGAACCGATAGGGATGTGGAGCCATGCCGACTCCGGAGCACTGGCCAGTTACTCTGTGTTTCTTGGCTGGGGATCCGTGGTGCGAACAGCACGATCGAGATGATTGGCGACTGAGTTTAAATTCGGGGAGTCTGGTACGCAGGCGAGTACGGTAATGACACCCAGATGCTCTTTGAACCAAGCACGTACACTACGAGTTGTATGACACTTCGCAAATTTCCTGCTGGCAGATGCGACTGTGCTGAGGAAAATCAAACTGCATATAGGGTTGGAAGTGGTCCCCAAGGAAACACACATACTTGTGTAGATCCATTGTGCCTTTCAGAATGCCGAGAATGCCACGAAAACATTCCCCAGACCATACAGACCGTAACGCTCCTTCATCCGACGTGGATCTTTCCGACATGTGTCCGATGGAGCATATGACGCACCTGAAAAGACTACCTGTCTGCACACAGTGGGCTCCAGTTGCGGTATTGGCGTGCAAATTCAAGCCTTCGCCGTTGATGTATAGCAGTTGCCATGTGTGCATGAACCAGGCGCCTCCTGCGAAAGCCCATACGCAGCAACGTTGCTGAACGGTCGTTGAGGAGACATTATTGTTAGCTCCTTTGTTCATGTGGGAGCTCAGTCGCACAACAGTTGCACATCTACTAACCCATACACATCTCCGCAGCCGTCGTTCAATCCTGTGATCTATGGCGTGTGGTGCACCACAGTTGCGTCGCCACCGGTTTTGGATAGCGCCATGTTGCCATGCACGGTATACGGCGACAGGCGGCACGCCAAAAGTTTACAGACTTCGCCGTTTCGGAAATGCTTCGACCCTTGACCCGAAAGCCAACGATCATGTCATATTGAACGTCAGATGAATTGCTCCGTTTCCGCATTATGACAATGACTGCAGTGTTTTCCGCTTTCCATCGACACGCTTTGTATACCCTCCGCTGCTAGTGCCACCGCCTGGCGACTGTGAGTCGTTCTTGCAAGTTGACGTCGAAAAGAAGTGGTGGTAACGTTAATGTGACTGGGACATGTGTTCGCTGTATATATTTAAACCTCTGGCTCCCTCTGCAGTTTTTACCCCCTATAGCTCCCTCTCGTATCATGGAAATTATTCCCTGACGTTTTAATGTATGTCCTGCCATACTGTCTCTTCTTTAGAGCGCTTTCCGTATGTTCCCTAGTTCGCCGGATCTGCGGAAAACATCCTCATTCCTCACTTTATCAGTCCACCAAATTTTCAACATTCTTCTGTAACACGTCAGACGCTTCGATTCTCCTCTATTCCAGTTTTCTCACATTCCATGATCCACTACTACACAATACTGTGCTCGAAACGACGTTCTCAGAAAGATATTCTTCAAGTTAAGGCTTATGTACGGTGCTAGAAGACATCCATTGGCCAGGAATGCCCTTTTTGCTTGTACTAGTGTGAGTTTTATGTCCTCCTTCGTCATGGGCTATTTTGCTTCCAAGGTAGCAGAATTCCTTAATTCCATCTACTTCGTTTAGCAGTGTTATAAGTCTCTTGAGGGGCAACGCCGTTACTTTTCTGAAAAAGTTCTAGCCCACCAGACACCATTGATTAGGCTAGCTTTACATAAGACGGCTCTAATTGCTTTCCTTCCGTATGTATATACTGATTAGTCAGATTATCCTGCTAAACACTACCTACACCCTCGAGCGTGAACCACTTGGCTCTTACACTCTTAGGACTGCCAACGGACTCTACTAGCCTCCGACATTCTTAACGGCTGTCTATCGAATCCTTGATCTGGTAAACAAGAATCTCCACTAAGTTTTTCCAAAATTCAGACCTTGTAGACTACGCTAGGAGCTGAATGAAGGCATTCCCGATTACCGTAGTTTGCTCCCGCTAATAGCATTCGTATGTAAGGTGCTGCTTCCTGCCAAGACTTTATTTCTAATAGGGGCTGCCAAACACCTGCCGTCGCGGACACGTGACTAGCATTTACGTCAGCCTGGATCGCTTTGAGCACAATCCACTTTAGGCGGTTGAAGAGACAGACCAACCATTGGTTTGACAATGCTTTCTCCCACTCGATGCCAGATATGGCTCTGACGTCTCTAACAGCAAGGCGGACGATGCTACGTCGTGGCTACGAGTAAGTACCAGTCATTAACAGTTTGTTCCCAACTACTTCACGTCTCTGGTGCTAACGAAAACCATATCAGATTAAATACTAACATTTGCGCTTTTAGGTGTCGTGGATGATTGAACTACGATAACCACTTCCAAAATCATGAAGAAAGATTCTGATACCGATTATATTAATGTTTTCGATTTATTTCACAATCTCAAAACACCAGTTAAATACATCTGCATAGCGTCACCACTCAGCGTAATATTCGTCGTACGGGGTCCGGCATAAAAAACTCCCCGATTACAAAGTAACGTGCAGCGGACAGTAGAAGGAGCAGAGTGGTGGGGGGCGCGTCGTTAAGTAGCTGCCTACGTGCCGTTTTCAGTGTACGCCATGGCGTGGTCTGGTGAACATCGTGCCTTCGTAGTGGAAGATTTTATTCAAAATGGCGAATCGCCTATTAATACTCAACGTGCTTTTCGCGTTCGCTTTGCGCTCGGACGACGGGACCCTGTTCCCGATAAGAAAACAATTTATTCTTGGGTTGCTAACTTTCGTGAGACAAGTTCCGCATTAAAAAGGAAACCACCTGGACGACCACGGACTGCAACAGGCCCCGGAAATGTTGATGCAGTTAGAGCTTCAGTTCAACAATCTCCTCGACGATCCGCTAAAAAGCATGCGGCAGCATTACGGATATCTGATCGAAGTGTGAGAAGAATCTTGCATCGAGATCTTAAAATGCATCCTTACAAAATTGTAACTACGCAGGAACTGAGTGAACGAGACTGTGGTGTCCGTGTAAGTTTGTGCCAAGACCTTCTTCGGAACATTCGTCCCAACGATATTGTGATTTTTTCTGATGAAGCACACTTTCACCTTGCCGGAACAGTGAACAGCCAAAATTGCAGGTACTGGTGTGAACACAATCCCCAAGAACTTCATCAACGACCACTTCATAGCCCTAAAGTAACAGTATGGTGTGCTGTTTACAATTCCGGAGTGATCGGTCCTTACTTTTTCGAAGAAAATGACAGGAATTTAACCGTCAACAGTGAACGCTATTGTGCCATGCTCCGCGACTTTCTCCAACCGCAACTAAGGGAGCTTTTTGGTGAAATAGAGAACGTGTGGTTCCAGCAAGATGGTGCTACTGCCCACACAGCGCGGCAGTCACTGGCATTGGTGAAGGAAATGTTTCCTGGACATGTGATCTCGTTGCGTGGAGACATTGGCTGGCCCCCACGATCGCCGGACTTAACGCCCTGTGATTTCTTTCTTTGGGGCTATTTAAAAGCAAAAGTTTATGAACAACGCCCACAATCTTTACGAGCCCTGAAAGAAGCAATTACACAAGAGGTTGAAGCTATTCCACCCGAAATGACTGAAATGACTCAAAGAGTAATGAATAACTTCAGGGAAAGACTCAAACAGTGTGTCGACAGTGCAGGAAGCCATTTAAGGGATGTTTTATTTAAAAAGTAAGACCATAAGAGTATTTTCTAAAATGGCATAATATGTACTTTTATTTAGTATAAATAAAATTGTTCTACCTTATTTGGTTTTGCTTTTATTAGCTTTCCTTAAAGGGGAGGTTTTTCTGCCGGACCTTGTATAAACAACGACGTAACGTTTTCTTATTTTAATTTTAAATTAATTCGCCAGGTTCCATGGGAACTTCTGAGTCAAAGAGAACTTCTGCTCTGCACAATTCGCAGACAGTTGATAAGGCTCCCATTTTCTCCAGCTGAACAAGGAAAGGAATTAGGCACTATTCAAAACACTGTCAGGGCGAATAGCTACCCCACCCCCCCCCTCTCATTACGTAGATACAATTGACAAAAATATGGTAAAAAACAAAGGTGTAGAAAGGTCTTCAGGTAATGATGGAATGGAAGTGACAAATACGTTTGATTGCGATACTGTGACACTTTTAGCACAAAAATAGCCTCGGTAGAAAAAAATTTTCTTTCCAGCTACAAACAATCTTGGGCATATCTTAGCTAGTGGGGTAGATAAAAGAAATGTGTACCACAATCTGGTATGTACAGAATATAATGTCCATATTGTGATGCCTGTTATGTGGGACGGGTAGAAGACTTAAGATCAGATCAGGTTTGGTGAGAATGTAGCTTTGGGTAGGCGAGATGTAGTTGAGAGATCCAACTTCACTACCAACCTAAATGAGCGTGTGAGCGTGGACATATCCTTCCCTCTGTGAGATCGCGTGTCAGGTTGTTGCACGTAGCTGAGAAGAGCAGGTTCATGGACTCTGGAAGGAGGTAGAGATATACTGCTATTTGAGATCGTCTGGCGTTCACCTGCACAATGAGCGAGTGCTGGTAAGGTCTATGAAAGCTCATCGACGGTTTTCTTTACAGGATAGATGACGTCAAGACCCAGGAGGGAACTGATATGGAAATGTTGGTCTGCCTTAAATACGAAAACACTAGGCAAGATAGTATGTGAGAACATAACTTGTTACTATCAGTGGATAGGTTTTTCTTCCATTTTGTTTGTATTATCCAATGGTATATTGGGTTTAATGCCAAACAAGTAGATCATCATTCAACTGTTAGCCCTAGAATTTAAATATAAGGCAATATATTATATCGTTCTTTACTATACCGCACCACAAATTGAGCTACACCATACTTTAGGTGAGAAATTTACTTCAGTAAAGGCGTTGGTATGTTTTTATTGATTGTGCTTGGTTATAATAGCCTTGTCATTTTGATCTTCAGTATGTTTCTATGATGTTAACAAATCTTTTAAAAAAAAACAATTTGTATAACATTCACATTTCTTTTAAGTCAATTATATAGTGGATTACTTAACCACTACGATACTAGAGACTGCTCTAGATTTTTCCAGTTGTTATGTAATTATATTTTAGCAACACGATCTTCATAAAAAAAATTTACTTTTATTTAGAAAGTGATATAACAGTTCTATTGGGGACAATCGTGTGAACTAGTTAATGATCTTTTGCATATCAAATGGTCTCACCACTAACACATAAATAAACACATTGTAAACTGGCGTTTCTTGACATACTTTAAATGTGATATGCAAATACATTTGCTGATTTTATTTAATAACAAATGTGCTTTACACTACTATACCCCCAGTAACTGCGTGAACTAGTTTTTGAAATATGAAGTCAAATGATGACGTGCACGGCTGGGAGTATGTTGGATTACAACTCACTCAAATGGCATGTTTACTAAAATGGATCATCTGTATTGGATTCCATGGTAATTTACTTGTTTTTTATGCAAATCAGCAGTGATTCTGTAATTTCCTCGTATTTTAGCACTGAAGATGGATATTCGTAGATGAAATTTGCATAGGCAAGGATAATACATAGCGAATTGGACTGCGACTGATTACTGTGTTCCTTTTCTTCCTAACAGTTGATAAAGAAATTTAAAAACTAAGAAAGAAGACAAACAATTTTAAAATAAATTATAAAAATGATTAACTGGAGTACTGACAGCACAGCATTGCAATGAGAGGCTGTAAAATACTAAGCGAACTCGTGTGCAGAATGGAATATTGGTGTCACAAGCCAGCCTTACATTAAATTTTGCCGATTATCACTAAACGTTTGTTATGCAGGAATCTTGTTGAAAACGAAATCTGTAATTAATAGAACACTACTATCGGTACAATGATTTAAAAATATATTATAAATGGAAATTGTTTTTACATATAATTTTCAGTAAGGGAAAGGGCAGTTTGTTTTGAACAAGCAAATGTTAAATAGAATCGGGGGACACGCTATGGGAGAGATGAGGGCGGGCGGATAGGGACATAGGCAGGCGTACAGTGATGAACTTTCACATAAAAAATGCGTCAGCATAGTGTTTCATTAATTACAAGGATATTCCTGAACCAGTACTCGTAACGACCTACAACACGTTAATGCAGAAATTCTCGCATCGTGGCTACAACGCACGAGGCAAATATTTATACCAGATGAGATTACCGGATTAGGCTCGGACCCACTTCATAACGCAGATGACGGATATGTTTACCCAGCCGAGAAATTGGGATCTGCTACGAGGATGGAAAGTGGAATGGAGGGGAAAATATTGGTTTTTGCAGAGGGTCGGTATATTGATTGGATGGGGGACATACTGCAAAAACAGCGGCTCTGCGCACCCCAGTTAAGCGGCTGGCTCCCCGCAGATTTTGGGGTCGAATTAAGTCTGCCGCAGGGCTCCGCACCCTTCTCTGCGAACACCGACTTGCGCGGCTGCTGATAACTCGCGTGTATGTTCTTGTATCACCAAAAACGTTGTTCACTGGTTTATTTTCTTCATTTACGCCTGTAAGGCACCTTTATTGAGCGTGCAGGGCACGTGGTATAACACTGCTGTGCAAAAATGTAGGACAGAAGTAATTTTCTCGTGAAGAGTCGTTGTCCTGTAAGATAGCTCGAGGAAACTAGGGATGTATATGGAAAGACAGCCGAAATAAATACCCTATGGAACGAATGAAATGACACTTTCATTCAACGACAGTTACTACGCTGAAGTCGCAGCGATTTATTATGGTCCTGTGGAGTTAACAAAAGGCGGTAGATAGGTATGTGATTATCATGGACAGCAATGCGTACTCTGCAACGTTTTCCAATGTTGGTCACGAGGCTGGTAGGGAGTCTTTGTGGTGGAGCGTTCCACTCCTTCAGTCCGCAGCTCGTGGTCTAGTGACTGGCTTTGCTGCCTCTGGATCACGGTGTCCCGGGTTCGATTCCCGGTTGGGTTGGGGATTTTCTCTGTGCGTGGACTGGGTGTTTATGTTGTCCTCATCATTTCATGATCATCATCATTATTCGTGACAGTGGTTCGATTGGACTGTGTAAAAATTGAGAGTTTGTATGGGCGCTGATGACCGTGCAGTTGAGCATCCCACAAACCAAACATCATCATCATCCACTCCTTCACCAGAGCGGTTGAGAAGTACTGATTGGTCGTTGGCTCACGTGGAGGTGCGATACGTCTCCCGAACGCATCCTGCCCATGCTCGACGGGATGTAAGTCAGAGACACATGAAGACCAGTCCATTTGATGAATAACCTGCCGTCCCGAGAGCTCTACCACCTGCGTTGTCCGGTGCGGTCGCGCATTATCATCCATGAAAACGAAGTCAGGTTCGAATGCGTCTCTGGAAAGACGCACATGGAGAAAGAGAATAAGGTCACAAAACCGTTGACCTGGTCACTAACACCTGAACCACCATAACGATCATTTTCGACAATGTTCCTGGGTGCATTACTTGTTCCTACCTCTCGCGATATGAGGGTACGTCCAGAATCACCACTCAGTCTGACTCTGCTCTCGTCCGAGAATAACAAGCGACCCTCGTTGTTGATCTAGTCCTCCTGGCACCACTGCAAAAGTTGCCGCCGATGCGCAGTGTGGTATGTCAAAGGACCACGACGTACTGGTCATCGGGCAAATAAAGAACCCCCACCCCGCAGCCTCCGTGCCACAACAGTACATGGGGTTGCATTCCTGTTAAATGCGGGTGCAACTAGACACGCTGTTTGACTTGGGTCCATTCTTGCCTTTGGTAAAGCCTAGCAGTCATCTACTGCTGAAATTGAGCATTGCCTACTGCTTTCTCTCTTTCGGGCAGCAGTCCCTGTGGTTCAGAACGCTTCGCATGCAAGTGAAAAGACGCTGCGAGCAGTACCAAATTCCTGGGATACACTCGTCGCACTTTGTCCTTTCAATTTCCCAGTGGTTCTTTCCCGTGTGAAGTCTTCCAGAAGTTGTCTCCGGACCAGGTTATAAGGAGGGATACCATTAACGGGAGCATTAATTTCTCGATGTTTCACACGCCACTGTCTTTTCTGCTCCTGAAACGAGACCAGGCCCATTTGGTGCTATAGTCACGCTGATCTCACTTTATGTGGTGTCCAGATTTCTGTGCACGATTGGAAGACCTTTGGCACCATGGTCTCGCACTTTTATTTATTTCCACCTAATAGTTAATTTGTTGTGTTGCTTTATTTCTCTCTTCCTTCAGGTTAGCTGATCAGTGTGTAAGGATTGCTTCAAAATTACTAACTAAAACGGATGGGGGCCAAAGAATACGACAATAGAAGTAAAATCGACCAGTAAACATGAGACCGCCAAGGAACAGTTTTCAGCAAAGTTTCCAAAGTACCTCTACGAGCCATCACTGACAGCATTCCTCGTGAAGATAATTCTTCCAAGAAAATTCGACGGACGGGGATCCCTTAAGTTTCTGCAGCAGGATATTCCAGGTTTGTTTGAGGATGATCATCTTCCGGAACGTTGTGGTATGTTGTAGAATGTTGTAGGCGCTTGATGGGCAGTTTACTGATACAAAGCGACGTCTGACGCGTTAGTATTATGCAAGATGAATTGCTCGAGTAGTATGTGTGCCTTGGCTTCCAAGTTTATCACCTCAATCCTCAGGATTGTTCTGTCCAGCGTCATGGCAGAAGTGTACAGCACCACGCCAATAAGGTTGAGGAACTCCAGCGACGAGCTGTACAGTGTTGCGTAGATTTACGAGATCATCGACGGACTGTTGAAAGAATTCGTTATTCATTGCATTCAGATGCGAGAACGAATCATGAAACGCATCCTTCAATAGGTACAGTAAATTGTGAGAGGTAACGTAATGGTTCTATATTTATTGTTCATACAAATCTGAGCCCAATTAGATGATGGATTTACTCGAAAAGACTACATGTCAAATACATTTGTAGAAACCAGCAAAAAATTTAATACTGAATTCCATGGTGACTCGTAACCAACAATACTTTGTTATTGTTGTTGTTGTTCTTGCCTTTAAACGTAAGACTCGTTTGAGCAGCTATCCACTCTGATCTATCCTGTCCAAGCCACTCCATCCACGGATAACTACTGACCCCACAAACATTTGCACTTGCTACCTGAGTCCATGAATAGATCTCGCTCTGCGGTTTTAAACCTCTCCTCCATTACCAAACTGAGCTTTTTTTTAGTTTCCCAGGATGGCCCCTTATTTAGCCAAATAGTGCCAGAACTCATTAGTTATTCGATCTACTCACATAATTTTCAGCACTCTTCTGTAGTAATTCAATTCAAAAGCTTCTATTCCCGTTTAAACTGCTTGTCGCGCTCTTTTTATTTTCGTGCAGTGCTACACACGAGACTGAAACATTGTCTCTGTTTCGTACACTTTCATACGAGTCAAATTTCAATATGGATTATGATGCAAACCGTACATATCGTCAACTAAATATAGGGTATGCGAAAATTATGTGATACAGGTTTTCTTTCTTAGGGCATAAACAAAAAGTTTTTCACTTATGTGAGAAGAAGTACCACCACAGTTGTATCTTGACAATGTATTTATCAAACGACTCGTTTCGGCGGGACATTACCGCCATTCTCAGGCTCCATCACTGCCAAAAGAGTATTTGATTTTCATGGCGCATTTGCTGAGGGATCATCGTTACCAGCACACGTGAGGTAGCTTTTATCGGCAGTCTATAACCGACACTGTGTTGCCGCCAATGGTGGCGCGTGAGTATCGCGGTAATGTGCTGCCGAATCTAGCCGTGTGGTAGAATAAAGATATTCTCAAGGTAGGGCTGTGGTGGTACTTTTTCTCTTATGAACGAGTATATCATCAGCTGAAGTCCCTGGTCCATGCAATAAGATGGACAATCACAAAAAGTTTCCCCTTTCTTCTGTCTAGTTATTACGACCTTCATAGGGGACTCCTGTAACAAGCAACTGTTTATGTGTAGGGTATCTGAGTCAGATCCGTGGATTTATATTTGATTCGCTGTACCAGGCGAAAAACTATCTCAACTGGAATAATAAACGGTCAGGAACAAGGGGAGGAAGGGTACCAATGTAGTCCTTTTTCAAAGCAGCGAAGTAGTCTACATCATGAAAAACTTAACTGCGAATGCCCGCAGAGGAATTTTAACACCGATACTGTCGACTGAGAGAACCGCGCGTTCGTCACTGTGCCACATTGCTCGGATTTCAGCAAGAAAGACAAGTTAACAGGTTATGAACCCTTTAATAGCCACCTTCGTTGAAATTAAAAGCAAAGGTGGTAACATTAAAAGAGTAATGGGTATTCTATTAGTACTTTAAACATAGCTGCGCAACAGCAACGATTCCACGTAATCAGATTAAGAGCAGCCGACCAGTTGCAAAGGATAAAGTAATCTTTACCTAGGTTTCAATAGATATAAATCTATCTTCTTCAGAAGGCGGCCTGGGGACAATGAACATCGTAATTTATATTAAGGTATGAAACATGAATCAAGTTTTTTTTTTTTTTTTTTTTTCTTTATTGTATTTCAATTCCCCATCGGGGCGGGCTGGCAGCAGCATATGCGCTGCTCTTCAGCCGAAAGACATAGAACAAAACAATAGAAGACATTTAAAAACAGCAAAGGAGAGAAGAAGGCGAACATAGATATAAAAAGGGAGAACATCATGGAAGGCAATATACAAAAAAAAAACGGGGTGACTGTAAAATGGAGATAAAAAACTGTTTAAAAGTAGCACACACAAAAAGCCACACTCTGCGACGATTAAAAGAACACAAGGCACAGTATGACTGGAGCATAAAGGTGTTGACGGATGGCATAGCACACAACGTAACACTGACGGCGAACCCCAAGGCAGTACACAATTAAAATCACACCTCTGGATGCACACGAGAAACAGCACGAAACAACACTGACGTGGCACACTGATGATGATCAATACAGAGGATCTGCCAGGTTCAAGGAGATGAGGGAGACCTGAAGAAGGGAGGGAGGGGAAGAGATGGGGGAGGGGAATGGGGGGCGCTCGGAAGAGGGCCAGGTAGGGAGGGATGTGGGAAGGAGAGAGGCAAGTATGGGGTGCAGGGTCTCAGGGGAGGGGGGGATGGAGGAAAATCCGCTCTGGGAGAAGGAGGAAAGAGGAGAAGGGGGCCCTGGGGAGGGGGGGGGGAACAAGGCCGGGTTATAGTTGGAAGGAAGGGTATATGTCACGGCGAAGTTCGTCATCTGGGAGGGGGAGGCGTTGGAAATTGCCCTGATGAAGGAGATGGAGGGTGTGGAGGTGGAGAGAGGGAGGGATACAGCGATAGAGGCGCGGCAACGGGCGAGGGGTGGAGAGGAAGGAGGAAACCAGAGGGTGGGGGGGATCAACCCTGCGAACAATGTAAAGGATGCGGAGATGTTGGAGGAACAAGAGGAGGTGGGGGAAGGGGATCAGTTCATACAGGAGCCGTGTGGGGGAAGGAAGGCGGATACGGAAGGCAAGGCGGAGCGCATGGCGTTCAAGGATTTGGAGAGCCTTGTAAAAGCGGGTGGGGGCGGAGATCCAGGCGACGCTGGCATAACAGAGGATAGGACGGATGAGGGATTTGTAGGTGTGGAGGATGGTAGAAGGATGCAATCCCCATGTCCGGCCGGACAGGAGTTTCAGCAGGCGGAGGCGGGAATGGGCTTTCTGCTGGATGGTTAGGAGATGAGGGGTCCAGGTGAGGTGTCGGTCAAGGGTGAGGCCAAGGTATTTCAGGGTGGGGGTGAGTTGGATAGGACGACCATAAAGGGTGAGGTAGAAATCTTGGAGGCGAAAGGAGCGAGTGGTACGGCCTATGATGATTGCCTGGGTTTTGGAGGGGTTCAGACGGAGGAGCCACTGGTTACACCAAGTGGTGAACTGGTTAAGGTGGGTTTGGAGGGTACGTTGAGACCGTTGAAGGGTAGGATAGAGAGCCAGGAAGGCGGTGTCATCAGCATATTGGAGAAGGTGAACTGGTGGGGGTGGCTTGGGCATATCAGCTGTATACAAGAGATAAAGGAGAGGGGAGAGGACAGAACCCTGGGGGACGCCAGCCGTGGGATAAAAGATACGGGAGTTGGTGTTGTGGAGGGTGACATAGGAAGGACGGTGCGAGAGGAAGGAAGCGACCAGACGGACAAAATTGATAGGCAGGGCGTAGGTTTGGAGTTTAAAGAGGAGACCGGGATGCCATACACGGTCATAGGCATTTTGGAGGTCAAGGGAAACAAAAATGGCGGAGCGACGGGAGTTGAGCTGGAGGGACAGAAGGTGAACAAGGTTGAGGAGTTGGTCGTCAGCAGAGAAGGAGGGTCGGAAGCCACACTGGGTAAGGGGGAGGAGGTGGTGTTGAGCAAGGTGCCGATGGATACGGTGGGAGAGGATGGATTCAAGGACCTTACTGAAGATGGAGGTGAGGCAGATGGGACGATAGGAAGAGGCGGCAGAAGGGGGTTTGTTGGGTTTGAGGAAGAGGAGGACGCGGGAGGTCTTCCACAGGTCAGGGTAGAAGCCAGTAGAGAGGATGACATTATAGAGATGGGCGAGGACAGTTAGGAAGGAATAGGGGCTTTCTCGAAGGTGACGGTAGGTGACACAGTCGTGACCAGGGGCTGTGTTGCGTTTGGACTGGAGGAGAAGCTTAATGTCTTGTGCTGTGATGGGAGTGTTGATGTCGGAGGGGGGCAACTGCCCCAAGTACTGGAGACTAGGAGCAAGTGGAGCGACTGAGGTATCAGCACGTTCCATGACGGTGGGGAAAAGAGAAAAATCAAAGTGGGGATCATCGGGGATGGAGAAGACCTCGGAAAGGTGGGAAGCGAAGTGGTTGGCCTTACTGAGGTTGTCTGGAAGGGGGCGATCGTCATGGAGAAGGGGGTAGTGGGGAGCGGAAAGGGAACCAGTAAGACGATGGAAGGCAGACCAGTACTTGGAGGAGTTGATAGGGAGGGTGGCATTGAGTCGTGTGCAGGTCTGGCGCCAGTCCCGGCGTTTCGTTGCTGTAATAAGGTTCCGTACATGTCGCTGTATTTGCCGGTGGCGTTGGAGTGTATCCCTGTCACGAGTGCGGAGGAAGGAGCGATAGAGGCGGCGGGATTCACGGAGGAGGAGGACAGCCCGCGGAGGGAGAGTGGGACGGTGTGGGTGGATGGTTTTAGTAGGAACATGGGACTCCACGGCGTCAGTAATTACCGTCTGAAGGAAGGACGAGGCGCGGATGATGTCGTCAGGATGGCGATAGGTAAGAGGGTGGCTTTCGACCTGGGTGGAGATGGAGTCCCGGTAGGCATCCCAGTTGGCACGGCGATAGTCATGGACGACCTTGGGAGGGGGTGCAGGTTGCGGAGCTGGAGGGGGGCGGTTTGCAGACGTTATGGTGAGAAGGACAGGGAGGTGATCGCTACCTGTGGGGTCAAGGACGGCGACTGTGATACGCCCAAGGAGGTTGGCGGAGGCAATGACAACATCGGGGGTGGTGTTACTTTCGGGTCGGGTGTGCTGGGGAATGGGAACAAGGTCACCCTGGATTGTGGAGAGGAACTGATGCCACCGCCGAAGGGCAGCAGGAGTGCGGCTATGGACGTTGAGGTCTGCGGCAATCACATAGGTGGAGAAGGTGTGGTCAACGTGTGAGATGAAGTCATAAGGAAGAGGAGCAGTGGAGCGGCCATAGATGGTGGCACAGGTAATGGTGAGGGAGGGGAAGAAGACGCTAAGGATAAGGTGTTCAGTGGGGTCATTGAGGAGAGGTTGTGGCCGGACGGGGATATGCTTAAGGTGGCCAATCGCGACTCCACCCTGCGCACGAGGACCAGGAGCATCAGTGCGGTGGAGGATATAGGAGGAGGAGCGGATAGAATGGTGGGGCTGGAGAAAGGTTTCGTTCAAGAGGAAGGTGTCGATCTGGTGGTGGGAGAGGGTGTGCATGAGGAGGTATTTGTTGGAGCGGAAGGAGCGAATGTTCTGGAAGAGGATGCGAGACTCGTGCCGCGCCATGACGGGAAGGAGGGGGGGAAGAGAGGGAAGGGAAGAGACTTAAACTAGGGTGTCGAGGCGGGTGAAGGTGAAGTGGGCTTGGTTGTGGGAGTAAGTGGCGAAGGTGTTCAGGTGAAAAACAGAGCGAGCAGCA